>NC_061862.1:88400635-88762208 GCF_907164915.1 Impatiens glandulifera
ATAGGGTGCAAAGAGGATGATTGTAGATTTTATTCAACTCCTCCTTGGGAAAGCTGAAGGAATAAATGATTATAATATGTTTTAAATGAAAACTCCATTTTTGATATTTTGATATTTGAATCTTAAACCCTAAACCCTATTTACATTGATAAATGTGACTTTGTCTTTTGTGTTTTTTCTTGTTTTGTAATTGGCCTTATTTCGGTGATGTTGAACGAAACGATATTTTTTAGGAATTTGAAGACCTTGGATCGACGAAAGGAACTGTCGATATTTGTCAAAAATTTGATTTCACCTCTCTAGTTTGAATTCCAAAATGAATTTATTTAGGTATAATTATAATTCTTTCCTCTCTTTTTTAATCTATATAAAAAAATATTATACACACATCTATTTTTATTACAGTATATTATTCATCATAGAGATCAACCTTCATGGGTTCTGGGTTCAAGTAAGTTTTTTTTCTTACTTAAGTTTATATTATCTTTCTATATAAGATGCATGATAAGTTTTTGGGTACATGATAAGTTTATTTTGATGTAAGTTAAATCGTGCAAATTATAAGAATTCAAACTTGTTAAGTTTGTAAAAAAATAAACAATATCATATCATTAATATCAAAATTTATAAATTAAAATTTAATTTTCACAATAAACTTATAAAATTATAATATTTATTTTTTATAAAAATATTTTTCTAAAAACAATATAATTCAAATTTAAATTTTGCATTAAATTTATTAAATTATATTTATTTACATAATCCTTCTTTCTTTAATAAAATATAATTTAAATTTTAAAATATATAAAATTTTATTTTAAAATTTTTATATTAAAAGTATTTTTAAAATTTATATCAACCAAATTTTTTTAAATTTTCTTTTTATTACTTTTCTTTATAATCAAATATTCTTATAACTTTACCTTTTGATTTAAATTTTATATTCTATTGTTATTTTTGTAAATGAGCTATTTATATTTAGTATTAAATTATTTTCATTAAATTTATATTTTTATAAATTTATTAAGATTTCATTTTTTTTAATCAAATATTATTTAAATTTAATATTTTAATTACACTTATTTTCATAAAATTTAAGTTTGCATTTAAATTATTAAAAACTTATTTTGCATTATATTTAATATGTTTTTCTATTTAATCAATTATAATAATTTTAATTTTTATTATTTTAACAAAATAATTTTTTATATAAATATAATTTATCTATAAAATATATTATTTAGTTTTTTAATTATATATTTCTTATATATAGAATATATATTTTTTAATATTCTTTATAACTAATTTTAAACTATGAATTAAAGTCGTATTTACATTAAATTTGTATTAAAATTATTAAAATTGTATTTTTTCTATTTATTCAAATATAATTTATATTTTACATTAAACTTATTTTTATTAATTTGAAATTTGTATTAAATTTTGTATTTTTTTATTTAATAAAATAAATTTTTTATTTAAATAAAACAATTCCTTTAATTATTTTTAATATATAATAATGAATTCTTGATAATAAAATATAATTTTCGATTAAATTTTAAATACATAAAATTATATTTATTTTTTTACATAAAATATTTTAAATTTTAAATCTAACTAGAAACGAAGTAATATAGTAGCTCGATAGGGTTAAGGGACAACTTAGGTTTCAAAAAATAGTTGTCTTCAAGTTCTACGTAAGAGTGATCTCTTTGCCTGCAAACTTTTTGGTTCCGCTCGTGGATATCTCAGTCAACATTGTCATTGTCGTGGACACAAAGTTAATCATCTTCAATGTAGTAGAACCTTGTTATTCATAGTCATTCTGTCATATTTAAGGACGAGTCTGGATCTAAAGTAATTTCCTTATCTAATTCAAATTCTATTGACTATTTGTGGTTATATAATATGTTTCTCAACAAGACATATTGATGTTCTAAATGTTTTCAATTTTAAAAGTCGTGGATGTCGAACTATCATGGTGATGGTGTATTGCCTATGACTTTCAAAAGAATTCTAAATGACAAAATGAATTTTTTTTACCGAATGTGTTATTTCTTTATTTTATCTTTCATTCGACCACTACTATAAATTATGAGTAACCTTATCTTGTGTAAAGAATACAAAATATTTTTTCTTATATATATATTTATTGTTAATGTCATCACATATGTATCATAGTAGACAAACAAATATCTTACAATTCAGGTAATATATTCTCTTATGATATTTGTAGGTAAATAATGATGGGATAGTCGATGCAATGAAAGTTGTTGTTGCTGTATGCAATTTATTGATAATCAAAATTTTATTCACTAATTTCAACTTTCTGATTCTAAATTTTGATTTCATCTATAGCCTGGAGGATTCCAAGCCAATGATTCAAGACTTATGATGTGTTATATATGGTACAAAGAGGATGATTGTAGATTTTATTCCACTTCTCGTTGAGAAAGCTGGAGGTATAAATGATTATAGTTTGTTTTCAGATGAGACTCCATTTTTGATATTTTGATGCTTGAATCTAAACCCATGTTTACATCGATAAGTGTGACTTTGTCTTTTGTGTTTTTTCTTGTTTTGTAATTGGCCTTATTCCGGTGATGCTGAAGGAATCGATATTTTTCAGTAATTTGAAGACCTTGGATCGACCAAAGGAGTTGTCAATATTTGTCAAGAATTTGGTTTCACCTCTCTAGTCTGAATTCCAAAATGAATTTGCTTAGGTATAATTATAATACTTTCCCCTTTTTTCTTAATCTATTATGTATAATTATTTGAATAACAATATACACATCTATATCTATTTTTATTGCATTATATTATTTATCTTAGAGATCGACTTTCATAAGTATGACTTCAAGTAAGTCTTCTTTTCTTACTTTAATTTATATTATCTTTTTATATAAAATGCATTTTAAAATAGATTTATTTTGATATAGGTTAGATTGTGCAAATTATAAGAATTGAAACTGGTTAAGTTTGTAAAAAAAAACCAATATAATATCTTTAATATCAAAATTTATAAATTAAAATTTAATTTTCACAACAAACATAAAATTATATAATTCATTTTTATTTTCTATAAAAATGTTTTTCTAAAACAAAATATAATTTAAATTTTGCATTAATTTTATTAAATTATATTTATTTACATCTTCATTATTTGTTTAATAAAATATAATTTAAATTTTAAAATACATAAAATTTTATTTTATTATATTTGCCTAATTTTCATATTAAAAGTATTTTTTAAATTTATATAAATTATACTTTTCAAAAAAAAAAAATTATTACTTTTCTTTTTAATCAAATATAATTAAAAAAAATTCAAATAATAATTATTATTTTTATATAAATATAAATTCTCTACAACAAATTATAATTATAATTTAATTTTTAAATACATAAAATATTATTTATTTTTCTTACTTATATATTACTTATAATAAATTAATATATATTTTTAAATATTCTTATAAGTTATATCAATGACTTTACCTTTTGAATTAAATTTTATATTTATATTTTATAAATAAACTATTATATTTAGTATTAAATTGTTTTCATTAAATTAGTATTTTTATTAAATTTATTAAGATTTTATTTTCTTATTTAATCAAAATATAATTAAAATTAAAAATATATAAAATTTAAATCACAATTATTACTTTAAATTTTATGATTTTTAACATAATTATTATTAATTTTATATAAATATAATTTCTCTGTAACAAAATATATTTTAATTTAATTTTTAAATACATGAAAAGTATTTTTTAGTTTTCTTACTATTAATAATATTTTTTAATTATATTTATAATATTTATAATTAATTTTATGTTTTGAATTAAACTTATATTAATATTTAATTCATAAAAAAATAAAATTATAATTTTCATTAAATATTAAATTAAATTTAAAATTAAAAAATATTATATTTAGTTTTTATTATTTTAACATAATTATTTTTTATATAAATATAATTTATCAATAACAAATATTATTTAATTTTTTAATTATATATTTCTTATATTTAGAATATACTATTTTTTATATTATTTATAACTAATTTTAAACTATGGATTAAAGCGTATTTATATTAAATTTGTATTAAAATTTTATTTTTTCTATTTAATTAAATATAATTTAAATTTTATATTAAATTATTTTTATTAAATTTAAATTTGTATTAAAATTATATATATTCTATTTAATCAAATATAATTTAAATTTACATTTTAAACTATTTTCATTAAATTTAAATTTCTAATAAATTTTGTATTTTTTATTTAATAAAATAAAATTTATATTTACATAAAATAATTCCTTTAATTATTATTATTTTTAATTATTTTTTATATATAATAATAATTTCTTCGTAACAAAATATAATTTTAGATTAAATTTTAAATACATCAAATAATATTTATTTATTTTTACCTAAATAGTCTTGTTTTGCGTTCGTATTTTTAGTAATTATTCGTCTTGTTTAGTTGCTATCGATTTTTTTGTTTTGATATTTGTAATATTTATGATTAGTATGTACACTTTTTGAATATTGTCTTAAGTTATATTCAGATAATTTATGATAAATCTTGTAATAACATGAATTATATTATTTTGAGTTTGTGTCCATCATATTTTAACAACAAATGAGATTAAAGTTTCAAGATCTATAGTTAAAATCATTTTTTTATTTAATTAAAAGTTATTAGAACTAAATTTGGATAAAATCCTTAAGTATAATTTTAAGTTAATATTAAAATTATATAATAATATACTTAGTTGATTATATATATATATATATATATATATATATATATATATATATATATATATATATATATATATATATATATATATATATATATATATTTACAAATTATTATTATTGTTAGATAATTTGAATCCATTGGAATTAATATTATAATAATTGATAATAGATAATTTGAATCCATTGGAATTCGAAATCCTAACCCGCTTATTAGCCGTTTGTTGATTTATATAGGAAGTATATATATCCAAATCCTAAAACCCCTTAAACCCCCTTCCGCAAATCGGATTCAGATATATCCCATTCTTCAAGAACACGTCCACACCACCGACGACGGCTTCTCTCCTCCTCCTCCGAAGCATCTAGAGAAATCGAATCATTTGCTTGGCGGTGTTAAAACTTCCAGAAGCAGGGGAGTTACCGGTGGAAGTAACCGGAAAATGCTTACGGAAGAGGAAATTTTACATAGACAGGCATTGTCTATTATCGTCGTACAACAGCATCAGCAGCGGCTCACATCTCAGAGGTTTGATAATGGATCCATGTCCCGTCGTATTGGATCCGCTACTGGTTCACGACGCCGTGATCTTTCTGATTCGTTCTCGAATGGAAAACCGGTGAGTTATGATTCTTGTTGGTAATGTTCGACTGAATTAGGTTGAAAATGATGGTTTGAATAAGAAATCAATCATATAAGAAGAACTGACATGATCAACTTTTTACTTTTAGGGATTTGAACTTTTAGGGTTACCTTTTTTTTCTCAAAAGGAGATTTCTTTGTTTATTTGTTAAAATTCATGAACTGTTTCTTCTAATTACATCAATTATATTGGATTAGTTGGAAAAGGAGATCAGTTGTAATATCCGATTGATTAGGGTTTATGATGTTTCAATCAGTACTAGTGTTCCTTTCGGTACTTCAGAAAAGGATGCGATGTCTGCCGTATTTCTATTCAGTTGTAATAATCGTTTTCTTTAAATGCATATTGTTTCTTATAATATATATGCATATGCCCTGACTTACTGTTTTAATTATTCTATTAGTTTATCGGATGATGTTTGAATCGGCTGGTGTAGGTGTATTTTTCTTTGGAAAAAGGAAAGATTATTTCACCTGTCCTATGCCCGGGACACTGAAACGAAGAGGTATGAGAATATTCTTTCTTCCTTATAACAAACAAGAAATTACAATGCATAATTTATTCTATTTAGTTAATCGTTGATTGAAAACCTAGAGAAATTACAATGCATGATTGTAACAGGTGCGATAAGAGGAATTTGATTAGAAATATGCAGACATTTGACTTCCAAAGACATAACGGTGATTCTGACCGTTAGAGATGAACTACTTGTCATCTTCCATCAGCTTGATGTTGCAGAGCTGTCTATTATTCCTATCCTTGTTGATTTAGTCTGCAAACTTGATATATTGGTATATTCTTCGTTTCTCTCTCAAAAATTTGAATTAAAAACAGGGCAAATAGGTATCGGTTATTTTTTATGATTTTTGCAGGTAATCAATGCTGGCAGGATAGGACTTGATGCCAATGCAATGAAAGTTGTTACTTCTGGGTATGATTTTGTTTTTAATGAAAATCAAAATCTTATTTACTGATTTCATCTTTCTGTTTCTGTTTTTTATTTCATTAGTAGTCTGGAAGAAAACATTTAGATAAAATATTATATATTGTGCAAATAGGATGATTCAAGCATTTATTCCACTCCAGTCTTCTGATTCAACAAGGATATTGTCAATGTTTCTTATTTTTTTCGGAAAACTGAAAGTATAAACTTATTACAGTCTGTTTTTAGTTACTCAAAATTCCATTTTTTATATTTTGATGCTTGAATTTTAACCCCTGTTTCCATTGATATATGTGACTTTGTCTTTTGTGTTATTTCTTGTTTTATAATTGGCTTTATTTCGTTGATGTTGAAGGAGTCGTAATTTTTCAAAATTTTAAGATCTTGGGTCGGCATTGAAAGGAGTTGTATATTTTTTTCATCTCTTTCTAGAATTCCAAAATGGATTTATTTAGGTATAATGATAATTGTGGCATTTTCTTTCTTAATCTATTATAGGTAATTGTTTGAATAATATTATAATCATCTATTTTTATCTATTTTATTGCAGTATATTATTCATCTTAAATATCAACCTTGATGAGTTCAAGTAAGTTTTTTCTAACTTATTTAAATTTATATTATCTTACTATTTAAGACGCATAACACTTTTTAGATGCATAATAAGTTTATCCAACTTAACCTGCATCTAAAAATTTATATCAATTAAAATTATTATATTATTTTTATAATACTTATTATTTATAAACTTTGAATTAAACTTATATTAATCATTAATTCATAAAAAATATTTTATATTTTGCATTAAATATTAAATTTGATTTAGAATTAGTTTTTATTATTTTAACAATCTTTTTTTAAATAAATGTAATTTATCTATAACAAATATTTTTTATATTTCTTGTATTTAGAATATTATTTATTTTTTAAATATTCTTTATAAATCATATTTATATTAAAAATTTTAAATATTTATATTTTAAATGTTCTTTATAAATAATAAATAATGTAAAATATAAATTAAAACATATTTACATTAAATTTGTATTAAATTTATTAATATTATATTTTTTAATTTAATTAAATATAATTTAATTTTTCATTAAATTTTATTTAACTAAATATAATTAAAATTTTAAATACATAAAATTTAAATCAAAATTATTACTTTAATTTTTATTATTTTAACATATTTATTATTACTTTTTATATTTTAAATGCATTAAATATTATTTAGATTTGTAATTATATATTTTTTATGTTAAATATTAATTATTTTTTAAATACTTATTTCTTATATTAAGAATAATATATATTTTTAAATCAAAATTATTACTTTTATAATAATAATAATTTCTTTTTATATAAATAAGATTTCTCTATAAATTAAAAAAAAAGTATAAATTTAAATTTAAATTTTAAATTCATAAAATATGATTTAATTTTTTTTGTATATCTTATATTAAAATTTTTTTTTTTTAAATATTCTTAGAATGTTTATAAATAATTTTAAATTTTGAATTAAACTTATATTAATCTATAATTATTAAGCACATTCTTATATTTTTTTGAATTAAATATTTTCATTAAATTTAAATTATCATTAAACTTATTAACATTATATTTTTTTATTAAATCAAATATATTTTATTTTCAAATTTTGTATTAAACTTATTTTCATAAAATTTAAATTTTTGTAAAATTTGTTCAAAACGTATTTTGTATTAAATTTTGTCATTTTTATTTAATCAAATATAAATTTAAATTTTAAAATACATATAATTTAAATCAAAACAATTACTTTAATTTTTATTATTTATAATATAATTATAAATATTTAAATTAAATTAATATTTATCATTCATTCATAAACACATTTTTAAATTTTTTAGATTAAATTTAAATTTGCATTAAACTTATTAAAATTATATTTTTTTCAATTTAATCAATATAATTAAATTTATCATTAAACTTATTAAAAACTTATTTTGCATTTTATCTATATAATAAAATTTATTAAAATTAAAATTTAATTTACATCAACTTTATTATTTATTTTTTAATTATTCTTATAATGTTTATAAAGAATTATAAAATTTGAATTAATCTTTTATTAATCTGTTAATTCATAAACAAATTTAAATAATTATAAAAATTGTATTTTTTTTATATTTCATTAAATATAATTTAAATTTAACTTTTTTTTATTAAATTTAAATTTGCATTAAACTTATTAAAATTGTATATATTCAATTTAATCAAATATAATTTAAATTTTATATTTTAAATTTTTTTAATTAAATTTTAATTTTAATTAAATTTTGTATTTTTATTTAAAAAAATAAAATTTATATTTAAATAAAACAATTTCTTTAATATTAATTATTTTTGTATATATAATAATAATTTCTCCATAACAAAATATAATTTTAAATTAAATTTTAAATACATAAAATAATATTTATTTTTTTACATAAAATACTTAAAATTTTGAATCTAATTGAACACTCAATAGGGTTAAGGGACAACTTAGGCTTTAAAAATTAGTTGTCGTCAAGCTCTACGTAAAGAGTGATCTCTTCGCCTGCAAACTTTCTGATTCTACGCGTGGATATCTCGGTCAACATCGTCATGGACACAAAGCTAATCGTCTTCAATGTAGTAGAACCTTGATATTCATAGTCATTCCGTCATATTCAAGAACTCGTCTGGATCCAAAGTAATTTCATTATCTAATTCAAATCTACTGACTATTTGTGGTTATATCATATGTTTCTTAACATGACATATTGATGTTCTAAAAGGTTCTCAATTCTCAAAGTCGTGGATGTCGAACTATCATGGTGATGGAATATTGCCTATGGTTTTCAAAAAAATACTAAATGACAAAATGAAATTTTTTACCAAAGGTGTTATTTCCTTGTTTTACCTTTCATTCGACCACTACTATAAATTATGTGTAACCTTATCTTGTTTAAGGAATACAAAATATTTGTTTCTCTTATATATATATATATTGTTGTTTATGTCATCACATATGGATCATAGTAGACAAACAAATATCTTATAATTCATGTCATATATTCTCTTATGATATTTGTAGGTAAATAATGATGGGATAGGAATAACATCACCATATGCCGATGCAATGAAAGTTGTTGTATTGGTATGCAATTTATTGATAATCAAAATTTTCTTCATTGATATAAACTTACTTATTCTGAAATTAGATTTCATCTGTAGCCTGGAGGAATCCAAGCCAATGATTCAAGATTTATGAATTGGTTGAAGAATGTATTATATATGGTGTAAAGAGGATGGTTGTAGATTTTATTCCACTCCTTCTTGAGAATGTTAAATGTATAAATGATTATAGTCTATTTTTAGATGAAACTTGATCTTTGTGATGCTTGAATCTTAAACCCATGTTCACATTGATGAGTGTGACTTTTTCTTTCGTATTTTTTCTTGTTTTGTTTTTGGCCTTATTTCGGTAATGCTTAAGGGATCGATATTTTTCAGGAATTTGGAGATCTTGGATCGACGAAAGAGGTTGTCGATATTTGTCAAGAATTTGGTTTCACCTCTATAGTCTGAATTCTAAAATGAATTTATTTAGGTATAATTATAATTCTTTCATCTTTCTTTCTTAATTTATTATATATAATTGTTTGAATAATATTACACACATTTTTTTTTTGCAGTATATTATTCATTTTAGAGATTGACCTTTATGAGTTCATGTAAGGTTTTTTTCTTACTTAAATTAATATTATCTTTCTATATAAAATGCATGATTATATGTCTGATAGGTTTATTTTGATGTAAGTTAAATTACACAAATTATAAGAATTCAAACTTGTTAAGTTTGTAAAAAAATTAACAAATATCATATCTTTAATATCAAAATTTATAAATTAAAATTTAATTTTCATAATAAACTTATAAAATTATATTATTCATTTTTATTTTCTATAAAAACCTTTTTCTAAAATAAAATATAATTTAAATTTTGCATTAATTTTATTAAAATATATTTATTTACATCTTCTTTCTTTGTTTTAATAAAATAAAATTTTAATTTTAAAATATATTAATATTATTTTGTTATATTTACCTAATTTTTTTATGAAAAGTATTTTTAAAATTTATATCAACTAAATTTTTTTTATTTTTTTTATTACTTTTCTTTTTAATCAAATATAATTCAAATATTTTTGAAATAATTATAATTATTTATATATATATATATAATTTCTCTATAACAAATTATAATTTTAGTTTAAATTTTAAATACATAAAATATTATTTATTTTTTAACATATATATTTCTTATAATAAAAATAATATATATACTTAAATATTCTTATAACTTTACCTTTTGAATTAAATTTTATATTCTATTGTTAATTTTATAAATAAGCTATTTATATTTAGTATTAAATTATTTTCATTAAATTTAAATTTTTATTAAATTTAATAAGGTTTCATTTTTTAATCAAATATTATTTAAATTTAGTTTTTTAATTACACTTATTTTCATAAAATTTAAATTTGCATTTAAATTATTAAAAACTTATTTTGCATTATATTTAATATGTTTTTCTATTTAATCGAATATAATAAAAATTTAAAATACCTAAAATTTAAATCAAAATTTTTAACATAATTATTATTTATTTTATATAAATATGATTTCCCTATAACAAAATATATTTTAATTTAATTTTTAAATACATGAAAAATATTTTTTAGTTTTTTACTATTAAGTATATTATTTATTTTGTTTAAATATACTTATAATATTTATAATTAATTTTAAGTTTTAAATTAAACTTATATTAATCATTAATTCATAAAAACAAAATTATATTTTGAATTAAATATTAAATTTAATTTTTAATTAAAAAACTCTTATTTAATATTTATTATTTTAACATAATAATTTTTTATATAAATATAATTTATCTATAAAATATATAATAATTTTTTTAATTATATATTTCTTATATATAGAATATATATTTTTTAATATTCTTTATAACTAATTTTAAACTATGAATTAAAGTTGTATCTACATTAAATTTGTATTAAAATTATTAAAATTGTATTTTTTCTATTTATTCAAATATAATTTAAATTTTAAATTAAACTTATTTTTATTAAATTGAAATTAGTATTAAATTTTGTATTTTTTATTTAATAAAATAAATTTTTTATTTAAATAAAACAATTCACTTAATTTTTTTAATATATAATAATAAGTTCTTTATAACAAAATATAATTTTAGATTAAATTTTAAATACATAAAATAATATTTATTTTTTAAAAAAAAATATTTAAAATTTTAAATCTAACTAGAAACGAACTAATATAGTAGCTCGATAGGTTAAGGGACAACTTAGGCTTCAAAAAGTAGTTGTCGTCAAATTCTACGTAAAGAGTGATCTCTTCACATGCTAACTTTCCGGTTTCGCGCGTGGATATCTCGGTCAACATCGTGGCGGACACAAAGTAAATTGTCTTCAATGTAGTAGATTGTTATTCATATTCATTCCGTCATATTAAAGGACCAGTCTGGAACCAAGGTAATTTCATTATCTATTTCAAATTCTACTAACTATTTTTAGTTATATCATATGTTTCTTAACCTCACATATTAATTTTTTAAAAGGTTCTCAATTCCTAAAGATGTGGATGTCGAACTATCATAGTGATGGAGTATTGACTATGGCTTTCAAAAGAATCCTAAACGACAAAATGAAAAAATTTACCGAAGGTGTTATTTCTTTATTTTACCTTTCATTCGACCACTACTATAAATTATGAGTAACTTTATCTTGTTTAAGGAATACAAAATATTTGTTTCTCTTTATTTATTTATATATATATATATTGTTAATGTCATCACATATGGATCATAGTAGACAAATAAATATCATACAATTCATGTTATATATCCTCTCATGATATTTGTAGGTAATAATGATGGAATAGGAAGAACTTCACTGGAGGCCAATGCAATGAAAGTTGCTGTTGCGGTATGTAATTTATTGATAATTAAAATTTTCTTCACTGATTTCAACTTTTTGATTCTGAATTTTGATTTCATCTATAGCCTAGAAGCATTCTAAGCCAATGTTTCAAGACTTATGAATTCGTTGAAGACTGTATTATATATGGTGTAAAGAGGATGATTATAGATTTTATTTCACTCCTTCTTGGAAAGCTGAAGGTATAAATGATTATAGTATATTTGTAGATGAAACTCCATTTTTGTGATTCTTGAATCTTAAACCCTTATTTAAATTGATAAATGTGACTTTGTCTTTTGTGTTTTTTCTTGTTTTGTAATTGGCCTTATTTCGGTGATGTTGAAGGAATCGATATTTTTCAGGAATTTGAAGACCTTGGATCGACAAAAGGAGTTGTCGATATTTGTCAAGAATTTAGTTTCACTTCTCTAATCTGAATTCCAAAATGAATTTATTTAGGTATAATTATAATTCTTTCCTCTTTCTTTCTTAATCGATTATATATAATTGTTTGAATAACATTATACACATCTATTTTTATAGATGTATATTATTCATCTTAGAGATCGATATTCATGTGTTCGATATTCATGTGTTCAAGTAAGTTTTATTTTCTTATTTAAATTTATATTATCTTTCTATATAAGATGCCTGATAATTTTTAGATGTATAATAGGTTTATTTTGATGTAGGTTAGATTGTGCAAATTATAAGAATTCCAACTTGTTAAGTTTGTAAAAAAAATAAACTAATATAATATCTTTAATATCAAAATTTATAAATTAAAATTTAATTTTCATAATAAACTTATAAAATTATATTATTCATTTTTATTTTCTATAAGAACGTTATTCTAAAACAAAATATTATTTAAATTTAAATTTTGCATTAAATTTATTAAATTGTATTTATTTACATATTCACTATTTGTTTTAATAAAATATAATTTAAATTTTAAAATACATAATATTTTATTTTATTATTTTTACCTAATTTTTATAATAAAAATATTTTTAAAATTTATAACAACTAAAATTTGAAGAAAAAAATTATCACTTTTATTTTTAATGGGATATAATTCAAATATTATAATTATTTTTATATAAATGTAATTTCTCTATAAAAAAATTATAATTTTAGTTTAAATTTTAAATACATAAAATATTATTTATTTTTCTTACTTATATATTTCTTATTATAAAATTTATATATTTTTTTAAATATTCTTATAATGTTTATCATTAATCATCGTAATTTTATAAATAATCTATTATATTTAGTATTAAATTTTTTAATTAAATTTAAATTTTTATTAAATTTAATAAGATTTTAAATTTTTATTTAATCAAATATTTAATTTAAATTTTATTTTTTAGTAAAACTTATTTTCATAAAATTTAAATTTACATTTAAATTATTAAAAACTTATTTTTGCATTATATTTAATATGTTTTTCTATTTAATCAAATATAATTAATATTTAAAATACATATAATTTAAATCATAATTATTATTTATTTTATATAAATATAATTTCTCTATAACAAAATATATTTTAATTTAATTTTTAAATACATAAAAAAATCTTTTTTTTACTATTAAGTATATTATATTTTTAAATATATTTATAATATTTATATTTAATTTTTAATTAAACTTGTATTATTTATTAATTCATAAAAATAATTTTAAATTTTGTATTAAATATTAAATTTAATTTTGAATTAAAAAATTCTTATTTAGTTTTTATTATTTTAAATAATTATAATATATTTATAATAAATTTTATTTAGTTTTTTAATTATATATTTTTATATTTATAATATATTTTTTTAATATTCTTTATAACTAATTTTAAACTATGAATTAATGTGTATTTACTTTAAATTTAAATCGTATTTTTCAATTTAATCAAATATTATTTAAATTTTACATTAAAATTATTTTTATTAAATTTATATTTTGCATTAAATATAAAATATAATCTTGAATTAAAAAACTCTTATTTATTTTTTATTATTTTAACATAATTATTTTTTATATAAATATAATTTATCAATTATAAATATTATTTAGTTTTTTAATTTTATATTTCTTATATTTAGAATATATTTTTTTAATATTATTTATAACTATTTTTAAACTATGAATTAAAGCGTATTTACATTAAATATATATTAAAATTAATAAAATTGTATTTTTTTTATTTAATTAAATATAATTTAAATTTTACATTAAAATTAATTTTATGAAATTTAAATTTGCATTAAACTTATTAAAATTGTAAATATTCTATTTAATCAAATATAATTTAAATTTTACATTTTAAATCTATTTTCATTAATTTTATATTTTTATTAAATTTTGTATTTTTTATTTAATAAAATAAAATTTATATTTAAATAAAACAATTCCTTTAATTATTATTATTTTAATTAATTTTTGTATATAATAATAATTTCTTCCTAACAAAATATAATTTTAGATTAAATTTTAAATACATAAAATAATATTTATTTATTTTACATAAAATAGTTAAAATTTTGAATCTAACTGAAAAGGAAGTAATATAGAAGCTCGATGCGGTTATGAGACAACTTAGGCTTCAAAAAGTAGTTGGCATCAAACTCTACGTAAAGAATGGTCTCTTCGCTTGCAACTTTCCGGTTCTGCGCGTGGATATCTCGGTCAACAACGTCACAGACATAAAACTAATTGTCTTCGATGTAGTAGAACCTTGTTATTCATAGTCATTCCGGGTTGAGGTGTTTCTTGCCATTGCGGGTGGGTTTTTTAAATTCCGGGTAAACGGGTCAGGGTTTTCTGTTATGAAAACGGGTTAGAGTATAAATACTTTTTTTGGGTATTTTCTCATAACACAGTAAGGTTGAGAGAGAGTGAATTACATATCTAGGGTTTTCTCCTTCTTCTTCTTGTTCTTTGGCTGATCTAGAGAGAAATATTTGGGGAGCTTTTGATTGTGGAGTAGTCCAATCATTTTAGTGTAATCACTTCTTTCATTTGAGAGTAGGGCATGTAAGTTTCTACTATTGAAATTTCTTTGATTTAGTGAAACTTATCTCTCCCATGGACGTAGGTCGATTTTGACAGAACCACGTATATTGTGGTGTCGTTTATTGCTTTGTACTATTTCAGTCTTCGTAATCTATTTGTCGTCATAGACGATTTAGAAACTGATTTGTTATAGGTTTGATTTCGAAGAAGATCCATAGTTTTGTTGTTGCAAAACCCAACTGTGGTATCATGCAGTATTGATTGGTTATCTGTTTTAACATTAGAGCAAGGCATAGTGCTCTACTGGTTACTTGGCGAAATTTAAAGAGGAGATCAACTGGTTTCTTTGTTGGGGTTTTTGTTAGTTGTTAAGGCAGTAATAATGGGGAAATCTAGACCTGATATGGTGAGTCTGAATGGTACAAACTACAGGCAATAGAAACTGATGATTAGTGATCTATTAGTTTCAGATTATTTGAATGAAGCAATTGAAAATGAGGGTGTTAAACCTGAGACTACAAAAGAGGCTGATTGGAAAAAGACAGATAGAAAGGCCTGCAGCTTTATTCGTTCCTGGCTTGGTGTAAATGTTGTGCACCATGTTGAGAATAAGACTACGGCGTATGGTGTGTGGAGCAAACTTGAAGCTCTCTATGCTGGGAGGTCAGAAAGGAATAAAGAAGCACTAGTACAAAAGCTGGTGAATCTGAAATACATTGATAATAAATAGCACTTGAATGAATTTCAAAATATTTTGAATCAGTTAAGTAGTATGAAGATAAACTTTGATGATGAGGTTCAAGCACTTTTAGTCCTTGGATCTTTGTCTGCAAGTTGGGAGACACTTATTATCACTCTCAACAACTCCGCACCAAATGGTAAAATCAACATGGTATTTGTCACCAGTTCTTTACTTGATGAGGAGAATCGAAAGGGGGATAAAACCTTTAAGTCTTATATGTTGGTGGTTGATAGAGGAAGATCAAAGGATTATAGAAGTGGTTTGTGCAGGGGCAAGTCTAGAAGCAAGTCTAGAGCTCTAAAGAAGGATGGTGCTTGCCATTACTATGGCAAATTGGGTCACTGGAAAAACGAGTGCTGAAAATTTTAAAATGATAAAGCAAAGGGTACAGTGAAGCCTAGAGAAAAGAAAGAACAGAGTGCAGATACATCTGCTTATGCTTCAGATGGTGAACTGACATATGCTTTTAACTGTCAAGACTCCTATCTTAGCACATCTTCAAATGAAACAGCATGAATTGGTGACACAAGTGCCTCATTCCATATTACTCCACACAAAGGTTACTTCCAGTCCTACAAAGCTGGTGATTATGGTGAGGTTCGCATGGGTAACAGTGGTGTGTCCAAGATAATTGGTCTTGGTGATGTTAGAATCGAGACAAACATGGGATGTTTTTTTTTGACATTGAGAGATGTAAGACATATTCCTGATTTGAGAATGAATTTGATTCCAGCAGGTAAGCTCGGTGATGGAGGTTACCATAATGTTTTCAGTGGTGGAGCATGGAAGCTAAGCGAGGGTTCATTGGTTGTTGCACGAGGTAAGAAATATTGTTCCATATGCAAGACAAATTTGAAAATTGTCTATAATGGAGTCATCCTCTAAGTTGTGGCATAAGAGACTGGGTCACATTAGTGAAAAGGGGCTGAATGTTTTGATCAAGAGGAATGAGTTGCAGAATCTCAAGAATGTTCATCTTGAAAATTGTGAGCATTACTTGAAGGGTAAGCATAACAGAGTCTCATTTAGTAAGTCGAAAGTGGAACTGAAAAAGAATGTCCTTGAACTGATCCATACAGATGTTTGTGGTCCTATGAAAATTAAATCTATAGGTGGTGCTTCTTATTTTGTAACATTCATAGACGATGCATCTAGGAAGGTTTTGGCCTATGCTATAAAGTCCAAGGATGAGGTTGCAGCAAAGTTTGAGGTCTTTTACAAGCTGGTTGAAAGAGAGACAGGAAGAAAACTGATGAGGGTGCGGTCAGATAATGGGGGAGAGTACATAGGCTCATTTGATGATTATTGCAAAGAGCAGGGTATTCGACATGAACAATTTGTGCCCAAGACTCCACAACAAAATGGTGTGGCAGAGAGGATGAACAGAATATTGTTGGAACGAATGAGGAGTATTCTATCCCATGCCAAGTTGGCTAAGCATTTCTGGGCTGAAGTTATGAGCACTGTAGTGTATGTGATCAACTGTTCTCCTTCCAAGCTATTGAATAATAAGTGTACAGAAAGCGTCTGGTCAGATATTAATTACGACTATTTACGTGTTTTTGGTTGTAGAGCTTTTGTGCATATTCCAAAAGATGAGAGGTCTAAGTTAGATGCAAAAACTAGGCAATGCATATTTTTGGGGTATAGTGATGAAAAGTGGGGATACAAGTGTTATGACCCAAGTTACAAGAAGGTTTTGAGAAGCCGAGATGTGGTATTCCTTGAAGATCAGACTATTGAGAATTTTGAAGATGGTGAAAAACTTGATGCATACATATATGATCTTTCTGGTCTTGAGTTGTCTCATGATGTTGAGGAGACAATGCCACATGTAGCTTCAGACTCAGATAGTGATGATGATGTTCCTTAGGGTCAAGCTTTAGGCCATGGAAATTATACTAATACTAATACTGAAACTGATCTTGGTGATAATGTTGATGTTGATTTTGAAGTTTAACAAGAAGATGGAAATCAACAGAATCAACAAACGGAAGTACTTAGGAGGTCTACTAGGGAGAAAAGATCAAGTTCTAAGTACCCTTCTATTGAGTATGTCCTTCTAACTAATTGTGGGGAGCCTATATGTTACAAGAAGGCTCTTGAGGATGTTCATAAGGAAGAATGGATAGCTGCCATGGATGAAGAGATGAAGTCATCGATGAAAAATGGCACATATGAACTGGTTCAAAGACCAAAGAACATAAAAGTATTACAAAATAAATGGGTGTACAAGATCAAGCAAGAAGGTGATGATAACAAGACAAGATACAAGGTTAGGCTGGTTGTCAAAGGTTTTGTCCAGAGGCATGGAATCATGGAATCGATTATGATGAGATTTTCTTACCGGTAGTGAAGATGACTTCTATCCGGGTGGTGTTAAGTCTAGCTGCTTGTATGAATCTTGAGGTTGAACAGCTTGATGTCAAGACTGCATTTCTCCATGGTGATTTGGATGAAGATTTTGATATGGAGCAACCTGAAGGTTATAATAAGAAAGGTGAGGAAAGCAAGGTGTGTAAACTTGTCAAACGTCTGTACGGTTTGAAGCAAGCACCAAGATAGTGGTATTTTAAGTTTGAGTCGTTCATGATCATCCATGGGTACATGAAGACGTCTATAGATCACTGTGTATTTGTACAAAAGTTTGCTTCTAATGATTTTATTATACTTCTCCTATATGTTGATGACATGCTGATTGTTGGGAGAGACAAGCTCAAGATTTCCAATTTGAAAAAGGATTTGGCTAAGTCTTTTGAGATGAAAGACTTGGGTCAAGCAAGACAAATTCTTGGAATGCATGTCATTCGTGATCGGGTGAAGAAAAGGCTATGGTTGTCTCAAGAGAGATATATTGAGAAGATTCTAAAATGATTCAGTATGGACAAGGCAAAGCCAGTTGCTTGTCCACTGGCTACACACTTGAAATTAAACAAGACAATGTCTCCCAAGGATGAAGAGGAAAGACAAGAAATGTGCAGTGTTCCATGCTTCAGCAATACGCAGTCTGATGTATGCAATGGTCTGTACAAGACCGAATATAGCTCATACGGTTGGAGTACTTAGTCGTTTCCATTCAAATCCCGGTAAGACACACCAGGAAGCGGTTAAGTGGCTAATGAGATATCTTCGAGGGACCTCCAAATACGCTTTGTGTTATGGTACTGGAAAGCCACATGTTGAAGGGTTTTCTGATTCAGATATGAGTGGTGATATTGATACTATGAGATCAACTTCAGGGTATTTGTTTACCTTTGGAGGAGGAGCTATATCATGGAAGTCTCGTTTATAGAAATGTGTTGCTTTGTCTACTATAGAAGCTGAATATATTGTCATTACTGAATGTTATAAGGAAATGAGATGGATGAAAGAATTGTTGAAAGAAATAAGCATTGCGCAAGACAGGTTTGTGGTGTTTAGTGACTCACAAAGTGCTATACATGTGAGCAAAAATCCAAGTTTCCATTCTCGTTCAAAACAAATTCAAAGAAGGTACTATTGGATCCGTAAAGTGCTCGAGAAGAAGGAGTTATACTTGGAGAAAGTACATACAGATGAGACCGGGTCAGATATAATGACAAAGGGCTTTCCAAGAGGCAAGCATGAGATATGTTGTGCAAAAGCCGGAATGGTTCTGGAAGAAGCGTCACGATATTGAATGTTTATAGCAACATTCTCTCATGGCTCGGAAGGGGGAGAATTGTTGAGGTGTTCCTTGCCATTGCGGGGGGTTTTTTAAATTCTGGGTAAACGGGTCAGGGTTTTCTGTTATGAAAACGGGTTAGAGTTTAAAAATTTTTTTGGGGTATTTTCCCATAACATGGTAAGGTTGAGAGAGAGTGAATTACAGATCTAGGGTTTTCTCCTTCTTCTTCTTGTTCTTTGGCCGATTCAGAGAGAAAGATTTGGGGAGCTTTTGATTGTAGAGTAGTTCAATCAATTCTAGCGTAATCACTTCTTTCATTTGAGAGTAGGGCGTGTCAGTTTCTACTATTGACATTTCTTTGATTTAGTAATACTTATCCCTCTAGTGGACGTAGGTCGATTTTGACCGAACCACGTATATTGTGTTGTCGTTTATTGCTTTGTGTTATTTCAGTCTTCGTAATCTGTTTGTCGTCATAGACAATTTGGAAACTGATTTGTTACAGGTTTGATTTCAAAGAAGATCCATAGTTTTGCTGTTGCAAAACCCACCAGTTATTCATAGTCATTTCGTCATATTCAATGACTAGTCAGAATCCAAGGTAATTTCATTCTCTAATACAAATTCTAGTGACTATTTGTGGTTATATCACATATTTCTTAACCTGACATATTGATGTTCTAAAAGGTTCTCAATTCTCAAAGTCGTGGATGTCGAACTATCATGGTGATGGAGTATTGCCAATGGCTTTCATAAGAATCCTAAACGACAAAATGAAAATTTTTACTGAAGGTGTTATTTCCTTATTTTATCTTTCATTCAATCACCACTATAAATTATGAATAACCTTATCTGGTTTAAAGAATATAAAATATTTTTTTTGTCTTATATATATATATATATATATTGTTGTTAATGTCATCACATATGGATCAAAGTAGACAAACACATATCTTACAATTCATGTCATATATTCTTTAGGTAAATAATGATGGGATAGGAAGAACATCACTGGATGCCGATGCAATGAAAGTTGTTGTTGTAGTATGCAATTTATTGATAATCAAAATTTTCTTCACTAATTTCAACTTTTTAGTTCTGAATTTTGATTTCATCTATAGCCTGAGGATTCTAAGCCAATGATTCAAGAGTTATGAATTGGTTGAAGAATGTATTATATATGGTGGAAAGAGAATGATTATAGATTTTATTTCACTCCTCCTTGTGTAAGCTGAAGGTATAAATGATTATAGTATGTTTTTAGATGAAACTCCATTTTTTTGATGTTTGAATCTTAAACCCCTGTTTACATTGATAAATGTGACTTTGCCTTTTGTGTTTTTTCTTGTTTTGTAATTGGCCTTATTTCGGTGATGCTGAAGGAATCGATATTTTTCAGGAATTTGAAGACCTTGGATCGATGAAAGGAGTTGTCGATATTTGTCAAGAATTTGGTTTCAATTCTCTAGTATGAAGTCTAAAATAATGTTTTTAGGTATAATTATAATTATTTCCTCTTTCTTTATTAATCTATTATATATAATTGTTAGAATAACATTATACACATATATTTTTATTGCATTATATTGTTAATCTTAGAGATCGACCTTCATGATTTCAAGTAAGTTTTTTTTTCTTACTTAAATTTATATTATCTTTATATATAAGATGCATGATACGTTTTTAGATGCATGATAGGTGTATTTTAATATAGGTTAGATTGTGCAAATTATAAGAATTTCATTTTGTTAAGTTTGTAAAAAAATAAACCAATATCATATATTTAATATTAAAATTTATAAATTAAAATTTAATTTTCATAATAAACTTATACAATTATATTATTCATTTTTATTTTCTATCAAAACGTTTTTCTAAAACAAAATATAATTTAAATATTACATTTTAAACTTATTTTCATTAAATTTAAATTTTGAATAAATTTTTTATTTTTTTATTTAATAAATTAAATTTATATTTAAATAAAACAATTCCTTTAATTATTATTATTTTTAATTATTTTTTATATATAATATTAATTTCTTCATAACAAAATATAATTTTAGACTAAATTTTTAATACATAAAATAATATTTATTTTTTACATAAAATATTTAAAATTTTGAATCAAACTGGAAACGAAGTAATATAGTAGCTCGATATTGTTAAGGGACAACTTAGGCTTCAAAAAATAGTTGTCGTCAAGCTCTACGTAAAGAGTGATCTCTTCGCCTGCAAACTTTCTAGTTCCGCGTGTGGATATTTTGGTCAACACCGTCGCATACACAAAGTTAATTATCTTCAATGTAGTAGAACCTTGTTATTCATAGTCATTCTGTTATATTCAAGAACTAGCCTGAATCCAAAGTAATTTTATTATCTAATTCAAATTCTACTGACTATTTGTGGTTATATCATATGTTTCTTAACATGACATATTGATGTTCTAAAAGGTTCTCAATTCTCAAAGTCGTGGATGTCGAACTATCATGGTGAAGGAGTATTGCTTATGGTTTTCAAAAGAATCCTAAACGACAAAATGAAAATTTTTTCCGAAGGTATTATTTCTTTATTTTACCTTTCATTCGACCACTACTATAAATTATGAGAAACCTTATCTTGTTTAAGAAATACAAAATATTTGTTTCTATTATATATATATATATATATTGTTGTTAATGTCATCACATATGGATCATAGTAGACAAACAAATATCTTACAATTCATGTCATATATTCTCTTATGATATTTGTAGGTAAATAATGATGGGATAGGAAGAAAATCACTTGATGCCGATGTAATAAAAGTTGCTCCTGCGGTATGCAATTTATTGATAATCAAATAAAATTTCACTAATTTCGACTTTCTGATTCTGAATTTTGATTTCATCTGTAGCCTGGAGGAATCCAAGCTAATGATTCAAGACTTATGAATTGGTGAAGAATGTATTATATATGGTGTAAAGAGGATGATTGTAGATTTTATTCCACTCCTCCTTGGGAAAGCTGAAGTTATAAATGATTATAGTATGTTTTTAGATGAAACTCCATTTTTATGATGCTTGAATCTTAAACCCTGTTTACATTGATAAGTGTGACTTTGTCTTTTTTGTTTTTCTTGTTTTGTAATTGGTCTTATTTCGGTGATGCAGAAGGAATCGATATTTTTCATGAATTTGAAGACCTTAGATTGACGAGAGGAGTTGTTGATATTTGTCAAGAATTTAGTTTCACCTCTTTAGTCTAAATTCCAAGATGAATTATTCAGGTATAATTATAATTCTTTCCTCTTTCTTAATCTATTATATATAATTGTTTGAATAATATTATACTCACATCTATTTTTATTGCAGTATATTATTCATTTTAAAGATCAACTTTCATTAATTCAAGTAAATTTTATTATCTTTCTATATAAGATTTATGATACGTTTTTAGATGCATGATAGATTTATTTTGATATAAGTTAGATGGTGCAAATTATAAGAATTCCAACTTGTTAAGTTTGTAAAATAATAAACCAATATCATATCTTTAATATCAAAATTTATAAATTATTCATTTTTATTTTTTATAAAAATGTTTTTCTAAAACAAAATAGAATTTAAATTTTGCATTAATTTTATTAAATTATATTTATTTACATTTCATTCTTTGTTTTAATAAAATAAATTTTAAATTTTAAAATACACAAAATATTATTTTATTATATTTACCTAGTTTTTTATGAAAAGTATTTTTAAAATTTAAATCAACTAAACTTTTAAAAAAAATTATTTATCACTTTTCTTTTTAATAAAATATAATTCAAATATTTTTCTAATTATTATTATTTTTATATAAATATAATTTGTCTATAACAAATTATAATTTTAGTTTAAATTTTAAATACATATAATATTATTTATTTTTCTTACTTATATATTTCTTATAATAAAATTAATATATATTTTTAAATATTCTTATAATGTATATCAATTACTTTACCTTTTGAATTAAATTTTATATTCATAGTCAATTTTATAAATAAGTAATTATATTTAGTATAAATTTTTTTTATTAAATTTTAAATTTTATTAAATTTATTAAGATTTTATTTTATTATTTAATTAAAATATAATTAAAATTAAAAATACATAAAATTTAAATAAAAATTATTATTTTAAATTTTATTATTTTTAACATAATTATTATCTATTTCATATAAATATGATTTCTCTATAACAAAATATATTATAATTTATTTTTTAAATACATAAAAAGTATGTTTCAATTTTTTACTATTAAGAATATATTTTTTTAATTGTACTTATAATATTTATAATTAATTTTATGTTTTGAATTAAACATATATTAATCATTAATTTATAAAAAATATTATATTTTGCATTAAATATTAAATTTAATTTTGAATTACAAAACTCTTATGTAGTTTTTATTATTTTAACATAATTATTTTTATATAAAAATATAATTTATCAATAAAAAATATTATTTTGTTTTTTGATTATATATTTTTTATATTTAGAATATATATTTTTTTAATATTATTTATTACTAATTTTAAACTATAAATTAAAGCATATTTACATTAAATTTGTATTAAAATTATTAAGATAATATTTTTCTATTTAATCAAATATAATTTAAATTTTACATTAAAATTATTTTTATTAATTTTAAATTTTCATTAAACTTATTAAAATTGTATATATTCTATTTAATCAAATATAATTTAAATTTTACATTTAAAATTTATTTTAATTAAATTTAAATTTCTATTAAATTTTGTATATTTTTAATTATAAAATAGATTTTATATTTAAATAAAACAATTCCATTAATTATAATTATTTTTAATTATTTTATATATATAATAATTATTTCTTCATACCAAAATATAATTTTAGATTAAATTTTAAAAACATAAAATAATATTTATTTTTTTACATAAAATACTTAAAATTTTGAATCTAACTGGAAACGAAGTAATAAAGTAGCTCGATATGGTTAACGGGCAACTTAGGCTTCAAAAAATAGTTGTCGTGAAGCTCTACGTAAAGAGTGATCTCTTCGCCTGCAAACTTTCCGGTCTTGCGTGTAGATAGCTCGGTCAACATCGTCGCGGACACAAAATTAATCATCTTCAATGTAGTAGAACCTTGTTATTCATAGTCATTCTGTCATATTCAAGGACCATTCTGGATCCAAGGTAATTTCATTATCTAATTCAAATTCTACTAACTATTTGTGGTTATATCATATGTTTTTTAACATGACATATTGATGTTCTAAAAGATTCTCAATTCACAAAGTCGTGGATGACGAACTATCATGGTGATGGAGTATTGCCTATGGATTTCAAAAGAATCCTAAACGACAAAATTCAAAAATTTACCGAAGGTGTTATTTCCTTATTTACCTTTCATTCGACCACTACTATAAATTATGAGTAACCTTATCTTGTTTAAGGAATACAAAATATTTGTTTCTCTAATATATATATATATATATTTTGTCATTAATCTCATCACATATGGATCATAGAAGATAAACAAATATCTTACAATTCATGTCATATATTTTTTTATGATATTTGTAGGTAAATAATGATGGGATAGGAAGAACATCACTTGATGCCGATGCAATGAAAGTTGCTGCTACGGTATCAAAAAAAAATTCACTGATTTCAACTATTTGATTCTTAATTTTGATTTCAAATGTAGCCTGGAGGATTCCAAGCCAATGATTCAAGACTTATGAATTGGTGGGAAAATGTATTATACATGGTGTAAAGAGGATGAATGTAGATTTTATTCCACTCCTTCTTGAGAAAGATGGAGGTATAAATGATTATAGTCTGTTTTTAGATGAAACTCCAATTTTGTGATGTTTGAATCTTAAACCCTTGTTTACATTGATAAGTGTGACTTTGTCTTTTGTGTTTTTTCGTGTTTTGTAATTGGCTTATTTCAGTGATGTTGAAGGAATCGATATTTTTTAGTAATTTGAAGACCTTGGATCGACAGAAGGAGTTGTCGATATTTGTGAAGAATTTGGTTTCACCTCTCTAGTCTGAATTTCAAAATGAATTTATTTAGGTATAATTCTTTTCCCTTTCTTTCTTAAGCTATTATATATAATTGTTTGAATAAATTTATACACACATCTATTTTTATTGCAGTATATTATTCATCTTAGAGATCAACTTTCATGAGTTCAAGTAAGAGATGCATGATAGATTTATTTTGATGTAGGTTAGATGGTGCAAATTATAAGAATTAATAGCTTTAATATCAAAATTTATAAATTAAAATTTAATTTTCACAATAAACATAAAATTATATTATTCATTTTTATTTTCTATAAAAATGTTTTTCTAAAAAAAAATATAATTTAAATTTAAATTTTGCATTAATTTTATTAAATTATATTTATTTACATCTTCATTATCTGTTTTAATAAAATATAATTTAAATTTTAAAATACATAAAATTTTATTTTATTATATTTGCCTAATTTTTATATTAAAAGTATTTTAAAATTTTATATTAATTAAACTTTTCAAAAAAAACAATTTATTACTTTTTTTTAATCAAATATAATTCAAAATTTTTTCAAATAATAATAATTATTTTTATATATATATAATTTCTCTACAACAAATTATAATTTTAATTTAAATTTTAAATACATAAAATAATTTTTATTTTTCATACTTATATATTTCTTATAATAAAATTAATATATATTTTTAAATATTCTTTTAATGTATATCAATAACTTTACCTTTTTGAATTTAATTTTATATTCATATTTTATAAATAAGCTATTATATTTAATATTAAATTATTTTCATTAAATTAAAATTTTTATTAAATTTATTAAGATTTTTTTATTTAATCAAAATATAATTTAAATTAAAAATACATAAAATTTAAATCACAATTATTACTTTAAATTTTATGATTTTTAACATTATTATTATTAATTTTATATAAATATAATTTCTCTATTACAAAATATATTTTAATTTAATTTTTAAATACATGAAAAGTATTTTTTAATTTTTTTACTATTAAGAATATTTTTTTAATTATACTTATAATATTTATTATTAATTTTAAGTTTTGAATTAAACTTATATTAATAATTAATTCATAAAAAAATAAAATTATATTTTTCATTAAATTTACTTTTAATTTTAAATTAAAAAACTCTTATTTAGTTTTTATTATTTTAAAATAATTATTTTTTATATAAATATAATTTATCAATAACAAATATTATTTAGTTTTTTAATTATATATTTCTTATATTTAGAATATATTATTTTTTATATTATTTATAACTAATTTTAAACTATGAATTAAAGCGTATTTATATTAAATTTGTATTAAAATTATATTTTTTCTATTTAATCAAATATAATTTAAATTTTATATTAAAATTATTTTTAATAAATTTAAATTTGTATTAAACTTATTAAAATTATATATATTCTATTGAATCAAATATAATTTAAATTTTACATTTTAAACTTATTTTCATTAAATTTAAATTTCTAATAAATTTTTTATTTTTTATATTTAATAAAATAAAATTTATATTTAAATAAAACAATTCCTTTAATTATTATTATTTTTAATTATTTGTTTATAAATAATAATAATTTCTTAATAATAAAATATAATTTTAGATTAAATTTTAAATACATAATATAATATATTTTTTTACCTAAAATAGTCTTGGTTTGCGTTCGTATTTTTATTAATTATTCATTATTCATTTTGTTTAGTTGCTATCGATTTGTAATATTTCTGATTAGTATATACACTTTTTGAATACTATCTTAAGTTATATTTGGATAACTTATGATAAATCTTGTAATAACATGAATTATATTATTTTGAGTTTGTGTCCATTTTATTTTAAAATGGACAAATGAGATTAAAGTTTCCAGATCTATAGTTAAATTTTTTTTTATTTAATTAAAAGTTATTAGAACTAATCTTTCATTTAGACACTCATTTATATGTATTCGTCATTGATTTTTTTATTTTTATAAATTTATCATTATTTCAGCGATGGTTAGTTATGATTCTATTTTATTTTTTTTACGTCATTTATCAACACAAAAATAATTTTCACTATACCTCAGAATATTTTGTAAATATTTTATTGACTCGATTTTTCGAAAATGTCGATTAATTTGTTCAGTGTTATACTTTCTTACTCAATGTTATAAAACTTAAATGACTTCATTGAAGTCACATCAAAAAAAATTAAAAAGGTTAAATTTTAAATAATTATAGTTTTTGTTTTTTATTTTTATCATATTATTTAACGTTTACTTTGTATTATTTATAAATTATTTTTTTATATATAAAATTATGTTTTGAATGAATAAGAATTAACTACTTATAAATAATAATAATAATAATAATTTTAAAGTTGAATCATTTACTAATAAATGATTTAATATTGAAAATAATAATTTTTAAAATAATTTAATTAGTTAGACATGATAGTTGTTTACCTATTATATTATAAATATTGTATTATTATTATTATAATTTTATTATTTATTATAATAATTAATAATTGAAATATATATTATTAAAAATAATGTATGATGCTTAAATTTGGATAAAATCCTTAATTATAATTTTAAGTTAATATTAAAATTATATAATAATATACTTAGTTGATAAATCTTGTAATAACATGAATTATATTATTTTGAGTTTGTGTCCATCATATTTTAACAGCAAATGATATTAAAGTTTCAAGATCTATAGTTAAAATAATTTTTTATTTAATTAAAAGTTATTAGAACTAAATTTTGATAAAATCCTTAATTATAATTTTAAGTTAATATTAAAATTATATAATAATATACTTAGTTGATTATATATATATATATATATATATTTTATAACTTATTATTATTGTTAGATAATTTGAATCCATTGGAATTAATCGTCATGGACATAAAATTAATCGTCTTCAATGTAGTAGAACCTTGTTATTCATAGTCATTCCGGCATATTCAAGGACCAGTCTAAATCCTAGGTAATTTTATTATCTAATTCAAATTCTACTAACTATTTGTGGTTATATCATATGTTTTTTAACATATGTTTTTTAACATGACATATTGATGTTCTAAAAGGTTCTCAATTCTCAAAGTCGTGGATGACGAACTATCATGGTGATGGAGTATTGTCTATGACGAACTACTAATCTTAATAATTGCTAATAGATAATTTGAATCCATTGGAATTCGAAATCCTAACCCGCTTATTAGCCGTTTGTTGATTTATATAGGAAGTATATATATCCAAATCCTAAAACCCCTTAAACCCCCTTCCGCAAATCGGATTCAGATATATCCCATTCTTCAAGAACACGTCCACACCACCGACGACGGCTTCTCTCCTCCTCCTCCGAAGCATCTAGAGAAATCGAATCATTTGCTTGGCGGTGTTAAAACTTCCAGAAGCAGGGGAGTTACCGGTGGAAGTAATCGGAAAATGCTTACGGAAGAGGAAATTTTACATAGACAGGCATTGTCTATTATCGTCGTACAACAGCATCAGCAGCGGCTCACATCTCAGAGGTTTGATAATGGATCAATGTCCCGTCGTATTGGATCCGCTACTGGTTCACGACGCCGTGATCTTTCTGATTCGTTCTCGAATGGAAAACCGGTGAGTTATGATTCTTGTTGGTAATGTTCGACTGAATTAGGTTGAAAATGATGGTTTGAATAAGAAATCAATCATATAAGAACTACTGACATGATCAACTTTTTACTTTTAGGGATTTGAACTTTTAGGGTTACCTTTTTTTTTCTCAAAAGGAGATTTCTTTGTTTATTTGTTAAAATTCATGAACTGTTTCTTCTAATTACATCAATTATATTGGATTAGTTGGAAAAAGAGATCAGTTGTCATCTTCCATCAACTTTATGTTGCAGATCTGTCTACTATTCCTATCCTTGTTGATTTAATCAGATCCAAGTTCGGCAAACTTGATATATTGGTATATTCTTCGTTTCTCTCTAGTAAAACTGAATTAAAAACAGGACAAATAGGTATCGGTTATTTTTTATGATTTTTGCAGGTGATCAATGCTGGGAGGATAGGACTTGATGTCAATGCAATGAAAGTTGTTACTGATGCGGTATGATTTTGTTTTTAATGAAAATCAAAATCTTATTTACTGATTCTGTTTTTTTTATTTCATTGGTAACCGGGAAGAATACATGCAGATAAAGTATTATATACTGTGTAAATGGGATGATTGAAGCATTTATTCCACTCTAGCTTTCTGATTCACCAAGGATATTGTCAATGTCTCTTATTCTTTGAGAAAACTGAACTATAAATTTATTACAATCTGTTTTTAGCTACTGGAAACTCAATTTTTTTTATATTTTGATGCTTGAATTTTAAGCCCGGTTTCCATTGATATGTGTGACTTTGTTTTTTTTTTGTTATTTCTTGTTTTGTAATTGGCTTTATTTCGTTGATGCTGAAAGTTTCGTTATTTTTTCAGAAATTTGAAGCCCTTGGGTCGTTGTTGAAAGAAGTTGTCGGTATTTGTCAGAAATTTGGTTTTTCATCTCCTTTTCAGAATTCCAAAATTAATTTATTTAGGTATAATCATAATTCTTTCATCTTTCTATCTTAATTTATTATATATAATTGTTTGAATAATACTATAAACATCTACTCTTATTAAAGTATATTATTCATCTTAAATATCAACCTTGATGAGTTCAAGTAAGTTTTTTTAACTTACTTAAATTTATATTATCTTACTTTTTAAGATGCATAATATTTTTTAGATGCATAATAAGTTTATTCAATTTAACATGTATCTAAAAAGTTATGATGTTGGTTTATTTATTTTTATTTTCTATTAATATTTAAATAAAAATTTAATTTTTACAATAAATTTAAAAAATTATATTATTCATTTTTATTTTCTATATAAACATTTTTTTTCAAAAACAAAATATAATTTAAATTTAAATATTAATTAAGATTATTAAATTATATTTATTAAATACTCCTTCTTTATTTTAATAAAATATAATTTAAATTTTCAAATACATAATTTTTTTTATTTATCTAATTTTTATATTAAACATTTTTTTTAAATTTATATCAATTAAACTTATAAAATTATTTTTATAATATTTATAAATAATTTTAAACTTTGAATTAAACTTATATTAATCATTAATTCATAAAAATTATTTTATATTTTGTATTAAATATTAAATTTTATTTTGAATTAGTTTTTATTATTTTAACATAATTATTTTTTAAAATAAATATAATTTATCTATAACAAATATTTTTTAGTTTTGTACTTTTATATTTCTTGTATTTAGAATATTATTTTTTTAAATATTCTTTATAAATAATATAAATTATAAATTAAAACATATTTACATTAAATTTGTATTAAATTTATTTATATTGCATTTTTTATTTAATTAAATATAATTTAAATTTGTATTAATTTTTAATTTTATTATTTAATTAAATATAATTTAAATTTTAAATACATAAAATTTAAAATAAAAAATATTACTTTAATTTTTATTATTTTTATATAAATATATATTTCTACAACAAAATATATTTTAAATGCATTAACTATTATTTAAATTTGTAATTATATATTTCTTAGGTTAAATATTAATTATTTTTTAAATACTTATTTCTTATATTAAGAATAATATATATTTTTTAAATCAAAATTATTACTTTAAGTTTTATTACTTTTATTATAATAACAATTTTTTTATATATAAATATGATTTCTCTATAAAATAAAATAAAATAAAAAATACAATTATAAATTCATAAAATATTATTTAATTTTAATTTTTATATCTTATATTAAAAAGTATTATTTTTTTAAATATTCATATAATATGTTTAATACTTTTAAATTTTGAATTAAACTTTTATTAATATTTAATTATTAAGAACACTCTTATATTTTTTTTTTGAATTAAAGTTTTTTTATTAAATTTAATTTATCATTAAACTTATTAACATTTTTATAATATAATTATGAATTATTTTTTATACAAATATAATTTATCTAAAAAATAAAATATAATTTTAGTGTAAATTACTTACACAAAAATTATTTAATTTTTACTATATTTTTATTATATTAAGAATATTATTTAAATTTTAAATATTTAAGTATAAATAATTTTAAATTAAATTAATATTTATCATTAATTCATAAACACATTTTTATATATTTTAGATTAAATTTAAATTTGCAATAAACTTATTAGAATTACATTTTTTTAATTTAATCAATATAATTTAATTTAATTTTTTTAATAAAACTTATTTTCATAAAATTTAATTTTGCATTTAACTTATTAAAAACTTATTTTTCTTTATATTTATACTTTTTATATTTAATCAAATATAATTAAAATTCAAAATACATAAAATTTAAATTATTACTTTAATTTTTATTATTTTTAAAATAATTTTTATTTATTTTATATAAATATGATTTCACTCTAACAAAATGTATTTTAATTTAATTTTTAAATACATGAAAAGTATTTTTTTAATTTTTTACTATTAAGAATATTATTTAGTTTTTTAAATATTCTTATAATATTTATAATTAATTTTAAGTTTTGAATTAAACTTATATTAATCATTAATTCATAAAAATAATTTTTTATTTTGCATTAAACATTAAATTTAATTTTGAATTAAAAAACTCTTACTTAGTTTTTATTATTGTAATATAATTATTTTTTATATAAATTTTATTTATCTATAACAAATATTATTTATTTTTTTACTTATAAATTTCTTATATTTAGAATATTTTTTTTAATACTCTTTATAAATAATTTTAAATTATAAATTAAAATTTTATTTACAATAAATTTGTATTAAAATTATTAAAATTGTACTTTTTCTATTTCATTAAATATAATTTAAATTTTATATTTAACTTGTTAAAATTGAATATAATTTAAAATTTACATTTTAAACTTATTAAAATTAAATAAAATTTAAAATTTACATTTTAAACTTATTTTCATTAAATTTAAATTTGTATTAAATTTGGTAATTTTTTTTAATAAAACAAAATTTATATTTAAATAAAACAATTCCTTTAATTATTATTATTTTTATATATAATAATAATTTCTTCATAACAAAATATAATTTTAACTTAAATTATAAATACATAAAATTATATTTAATTTTTACATAAAATACTTAAAAAATTTGAATTTAACTGAAAACGAAGTAATATAGTAGCTCGATATGGTTCAGGGACAACTTAGGCTTCAAAAAGTAGTTGTCGTCAAGCTCTACGTAAAGAGCGATCTCTTCTCCAACAAACTTTCCGGTTTCGTGCGTGGATATCACGGTCAACATCGTCGTGGACACAAAGTTAATCGTATTCAATGCAGTAGAACCTTGTTATTTATAGTCATTCCTTCATATTCAAGAACTAATCTGGATCCAAGGTAATTTCATTATCTAATTCAAATTCTACTGAGTATTTGTGGTTATATCATATATTTATTAACATGACATATTTATATTCTAAAATGTTTTCAATTCTAAAAGTAGTGGAGGTCTAATTGTCATGGTGATGGAGTATTGCATATGGCTTTTAAAAGAACCCTAAATAACAAAATGAAAAAAATTACTGAGGTTTATTATTTTACCTTTCATTGGATTACTACTATAAATTATGAGTAACCTTATCTTGTTTAAGAATACAAAATATTTTTTTCTCTTTTATATATATATATATATATATATTGTTGTTAATGTCATCACATATGGATCATAGTAGACAAATAAATATGTTACTGTAAGAATATATAGAGAAATTGATTGTATTGAATTTTATATATGAATTACAAAGAATATGTCTCTTATATAGACATTGAATTAGACTTATATGAAAACTAATATAATATAATATTATATTTATATTATCACAATTTATTATATTGTGATAATATTTTACAAATATATTATTTTATATTCTAACACTTACAATCTTATGATATTTTTAGGTAAATAATGATGGTATAGGAAAAACATCACTAAATGTTGATGCAATAAAATTTGTTGTTACGGTATGCAATTTGTTGATAATCAAAATTTTCTTTGATTTCATTTGTAGGCGGGTGATTCAAAACTTATGAATTGATTGAAGAATGTATTATATAGGGTGCAAAGAGAATGATTGTAGATTTTATTCAACTCCTCCTTGGGAAAGCTGAAGGAATAAATGATTATAATATGTTTTTAAATGAAACTCCATTTTTGATATTTTGATACTTGAATCTTAAACCCCTATTTACATTGATAAATGTGACTTTGTCTTTTGTGATTTTTCTTGTTTCGTAATTGGCCTTATTTCGGTGATGTTGAACGAAAAGATATTTTTCAGGAATTTGAAGACCTTGGATCGACGAAAGGAACTGTCGATATTTGTCAAGAATTTGGTTTCACCTCTCTAGTCTAAATTCCAAAATGAATTTATTTAGGTATAATTATAATTCTTTCCTCTCTTTCTTAATCTATATAAAAAAATATTATACACATCTATTTTTATTATAGTATATTATTCATCATAGAGATCAACCTTCATGAGTTTAAGTAAATTTTTTTTCTTACTTAACTTTATATTATCTTTCTATATAAGATGCATGATAAGTTTTTAGATACATGATAAGTTTATTTTGATGTAAGTTAAATCGTGCAAATTATAAGAATTCAAACTTAACAAGTTTGTAAAAAAATAAACAATATCATATCATTAATATCAAAATTTGTAAATTAAAATTTAATTTTCACAATAAACTTATAAAATTATAATATTTATTTTTTATAAAAATATTTTTCTAAAAACAATATAATTCAAATTTAAATTTTGCATTAAATTTAATAAATTATATTTATTTACATAATCCTTCTTTTTTTAATAAAATATAATTTAAATTTTAAAATATATAAAATTTTATTTTAATATATTTGCCTAATTTTTATATTAAAAGTATTTTTTAAATTTATATCAACCAAATTTTTTTAATTTTCTTTTTATTACTTTTCTTTTTAATCAAATATTCTTATAACTTTACCTTTTGAATTAAATTTTATATTCTATTGTTATTTTTATAAATGAGCTATTTATATTTAGTATTAAATTATTTTCAATAAATTTATATTTTTATTAAATTTATTAAGATTTCATTTTTTTAATCAAATATTATTTAAATTTAATATTTTAATTACACTTATTTTCATAAAATTTAAATTTGCATTTAAATTATTAAAAACTTATTTTGCATTATATTTAATATGTTTTTATATTTAATCAAATATAATAATGTTTATTTTTATTATTTTAACAAAATAATTTTTTATATAAATATAATTTATCTATAAAATATATTATTTGGTTTTTTAATTATATATTTCTTATATATAGAATATATATATATATATTAATATTCTTTATAACTAATTTTAAACTATGAATTAAAGTCGTATTTACATTAAATTTGTATTAAAATTATTAAAATTATATTTTTTCTATTTATTCAAATATAATTTAAATTTTACATTAAACTTATTTTTATTAATTTGAAATTTGTATTAAATTTTGTATTTTTTTATTTATAAAATAAATTTTTTATTTAAATAAAACAATTCTTTTAATTGTTTTTAATATATAATAATAAATTCTTCATAAAAAAATATAATTTTAGATTAAATTTTAAATACATAAAATTATATTTATTTTTTTACATAAAATATTTTAAATTTTAAATTTAACTAGAAACCAAGTAATATAATAGCTCGATAGGTTAAGGGACAACTTAGGTTTCAAAAAATAGTTGTCTTCAAGCTCTACGTAAGAGTGATCTCTTTGCCTGCAAACTAGTAATCTCTTTGCCTGCAAACTTTCCGGTTCCGCTCGTGGATATCTCGGTCAACATTGTCATTGTCGTGGATACAAAGTTAATCATCTTCAATGTAGTAGAACCTTGTTATTCATAGTCATTCTGTCATATTTAAGGACCAGTCTGGATCCAAAGTAATTTCCTTATCTAATTCAAATTCTATTGACTATTTGTGGTTATATAATATGTTTCTCAACAAGACATATTGATGTTCTAAAGGTTCTCAATTTTAAAAGTCGTGGATGTCGAACTATCATGGTGATGGTGTATTGCATATGGCTTTCAAAAGAATCCTAAATGACAAAATGAAATTTTTTTACCAAAGGTGTTATTTCTTTATTTTATCTTTCATTCGACCACTACTATAAATTATGAGTAACCTTATCTTGTGTAAAGAATACAAAATATTTTTTCTCTTATATCTATATATATCTATATATATATATATTGTTAATGTCATCACATATGTATCATAGTAGACAAACAAATATCTTATAATTCAGGTAATATATTCTCTTATGATATTTATAGGTAAATAATGATGGGATAAGAAGAACATCACTTGATGTCGATGCAATGAAAGTTGTTGTTGCGGTATGCAATTTATTGATAATCAAAATTTTATTCACTAATTTCAACTTTCTGATTCTAAATTTTGATTTCATCTATAGCCTGCAGGATTCAAGCCAATGATTCAAGACTTATGATGTGTTATATATGGTACAAAGAGGATGATTGTAGATTTTATTCTACTTCTCGTAGAGAAAGTTGGAGGTATAAATGATTATAGTTTGTTTTCAGATGAGACTCCATTTTTGATATTTTGATGCTTGAATCTAAACCCCTATTTACATCGATAAGTGTGACTTTGTCTTTTGTGTTTTTTCTTGTTTTGTAATTGGCCTTATTACGGTGATACTGAAGGAATCGATATTTTTCAGTAATTTGAAGACATTGGATCGACCAAAGGAGTTGTAGATATTTGTCAAGAATTTGGTTTCACCTCTCTAGTCTGAATTCCATTTAGGTATAATTATAATACTTTCCCCTTTTTTCTTAATCTACTATATATAATTGTTTGAATAACATTATACACATCTATATCTATTTTATTGCAGTATATTATTTATCTTAGAGATCGACTTTCATGAGTTCAAGTAAGTCTTCTTTTCTTACTTTAATTTATGTTATCTTTCTATATAAGATGCATGATAGGTTTATTTTTATGTAGGTTAGATGGTGCAAATTATAAGAATTCCAACTGGTTAAATTTGTAAAAATATAAACAAATATCATATCATTAATATCAAAATTTATAAATTAAAATTTAATTTCACAATAAACTTAGAAAATTATATTATTAATTTTTATTTTCTATAAAAAAAATTAATTCAAATTTAATGTTTTTCAATAAAATTGTTAAATTAATTTTATTTACACCTTCCTTCTTTATTTTAATAAAATATAATTTAAATTTTAAAATACATAAAATTTATTTTATCATATTTAACTACTTTTTATATTAAAAAATTTTTTAATTTATAAAAATTAAATTTTTCAAAAAAAAAATTATTACTTTTGTTTTTAATCAAATATAATTCAAATATTTTTGAAATAATTATAATTATTTTAAATAAATGTAATTTTTCTATAACAAATTATAATTTTAGTTTAAATTTTAAATACATAAAATATTATTTATTTTTCTAACTTATATATTTCTTAAAATAAAATTAATTTATATTTTTAAATATTCTTATATTGTTTATCATTAACTTTACGTTTTAAATTAAATTTTATATTCATTTTTTATAAATAATCTATTATATTAAGTATTAATTTATTAAAATTTCATTTTTTTATTTAATCAAAATATAATTAAAATATAATTTTTTTAATAAATCTTATTTTCATAAAATTTAAATTTGCATTTAAATTATTAAAAACTTATTTTTCATTATATTTAATATGTTTTTCTATTTAATCATATATAATTAAAATTTAAAATACATAAAATTTAAATAAAATTATTATTTTAAAATTTATTTTTTTTAACATATTTATTATTTATTATATTTAAATATCATTTCTCTGTAAAAAAAAATAAATTTTAATTTAATTTTTAGGTACATGAAAATTATTTTGTAGTTTTTTTATTATTAAGTATATTATTTATTTGTTTAAATATACTTATAATATTTATAATTTATTTTAATTTTTAAATTAAACTTATATTAATCATTAATTCATAATTTTTTTTATATTTTACATTAAATATTAAATTTAATTTTGAATTGAAAAACTCTTGAGTTTTTATTATTTAACATAATTATTTTTTATATAAATATAATTTATATATAACAAATATTATTTAGTTTTTTAATTATATATTTCTTATATTTAGAATATATATTTTTTAATATTCTTTATAACTAATTATAAACTATGAATTTTAGTTCGTATTTACATTAAATTTGTATTAAAATTATTAAAATTATATTTTTTCTATTTAATTAAATATAATATAAATTTTACATTAAACTTATTTTTTTAAATTTTGTATTTTGTTATTTAATAAAATATATTTTTTATTTAAATAAACCAATTCCTTTAATTATTTTTAATATATAATAATAAGTTCCCATAACAAAATATAATTTTAGATTAAATTTTAAATACATAAAATAATATTTATTTTTTTTACATAAAATATTTAAAATTTTGAATCTAACTGGAATCGAAGTAATATAGTAGCTCGATATGGTTAAGGGACAATTTAGGCTTCAAAAAGTAGTTGTCGTCAAACTCTACGTAAAGAGTAATCTCTTCGTATGCAAACTTTCGGGTTTCAGGTGTGGATATCACGGTCAATATCGTGGCGGACACAAAGTTAATCGTCTTCAATGTATTAGAACCTTGTTATTTATATTCATTCTTTCACTATTTAATTCAAATTCTATTGATTATTTATTAGTTATATCATATGTTTCTTAACATGACATATTAATATTTTAAATGGTTCTCAATTCTCAAAGTCATGGATATCAAACTATCATGGTATTGGAGTATTGCCTATGGCTTTCAAAGAAGTCCTAAAGACAAAATGAAAAAAAATTACCGAAGGTGTTATTTTCTTATTTTACCTTTCATTCGACCACTACTATAAATTATGAGTAACCTTGTATTGTTTAAGGAATACAAAATATTATATATATATATTGTTGTTAATGTCATCACATATGGATCATAGTAAACAAACAAATATCTTACAATTCATGTCATATATTCTATTATGATATTTGTAGGTAAATAATGATGGGATAGGAAAAACATCTCTTGATGTCGATGCATTGAAAGTTGCCGCTATGGTATGCAATTTATTGATAATTAAAATTTTATTCACTGATTTCAACTTTATGATTCTGAATTTTGATTTCATCTGTAGTCTGGAGGATTCCAAGCTAATGATTCAAGACTTATGAATTGGTGAAGAATGTATTATATATGGTGTAAAGAGGATGGCTGTAAATTTTATTTCACTCCTCCTTAGGAAAGCTGAAGGTATAAATGATTATAGTCTGTTTTTAGATAGAACTCCATTTTTGTGATGCTTGAATCTTAACCCCTGTTTACATTGATAAGTGTGACTTTGTTTTTTGTGTTTTTCATGTTTTGTAATTGGTCTTATTTCGGTGATGCAGAAGGAATCGATATTTTTCATGAATTTGAAGACCTTAGATCGACGAAAGGAGTAGTTGATATTTATCAAGAATTTAGTTTCACCTCTTTAGTCTAAGTTCTAAAATGAATTTATTTAAGTATAATTATAATTCTTTCCTCTTTCTTTCTCAATCTATTATATATAATTGTTTGAATAATATTATACTCACATTTATTTTTATTGCAGTATATTATTCATTTAGAGATCGACTTTCATGAGTTCAAGTAAGTTTTATTATCTTTCTATATAAAAGATGCATAATACATTTTTAGATTCATGATAGATTTATTTTGGCCTAGGTTAGATGGTTCAAATTATAAGAATTACTTGTTAAATTTGTAAAAAAAAATCCAATATCATATCTTTAATATCAAATTTATAAATTAAAATTTAATTTTCATAATAAACTTAAAAAATTATATTATTCATTTTTATTTTCTATAAAAACGTTTTTCTAAAACAAAATATAATTTAAATTTTGCATTAATTTTATTAAATTATATTTATTTGCATTTCATTCTTTGTTTTAATAAAATAAAATTTAAATTTTAAAATACATAAAATATAATTTTTTTATATTTACCTAATTTTTTTATGAAATCAATTTTTAAAATTTAAATCAACTAAACTTTTAAAAAAAATTATTTATCACTTTTGTTTTTATTCAAATATAATTCAAATATTTTTCAAATTATTATTATTATTTATATATAAATGTAATTTCTCTATAACAAATTATAAGTTTAGTTTAAATTTTAAATACATATAATATTATTTATTTTTCTTACTTATATATTTCTTATAATAAAATTAATATATATTTTTAAATATTCTTATAATGTATATCAATAACTTTACCTTTTGAATTAAATTTTATATCATAGTCAATTTTATAAATAAGCTATTATATTTAATATAAATCTTTTTATTAAATTTTAATTTTTATTAAATTTATTAAGATTTTATTTTATTATTAATCATTAATTCATAAAAAAATATTATATTTTGCATTAAATATTAAATTTAATTTTGAATTACAAAACTCTTATTTAGTTTTTATTATTTTAACATAATTATTTTTTATATAAATATAATTTATCAATAACAAATATTATTTTATTTTTTAATTATATATTTCTTATATTTATAATATATATTTTTTAATATTATTTATAACTAATTTTAAACTATAAATTAAAGCATATTTACATTAAATTTGTATTAAAATTATTAAAATGATATTTTTTCTATTTCATCAAATATAATTTAAATTTTACATTAAAATTATTTTTATTAAATTTAAATTTTCATTAAACTTATTAAAATTGTATATATTCTATTTAATCAAATATAATTTAAATTTTACATTTAAAATTTATTTTAATTAAATTTAAATTTCTATTAATTTTGTATTTTTTAAATATAAAATAAAATTTATATTTAAATAAAACAATTCCATTAATTATTATTATTTTTAATTTTTTTTAAATATAATAATCATTTCTTCATCAAAAAATATAATTTTAGATTAAATTTTAAAAACATAAAATAATATCTATTTTTTACATAAAATACTTAAAATTTTGAATATAACTGGAAACGGGGTAATATAGTAGCTCGATATGGTTAAGGGACAACTTAGGCTTCAAAAAATAGTTATCGTAAAGTTCTACGTAAAGAGTGTCAACATCGTCATGGACATAAAATTAATCGTCTTCAATGTAGTAGAACCTTGTTATTCATAGTCATTCCGGCATATTCAAGGACCAGTCTAAATCCTAGGTAATTTTATTATCTAATTCAAATTCTACTAAATATTTATGGTTATATCATATGTTTTTTAACATGACATATTGATGTTCTAAAAGGTTCTCAATTCTCAAAGTCGTGGATGACGAACTATCATGGTGATGGAGTATTGTCTATGACGAACTACTAATCTTAATAATTGCTAATAGATAATTTGAATCCATTGGAATTCGAAATCCTAACCCGCTTATTAGCCGTTTGTTGATTTATATAGGAAGTATATATATCCAAATCCTAAAACCCCTTAAACCCCCTTCCGCAAATCGGATTCAGATATATCCCATTCTTCAAGAACACGTCCACACCACCGACGACGGCTTCTCTCCTCCTCCTCCGAAGCATCTAGAGAAATCGAATCATTTGCTTGGCGGTGTTAAAACTTCCAGAAGCAGGGGAGTTACCGGTGGAAGTAATCGGAAAATGCTTACGGAAGAGGAAATTTTACATAGACAGGCATTGTCTATTATCGTCGTACAACAGCATCAGCAGCGGCTCACATCTCAGAGGTTTGATAATGGATCCATGTCCCGTCGTATTGGATCCGCTACTGGTTCACGACGCCGTGATCTTTCTGATTCGTTCTCGAATGGAAAACCGGTGAGTTATGATTCTTGTTGGTAATGTTCGACTAAATTAGGTTGAAAATGATGGTTTGAATAAGAAATCAATCATATAAGAAGAACTGACATGATCAACTTTTTACTTTTAGGGATTTGAACTTTTAGGGTTACTTTTTTTTTCCTCAAAAGGAGATTTCTTTGTTTATTTGTTAAAATTCATGAACTGTTTCTTCTAATTACATCAATTATATTGGATTAGTTGGAAAAGGAGATCAGTTGTAATATCTGATCGATTAGGGTTTATGATGTTTCAATCAGTACTAGTGTTCCTTTCGGTACTTTGAAAAAGGAAGCGATGCCTGCCGTATTTCTATTCAGTTGTAATAATCGTTTTCTTTAAATGCATACTGTTTCTTATAATATATATGCATATGCCCTGACTTACTATTTTAATTATTCTATTAGTTTATCAGATGATATTTGAATCAGCTGGTGTAGGTGTATTTTTCTTTGAAAAAAGGAAAGATTATTTCACCTGTCCTATGCCCGGGACACTGAAACGAAGAGGTATGAGAATATTCTTTCTTCCTTATAACAAACAAGAAATTACAATGCATAATTTATTCTATTTAGTTAATTGAAAACCTAGAGAAATTACAATGCATAATTGTAACAGGTGCGATAAGAGGAATTTGATTAGAAATATGCAGACATTTGACTTCCAAAGACATAACGGTGATTCTGACCGTTAGAAATGAACTACTTGTCATCTTCCATCAGCTTGATGTTGCAGAGCTGTCTATTATTCCTATCCTTGTTGATTTAGTCAGATCCAAGTTCGGCAAACTTGATATATTGGTATATTCTTCGTTTCTCTCTCAAAAATTTAAAAACAGGGCAAATAGGTATCGGTTATTTTTTATGATTTTTGCAGGTAATCAATGCTGGGAGGATAGGACTTGATGCCAATGCAATGAAAGTTGTTACTTCTGCGGTATGATTTTGTTTTTAATGAAAATCAAAATCTTATTTACTGTTTTCATCTTTCTGTTTCTGTTTTTTATTTCATTAGTAGTCTGGAAGAAAACATTTAGATAAAATATTATATATTGTGCAAATAGGATGATTCAAGCATTTATTCCACTCCAGTCTTCTGATTCAACAAGGATATTGTCAATGTTTCTTATTTTTTTCGGAAAACTGAAAGTATAAACTTATTACAGTCTGTTTTTAGTTACTCAAAATTTCATTTTTTATATTTTGATGCTTGAATTTTAACCCCTGTTTCCATTGATATGTGTGACTTTGTCTTTTGTGTTATTTCTTGTTTTGTAATTGGCTTTATTTCGTTGATGTTGAAGGAGTCGTAATTTTTCAAAATTTTAAGATCTTGGGTCGGCGTTGAAAGGAGTTGTATATTTTTTTCATCTCTTTCTAGAATTCCAAAATGGATTTATTTAGGTATAATGATAATTGTGGCATTTTCTTTCTTAATCTATTATAGGTAATTGTTTGAATAATATTATAATCATCTATTTTTATCTATTTTATTGCAGTATATTATTCATCTTAAATATCAACCTTGATGAGTTCAAGTAAGTTTTTTCTAACTTATTTAAATTTATATTATCTTACTATTTAAGACGCATAACACTTTTTAGATGCATAATAAGTTTATCCAACTTAACCTGCATCTAAAAATTTATATCAATTAAAATTATTATATTATTTTTATAATACTTATTATTTATAAACTTTGAATTAAACTTATATTAATCATTAATTCATAAAAAAATATTTTATATTTTGCATTAAATATTAAATTTGATTTAGAATTAGTTTTTATTATTTTATATCGTTGAAAGAAGTTGTTGGTATTTGTCAGAAATTTGGTTTTTCATCTCCTTTTCAGAATTCCAAAATTAATTTAATTTAGATATAATCATAATTTTTTCATCTTTCTATCTTAATTTATTATATATAATTGTTTGAATAATATTATAAATATCTACTCTTATTGCAGTATATTATTCATCTTAAATATCAACATCAAGTTAGTTTTTTTAACTTAAATTTATATTATCTTATTATCTTACTTTTTAAGATAAGATGCATAATACTTTTTAGATGCATGATAAGTTTATCCAATTTAACATACATATAAAAAGTTGTGATATTGGTTTATATTCATTTTTATTTTCTATTAATATCTAAATTAAAATTTAATTTCTACAATAAATTTAAAAAATTATATTATTTATTTTTATTTTCTATATAATAATTTTTTTTCTAAAACAAAATATAATTTAAATTTAAATATTAATTAAGATTATTAAATTATATTTATTAAATACTCATTCTTTATTTTAATAAAATATAATTTATATTTTCAAATACATAATTTTTTTTATTTATCTAATTTTATATTAAACATTTTTTTAAAATTTATATCAATTAAACTTATCAAATTATTTTTATAATATTTATAAATAATTTTAAACTTTGAATTAAACTTATATTAATCATTAATTCATAAAAATTATTTTATATTTTGTATTTAATATTAAATTTTATTTTTAATTAGTTTTTATAATTTTAATATAATTATTTTTTAAAATAAATATAATTTATCTATAACAAATATTTTTTAGTTTTGTACTTTTATATTTCTATTATTTAGAATATTATTTATTTTTTAAAATATTCTTTATAAATAATATAAATTAAAAATTAAAACATATTTACATTAAATTTGTATTAAATTTATTTATATTGCATTTTTTTATTTAATTAAATATAATTTAAATTTGCATTAATTTTTAATTTTATTATTTAATTAAATATAATTTAAATTTTAAATACATAAAATTTAAATAAAAATTATTACTATAATTTTAATTACTTTTAACATTTTTATTGTTATTTTTATATAAATATGTTTTTTCTATAACAAAATATATTTTAAATGCATTAATTATTATTTAAATTTGTAATTATATATTTCTTAAGTTAAATATTAATTATTTTTTAAATACTTATTTCTTATATTAATAATAATATATATTTTTTAAATCAAAATTATTACTTTAAGTTTTATTACTTTTATTATAATAATAATTTTTATATATAAATATGATTTCTCTATAAAATAAAATAAAGAATACAATTTTAAATTCATTAAATATTATTAATTTTTAATTTTTATATCTTATATTAAAAAGTATTATTTTTTTAAATATTCTTATAATATGTTTAATAATTATAAACTTATATTAATATTTAATTATTAAGCACACTCATATATATTTTTTAAATTAAAGTTTTTTCATTAAATTTAATTTATCATTAAACTTATTAACATTTTTATAATATAATTATTAATTATTTTTTATATAAATTTGATTTCTATAAAAATAAAATATAATTTTAATGTAAATTACTTACATAAAAATTATTTATTTTTTACTATATTTTTCTTATATTAAGAATATTATTTAAATTTTAAATATTTAACTATAAATAATTTTAAATTAAATTAATATTTATCATTAATTCATAGACATATTTTTATATTTTTTAGATTAAATTTAAATTTAAATTTGTAATAAACTTATTAGAATTACATTTTTGAAATTTAATCAATGTAATTAAACTTATTATTAAACATATTAAAAACTTATTTTGAATTTTATATATATAATAAAATTTATTAAATTAAAATTTAATTTACATCAACTTTATTATTTATTTTTTAATTATTCTTATAATGTTTGTAAATAATTTTAAAATTTAAATTAATCTGTTAATTCATAAACAATATTATTATTTTCATTAAACATATTAAATTATATATTTTTTGCTATTTAAAAAAATATATTTAAAATTTGTCATGAAACATATTTTCATTATATTTAAATTTACAATAAACTTTACCTTTTGAATTTAATTTTATATTCATCTTTAATTTTATAAATAAATTATTATATTTAGTATTAAATTGTTTTTATTAAATTTAAATTTTTATTAAATTTATTAAGATTACAGTTTTTTTATTTAATCAAATATAATTTAAATTTAATTTTTTTTTTAATAAAACTTATTTTCATAAAATTTAATTTTGCATTTAACTTATTAAAAACTTATTTTGCTTTATATTTATATTTTTTATATTTAATCAAATATAATAAAAATTCAAAATACAAAAAAAATATTACTTTAATTTTTATTATTTTTAAAATAATTTTTATTTATTTAATATAAATATGATTTCACTATAAAAAAAAATGTATTTTAATTTAATTTTTAAATACATGAAAAGTATTTTTTTTTTAATTTTTAGTATTAAGAATATTATTTAATTTTTTAAATATTCTTATAATATTTATAATTAATTTTAAGTTTTGAATTAAACTTATATTAATCATTAATTCATAAAAACAATTTTTATTTTGCATTAAACATTAAATTTAATTTTGAATTAAAAAACTCTTACTTAGTTTTTATTATTATACATTAATTATTTTTTATATAAATATAATTTATCTATAAAAAATATTATTTACTTTTTAATTATAAATTTCATATATTTAGAATTTTTCTAATATTTTTTATAAATAATTTTAAATTATAAATTAAATCTTATTTACAATAAATTTGTATTAAAATTATTAAAATTGTACTTTTTCTATTTCATTAAATATAATTTAAAATTTACAATTTTAAACTTATTAAAATTTAATATAATTTAAAATTTACATTTTAAACTTATTTTCATTAAATTTAAATTTGTATTAAATTTTGTAATTTTTTTAATAAAACAAAATTTATATTTAAATAAAACAATTCCTTTAATTATTATTATTTTTAATTATTTTTATATATAATAATAATTTCTTCATAACAAAATATAATTTTAGATTAAATTATAAATACATAAAATAATATTGAATTTTTTACATAAAATACTTAAAAATTTTGAATCTAACTGGAAACTAAGTAATATACGTAACGTAAAGAGTGATCTCTTCGCATGAAAACTTTCCGGTTCCGCGCGTGGATATCTAGGTCAACATCGTGGCGGACACAAAGTTAATCGTCGTGGCGGACACAAAGTTAATCGTCTTCAATGTAGTAGAACCTTGTTATTCATATTCATTCCGTCAAATTAAAGGACGGATCCAAGATAATTTCATTAAAATTATTTTTATTAAATTTAAATTTGCATTAAACTTATTAAAATGGTATACATATTCTATATAATCAAATATAATTTAAATTTTACATTTTAAACTTATTTTCAATAAATTTAAATTTGTATTAAATTTTGAATTTTTTTATTTAATAAAATAAAATTTATATTATAATAAAACAATACCTTTAATTATTATTATGTTTAATTATTTTTATATATAATAATAATTTCTTTATAAAAAAATATAATTTTAGATTAAATTTTAAATACATAAAATAATATTTATTTTTTACATAAAATACTTAAAATTTTGAATCTGTAAACATTGTAATATAGTAGCTCGATAGGGTTAAGGGACAACTTAGGTTTCAAAAAATAGTTGTCTTCAAGCTCTACGTAAAGAGTGATCTCTTTGCCTGCAAACTTTCTGGTTCCGCTCGTGGATATCTCGGTCAACATTGTCGTGGACAAAAAGATAATTGTATTCAATGTAGTAGAACCTTGTTATTCATAGTCATTCCGTCATATTCAAGGACCAGTCTGGATCCAAAGTAATTTCCTTATCTAATTCAAATTCTACTGACTATTTGTGGTTATATAATATGTTTCTCAATAAGACATATTGATATTATAAAGGTTCTCAATTTTCAAAGTCGTGGATGTCGAACTATCATGACGATGGTGTATTGCCTATGGCTTTCAAAAGAATCCTAAATGACAAAATGAAATTTTTTTACCGAAGGTGTTATTTCCTTATTTTATCTTTCATTCGACCACTACTATAAATTATGAGTAACCTTATCTTGTGTAAAGAATACAAAATATTTTTTCTCTTTTATATATATATATATATATATATATATATATATATATATATATATATATATATATTTTGTTGTTAATGTCATCACATATGTATTATAGGAGACAAACAAATATCTTACCATTCAGGTCATATATTCTCTTATGATATTTGTAGGTAAATAATGATGGGATAGGAAGAACATCACTTGATGTCGATGCAATGAAAGTTGTTATTGCGGTATGCAATTTATTGATAATCAAAATTTTATTCACTAATTTCAACTTTCTGATTCTGAATTTTGATTTCATCTATAGCCCGGAGGATTCCAAGCCAATGATTTAAGACTTATGATGTATTATATATGGTGCAAAGAGGATGAATATAGATTTTATTCCACTCCTCGTTGGGAAAACTGAAGGTATAAATTATTAAAGTTTGTTTTCAGATGAAACTCCATTTTTTAATATTTTGATGCTTAAATCTTAAACCCCTATTTACATTGATAAGTGTGACTTTGTGTTTTTTTTTTTGTGTTTGTCTTATTTTGTAATTGGCCTTATTTGGGTGATGCTGAAGGAATCCATATTTTTCAATAATTTGAAGACCTTGGATCGACCAAATGAGTTGTCGATATTTGTCAAGAATTTGGTTTCACCTCTTTAGTCTGAATTCAAAAATGAATTTATTGAAGTATAATTATAATTTTTTCCTCTTTCTTTCTTAATCTATTATATATAATTGTTTGAATAACATTATACACATCTATTTTGATTACATTATATTATTCATCTTAAAGATCGACCTTCATGAGTTCAAATAAGTTTTTTTTTACTTAACTTTATATTATCTTTCTATAAAAAATGCATTTTACATTTCTAGATACATGATAGGTTATCTTTCTATAAAAAATGCATTTTACATTTCTAGATACATGATAGGTATGAAATGAGTTTTACGTTTCTAGATACATGATAGGTTTATTTTGACGTAGGTTAGATTGTGCAAATTATAAGAATTTTAACTGGTTAAATTTGTAAAATTATAAACAAATATCGTATCATTAATATCAAAATTTATAAATTAAAATTTAATTTTCACAATAAACTTAGAAAATTATATTATTAATTTTTATTTTCTATAAAAAAATTTAATTTAAATTTAATTTTTTCATTAAATTTTTTCAATTATTTTTATTTACACCTTCCTTCTTTATTTTAATAAAATATAATTTAAATTTTAAAATACATAAAAATTTTATTTTATCATATTTAACTAATTTTTATATTAAAAGTATTTTTTTAATTTATAAAAATTAAACTTTTCAAAAAAAAATTATTACTTTTGTTTTTAATCAAATATAATTCAAATATTTTTGAAATAATTATAATTATTTTTATATAAATGTAATTTTTCTATAACAATTATAAGTTTAATTTAAATTTTAAATACATAAAATATTGTTTATTTTTCTTACTTATATATTTCTTATAATAAAATTAATATATATTTTTATATATTCTTATAATGTTTATCATTAACTTTAAATTTTATATTCATTTTTTTATAAATAAGTTATTATATTAAGTATTAAATTATTTTCATTAAATTAAAATTTTTATTAAATTTATTAAGATTTTATTTTTTATTTAATCAAAATATAATTAAAATAATTTTTTTTAATAAATCTTATTTTCATAAAATTTAAATTTGCATTTAAATTATTAAAAACTTATTTTTCATTATATTTAATATGTTTTTAATTTTAATCAAATATAATTAAAATTTAAAATACATAAAAGTTTAGTAAAATTATTATTTTAAAATTTATTTTTTTAAACATATTTATTATTCATTATATTTAAATATGATTTCTCTGTAACAAAAATAAATTTTAATTTAATTTTTAAGTACATGAAAAGTATTTTGTAGTTTTTTATTATTAAGTATATTATTTATTTGTTTAATTATACTTATAATATTTACAATTTATTTTAATTTTTGAATTAAACATATATTAATCATTAATTCATAAAAATAATTTTATATTTTGAATTAAATATGAAATTTAATTTTTAATTGAAAAACTCTTATTGAGTTTTTATTATTTAACATAATTATTTTTTATATAAATATAATTTACATATAACAAATATTATTTTATTTTTTAATTATATATTTCTTATATTTAGAATATATATTTTTTAATATTCTTTATAACTAATTTTAAACTATGACTTTTATTAGAATTTACATTAAATTTGTATTAAAATTATTAAAATTATATTTTTTCTATTTAATTAAATATAATTTATATTTTTAAATAAATCTGTAGCCTACCAAATGATTTTTGTTTACAAATATAAAAAAATAAAGGAAGAATATCGTACAAATAAAATAAATAATATTTTTATAATTAAGTTGAATTTTAAATGATTTAATTTATTATTAAATATATTATTTTATTTTATATGCCGAAATAAATAAGAAAATAAATAGGCTAATATTTATATATATATATATATATATATATATATATATATATATATATATATATATATATATATTAATATTAGTTTATTTTGGCAAATAAATAGGATAAATAAAATTAATAAATATTAATTTTGATTTATTGTTTTTACAGGATTAAGGAAAATGATTAAATAAAAATGGTTACAAACTCAATGACTCAATGATCGTGCGTTCTTAAATGACTGGTCTTGGTGCAAAATTGTTTCAGCAAATTAAATCGTGGAGTGGGCGAGAGAATCCTATAAATATAAATATCAGACAACGAAACCACATAAAAAAACAAGAGAAAGAAGAAAAAAAAGGAAGAGCAAGAAAAGAAAAAGAAAAGAGAGATAATAATTTTTAGCATTTTAGGAAGTATTTAAAATCACTGTATAAGATCTCATTTTATTTTAATTTAATTTATAAATTTCAATTTGATACATTTGGAGTTTGTTATATTTAATTTATAATTTAATTTCTTTAAATTTAAATTACTAATTAAAATTCACTACTAACCTAATTTAAAAACTTTATTTTTTTGTTGAATTAAATTTATTCTATTAATTTTATATTATAAATATTCAACTTTAAATTGTGAAATTATACAAAACGGGATTGTCGTTCTTGAGCAACGACAACCCTAAAGATATCACAACAAGAAAATGTATGATTTGACAGCAACTTGCCAGCAACGGAAAGGTTGAAAATGAAGTTCGATGACCAACCCAATAACTGAACCCATAACTCACGGTTTGTTTCTATTTTATTTTATTTTTCTTTAAATGACTTTGGACCATTTTATAAAAACTCAAAAATAAAAATAATACTTTTTATAAAAATAATTTTTTTTAAATATTGGTTTTAATTTTTGTGTCCTATTATAAAACTCCAAAAATCGTAAAACATAAAATTAATTTATGAATATAATAAATTTTAATTCCCTTTATTTTTTTTCATTTGATTTCTCAGTTTATTTATTTATTTGTGAATAATTATTATTATTATTTGTTATTATATTTAATAAGTATTATGTTTAGATTGATTTAATATTAATATTTTAGATCGGATAGAAATTGAAAAATAAACGAATAAAATAAATGTAAAATATTTTCTAAATATAGCCAAAATATTAGAAGTATATTTTTTTTTAACGGGCATATGAGACATAGCATTGAACCCTTAAAGAATTTCTTTTCAAAAGACGTTATTGTTTTATATGCCAAATTTATTTTTCCTAATTTTATTAGAAAATTTAGGTGGCAACTCTTTAGTCACAAACTAGTTTTTAAAAAAATTCCCGATTTGATTTAATTTTATTTTAAAAATTTTAAAGAGATATTAATATTTTATATTTATTTTTTAAAAGTCGAAAAATCATTTTTTGGGGGAGGACGTTTTGAAACGCGTACAGTTTACTGGCGACTCTGCTGGGGACTTTTGATGCTTAACTTAAAAATAATATTTTAGTCATTCATTTTTAGAAAAAATATATTTTACACTTACACGGGTATTAAAAACCAAGATTTTGTTTTCTTAATGTGCATGAGCTCTAGGGCTCCGATGTGAAGATAGTATAAGGTATACGTCATTGGATGGAGCTTATACATCTATTGATTACTTGCTAAGATTGTCAATGAGGAATGACGATTGTTTGATTTGTGAGTTGAGTATACACTAGGAAAAAAACCCTAATTAACCCTCTCTACTTTTCAAAAATCCCTTACTATTGAAAATGAGGAATTTTGAAATAGTGATGAGGAGTACGTCCAATTGAGAGATCCTCTTACATCGAGAGATCCCTTTTGGGATAGTATCCTTGTCGGTAGAACAACTCACTCTTAAGTCACTCCTAACTTTAGAACAAAAATCCAAAAAGTCAATTCTGCCAAGTCGTTGCCTCATCTCGTTCTGTCGAGCAACAAAGCCACGTCACGAAGCTTTCAAACTTATGTGTTTACATTTTATGTGTGCTTGCATATAGATTCTTAGTTGCTCATGTTATCCACTTCGAATTCAGAAAATATGAAAAGTCGAAAAGATTAAGTTCAACGTTAGAAGATTCTAGAGAAAGAGACTAAGTCAAACTTTAAGAAAAGAATAAGTCTAAACTTAGAAAATTTTAGAAAAGAGGAGAAGTTATGAAATACTAAGTCCAACTTTGGAAAATTATAGAAAATCTTAAAAGAGAAAATTCAAGAAATCTAGAAATCAAAAGAGAAAATTGTAATCTAACTAGTTCTTGTCTTTGTGTCTTTACTACTCATGATTATAGGCGTAAACATGATCAAGAAAGACATGTGAGACGCAAAGATGATCAAGAAAGGCGTGTGAGACGCAAAGACGTTCAAGAAAAAACGTGTGAGAGGTAAAGACGATCAAGAGAGATGTGTAAAACGCAAAGATGTGTTGGGACTTTGGGTCCAGCCCAATTAGGCATTTAATAAAACAAGCAAAACCCTAAGAATGCTGCTCATTCTATCACTTCTAGAGAGAGAAGCCATTCTGCAAAAGAAGAGAAGAAACAGAGAAGAAGAAACAGAAGAAGAAGAAGAGAAGGAGGCAGTAGATCTCTTACATTTTCACCTTCAGGTTTCAATCTCTTGTTATCTTATATCTAGACTAGCTTAAGTCTGAATGAATCTGGTTTTCTCTGTTTGTATGCCTCAACTTTGGGTTTAAAGTTGAGAAGAACATTTGTATCTGTTTCTTGCTTATAGTGAAATTTGTTGGTTGGCCCCGTGGTTTTTTACCCTCCAGGTTGAGAGGGTTTTCCACGTAAATCTGGTGTTGTTTTGTTCTGTGTTTGATCTTCTGTTTTAGACTTGGATAACCTGTGCATTTACCCATCTCACATTGCTAGATTACAGTATAAAAGTAATCTTCATTTCAAAATTCCCAAAAAGTGGTATCAGAGCTGTTAGGTTTATTTTGAAGAGTGCTTTTGTAGGTTGAGATGGAAGGCAATAGCACAATGATCAGGTTGACAAATAATAACTAGCAGATTTGGAAATCCAAGATGGAGGATATCCTTTACTGTAAAGACTTGTATGAGCCGGTTGAGGGAGATAGTGCGAAGCCAAAAGATATGTCTGATAGTGATTGGACAAAATTGAACAGGAAAGTAGTTGGCACAATCAGACAGTGGCTTGATGATAGCGTGTACCACCATGTAGCAAGTGAAAAGAGTGCACATGAGTTGTGGAAGAAGCTGGAGTCATTGTATGAGCAGAAAACAGCAGGTAACAAAGCGTTTCTAATTCGAAAGTTAGTAAATCTGAAATTTAGAGAAGGTGCAGGTGTTGCTGAGCATTTAAATGATTTCCAGAGCTTGATTAATCAATTGTCAGTGATGGAGATGACCTTAGAAGATGAGTTGCAAGCTTTATTGCTCTTGGGATCATTGCCCGACAGTTGGGAGACATTGGTTGTGACAGTTAGTAATGCAGCTCCGAATGGTGTGCTTACTATGAGTATAGTTACTAGCAGCTTGTTCAATGAGGAGACAAGAAGGAAGTCAACTAATACAAATAGTGCACAAGCCCTAGTCATAGAGAACAGGGGAAGAGCTGAACACCGACAACAATCAAGAGGCCATAGCAAGTCAAGAGGCAGATCAAAATCTAAGGGAAGAGAATGTTATCACTGTGGTAAAGAAGGTCACATGAAGAAAAATTGTAGAGCCTGAAAAAGACTACAAAATGAAGGCAAAAATCAGAAGAAAGATGATGAAAACAGAAATATCACAGCCACAGTAATTGCAGAGGATGTAGTTATTCTTTCTTGTGAAAAGGAATAATATCTACATGTAGAAGATCACCAAGGAGTTAAGTGGATAGTTGATACAGGTTCTTGCTATCATGCTACACCGAATAAAGAGTTCTTCACCACGTACAAGGCTGGAGATCTTGGTACAGTGAAGATGGGTAATACTAGTCACTCAAGCATTGTGGGTATTGGTGACATTTATTTGCAGACAGAACAGGGGCATCGGTTAACACTGAAAGATGTGCGACATATTCCTGATTTGCGTCTAAATTTGATATCAGGTGATGCATTGGACAAAGATGGATTCAAGCATTATCTTGGTGGTGGTGAATGGAAACTCAGCAAAGGATCAATGATTGTAGCAAAAGGGAAGTCGTGGCACTCATTGTACAGAACACATGTGAAGGTACTCAAAGATGATTTGAATGCAGTACAAGCTGAAAGCTCTCTAAACCTGTGGCATCAACACCTTGGCCACATGAGTGAGAAAGGGCTGCGAATTCTGGTGAGGAAGCTGCACATCCCCTCAACCAAAGATGAGGTTCTGGATCTATGCGACTACTGCCCATTTGGTAAGCAACATCGAGTCTCTTTTAGTCAGACATCAGAAAGAAAACATAATGTGTTAGACTTGATTTATTCTGATGTGTGTGGTCCTTTTGAAGTGGAGTCATTGGGTGGCAATCGATATTTTTTAACATTTATTGATGATGCGTCTAGAAAAGTGTGGATTTATTTTATGAGAACAAAAGACTAGGTATTCAATTACTTTCAAAAGTTCCATGTCATGGTAGAAAGAGAGACAGACAGTAAGCTGAAATATCTTCGCTCTGATAACGGGGGAGAGTATACCTCCAAGGAATTTAAAGCATACTGTACCAAATATGGTATTCGACATGAGAAGACAGTGCCTGGAACTCCGCAGCGCAATGGTGTGGCTGAGAGAATGAATCGCACTATTGTAGAAAAGGTGAGATGCATGCTGAAGATGGCAAAGTTGCCAAAACAGTTTTGGGGAGAAGCAGTTCGCACAGCCTGCTATCTCATAAACAGGTCGCCATCTGTTCCTTTGAAATTCGAGATACCAGAAACAGTATGGTCTAAGAAGAATGTTTCATACTCACATCTAAGGGTGTTTGGATGCAAAGCATATGTGCATATTCCAAAGGAACAAAGATCCAAGTTGGATGATAAAGCAACTCCATGTATTTTCCTTGGATATGGAAATGAAGAATTTGGGTACAGGTTATGGGACTCAGAAAAGAAGAGAATTGTCAGGTGCAGAGATGTTGTGTTCTTTGAAGGTCAGACAGGGATAAGTCCAGAAATCAACGAGAATTCAGAGAGGGTTGATGAGTTTATAGAACTCATACCAGTTCCTTCATATGTACAGTCAGCAGTAACAAATGAAGATGAACATGATGAAGAAGTTGCTGAAGAAACCTCTGACATGAATGGTAGTAATGATGATGATATTGTTAATGATGCTTCTATGCAGGGAGAGCAACATCATCAAGTGGAGCCAGAAGAGCCCCAAGTAAGAAGATCAGAAAGAGAGCACAAACCTTCTAAAAGATACCCTTCTTTAGAGTATATCCTGTTGACAGAAGAAGGAGAGACAGAAAGTTTCCAGGAGGCACAAGCTCATAAAGACAAAGTTAAGTGGCAGAATGCAATGAAAGATGAGATGAAGTCATTGCAAGAGATGGGCACATATGAGCTGGTGGAACTTCCTAAGGGCCGAAAGGAATTGAGAAACAAATGGGTGTTCAAGCTAAAGAGAGATGAAAATGGAGAAATTATGAAGTACAAAGCTCGACTTGTTGTAAAGGGTTTTGGACAGAAACAGGGCATCGACTTTGAGGAGATTTTCTCACCAGTGGTAAAGATGACTTCCATTCGTACAGTGTTAGGTCTAGTAGCTAACTTAGACCTTGAGCTTGAGCAACTTGATGTAAAAACTGCATTTCTTCATGGTAACTTGAAAGAAGAGATCTACATGGTGCAACCAGAGGGTTTTGAAGTGAAAGAAAAGGAAAACATGGTTTGCAAATTGAAGAAGAGTCTATACGGGTTGAAACAAGCTCCGAGACAGTGGTACAAGAAATTTGACTCTTTTATGATGAGTCATGGGTACCAGAGAACCAAGGCAGATCCGTGTGTTTACTTCAAAAGATTTTCTAATGGAAAGTTTCTGATCCTTTACTTTATGTTGATGATATGTTGATTGTAGGACATGATGCTGAGAAAATAGCAATGTTGAAGATGGAGATGTCCAAGACATTTGACATGAAGGACATGGGCCAAGCACGTCAAATATTGGGAATGCAGATTACTCGTGACAGAAAAGCTAAGAGACTTTGGTTGTCACAAGAGAAGTACATTGAAAGGGTGCTTGAAAGATTCAACATGCAAGGAGCAAAGGAAGTAAGTTGTCCACTTCCTAGCCATTTTAAATTGAGCAAGAAGATGTGTCCATCAACAGAGAAAGAAAATGATGAAATGTCAAGTGTTCCATACTCCTCAGCTATAGGGAGTTTGATGTATGCAATGGTTTGCACTAGGCCAGATATAGCGCATGCAGTCGGTGTGGTAAGTAGGTTCCTCTCTAATCCAGGAAAACAACATTGGGAAGCAGTGAAGTGGATTCTTAGATATCTAAGAGGCACTTCCAATTTGTGTTTGAGTTTTGGAAATGGTGAAGCTGTGTTAGAAGGTTACACAGATGCTGATATGGCTGGAAATCTAGATCACAGAAAATCCACTTCGGGTTATGTGTTTACTTTTGCAGGGGGAGCCGTGTCATGGCAATCCAAATTGCAAAAATGTGTGGCTTTATCAACAACAGAAGCAGAATACATTGCAGCAACTGAAGCTGGTAAGGAGTTATTGTGGATGATTAGATTTCTCCTAGAGCTTGGTATGCAACGAGAAGATGCAATTGTTTTCTGTGATAGCCAGAGTGCAATAGATTTGAGCAAGAATGCTACATATCATTCCAGAACTAAGCATATTGATGTGAGGTTTCATTGGTTAAGAGATGTAATAGAAAACCAGCAGATGAAGTTGAAGAAAATCCACACGGATAAGAACCCGTCAGACATGTTTACGAAGATTGTTCCAAAAGATAAGCTCGAGCTTTGTTGTCGGCTTGTCGGCATGAATACCAAGTGATGACTTGAAGATCGGTGTACCTCTCTCCGTGGGCTGGAGGGGGAGATTGTTGGGCCTTTGGGTCCAGCCCAATTAGGCATTTAATAAAACAAGCAAAACCCTAAGAATGTTGCTCATTCTATCACTTCTAGAGAGAGAAGCCATTTTGCAAAAGAAGATAAGAAACAGAGAAGAAGAAACAGAGGAAGAAGAAGAGAAGGAGGCAGTAGATCTCTTACATTTTCACCTTCAGGTTTCAATCTCTTGTTATCTTATATCTAGACTAGCTTAAGTCTGAATGAATCTGGTTTTCTCTGTTTGTATGCCTCAACTTTGGGTTTAAAGTTGAGAAGAACATTTGTATCTGTTTCTTGTTATAGTGAAATTTGCTGGTTGGCCCCGTGGTTTTTTACCCTCCAGGTTGAGAGGGTTTTCTACGTAAATATGGTGTTGTTTTGTTATGTGTTTGATCTTCTATTTTAGACTTGGATAACCTGTGCATTTACCCATCTCACATTGCTAGATTACAGTATAAAAGTAATCTTCATTTCAAAATTCCCAACAAGATGATCAAGAAAGACAAGAAGATTTGAAGATTCGATGGCTTAGACTAGATTTCTATACTTCAAATGTAAATCTCTTTATGAAGATACATGAGCGACATTGCAATGAAAGGATGCGAGGTGCATGTTTGTGACTGTTTGTGTTTTATCCACAGGCATGGAAAATCAATTTAATTCCTTTGATACTCACATCTTTTCTTCACATAACTAGTTTTAGGAATGAGAGTCCATTGCATACTAGGGTTTATGTGCATACGAGCAACGCATTGCTTGTTTTTATTTACTAAAGGTTCAAACTCAATTCGTTCTCTTCAACACAACATATTCATATTCATCATCGTTCTCAATGACTAACCCACTTAGAAGGTTCAATGAGTCAATTCGTCTAAGTCTAGACGATCTTTTAGATATGCTGATACAATTGGGGCAACAATTTGAGGACCTCATAGTAGAAATCAAAACTTATCCGACAATCGAACCCCTCAGACTGAAAAGCTTGTGACAAGAAATGAACTCGTCGGGCCTGATTTTCTCATATTATGAGAGTACGGAGGCAACCTCTCACGAGGTTCGATCCCAAAAAAATCATTTCCCTTGTACGGAACTACGTTGGTCCTGAATTCCCCCAGCTATTGGATACGTAGGCAGTTTGTTTAAGCTCAGTCCTAAACTTTTTCATAAAAACACAAAACTCTATTTCAACACTAGGGGAATTTTATTAAAATTAAAATGATGGTTAAAATGATGAACTTTTAGCTTAGGTAAAAAGCTAACATTGACCAGGTCAAACGTCAAAATCCAACATTGAAACTAGGGGCATTGGAAACGATCAAATGCTTTAACGTGATTGATTATGATCACATTGAGACGATTGTTGACCTTTTGATCCCTCTAAACGAATGATGGATAAAGAAATTAATACAAAAAGTGAAACGAGGATTTAGAAAACAAGTAAGGATAAGGAAATGTCAATTGTTTCTTTGACTGTCTCAAAAGGAACCAAAGTAACTCTTGAAATTCGAATAGAGTATTATCCAATTGAACTCGCTCGAAATTCTTACGGAGCGCCTGAAACCTTGTTGGAAAAGCTCGTGGAAAAGTCAAAATTCCAAAACTCAGAACCATTGTTGCCAACAAAGGTGTTTCATCTCTAATGGAGGTTATGTGTGAGAACTCAATGCCTCTAAAAAGTAGAAACATACGAGAATTTATATTAAACAAGATTGTGTTGGTTGAGATATTAAAATCACCACTTGTTGTTCAACCTAGACTCTTGTCTGGATTGCTAAATACAAGAACAAAAGTGTATCATTTTATTAGATATACCCTGGTCATAGGAAAAGAAATGGTGAAAAAGACACTCATAGTGGTTGAGATATTGAAATCACCACTTGTTGTTCACCTAGACTTTTGTCAGATTTGCTAAAGGCAAGAACAAAAGTGTATCGATTCTATCAGATATACCTCGAGTATGTCTAAAGAAATACACTTTAAGGCTTAGAATACGAAGCACATAACTTCCTGAAGAGAAACGAGATATAACCTCATGGTACATGGTTGAAAGATTAAGCTTGACGTGAACTTCATATATTGATGTTCGGGCATAAAGGATCCTCCAAGGAAAATTGAGGCTATCGTTCGTACTATAGTTTGAATTCGTAATTGATAAACTCTATGTCAAAGAAATGCACTTGCGATTGGTCTCCTTTTGAATAGTCAATAGACAATATACTGAACTGGTTCTTGAAGATGTTTTGATCCAACATCACAAAAAATGTGAGAACGTAGAGGCGCTCAAATACCTAGAAGATTAAGAAGGTGTAAATTTTGTTTCTCAAGTGTGGTTGGCTAGTCATGTGATAAAAAATTACGGAAACATTTTATACTAGGGTGTTCCTATTAAAATGAAAATATAAAAGTTTTTAATTACTTAGCTTAAGTGTACAAGCTAAGCCCTAGCTTAAGCGAACAAGCTATTTTGAATAACGAAGATTTATGTTTCTTAGTTTAAGTAAACAACTTAGGTCAAACATAAAAGATTTTAGTTTAAGTGGACAAACTAAGTTAAACACATTATACATAGCTTAAGTGGACAAACTAAGTAATTTAAAGTTTCTTAGTTTAAATGAACAAGCTGAATATAGAATAATTTATCTTAAGTGGACAAGCTAAAAAATATTTCTTAGTTTAAGTGGACAAACTAAGTAATAGTCGGATTAAAAGTAGAAATACTTCATAGTTCTTAGTTTAAGTGGACAAACTAAGTCAAACGCAAGAGTTTCATTTCTTACCTTAAGTGGACAAGCCAAGTTTTTAATATTTCTTAGCATGAGTGAACAAGCTAGATATAGAATAATTTAGCTTAAGTGGACAAGCTAAAAGACAGTTCTTAGTTTAAGTAGACAAACTAAGTAATAGTCGGGTTAAAAGTATAAACACTTTAGGGTTCTTAGTTTAAGTGGACAAACTAAGTCAAACACAAGGGTTTCGTTTCTTAGCTGAAGGGGACAAGCCAAGTATTTTAATATTTCTTAGCTTAAGTGGACAAGATAAACTAGATAATAACTTAGCTTAAGTGGATAAGCTAAAAAGATATTTCTTAGTTTAAGTGGACAAATTAAGTTATAACACATGGTTTTTAGTTTAAGTGGACAAATTAAGTCAAACGTAAGATTTTTGTTTCTTAACTAAAGTGGACAAATGAAGTCAAACACCATAACATTTTTAAATTCTTAGTTTAAGTTGACAAATTAAGCCTTAATCGGGTCAAAACCAATAGTTGTCAAGATGAACTAAATGGATAGTCGTTGCATTTTGAATTCTCCACAAACATCATACGAATATCAGGTTGGAAATATCGTGAACATGGGCATTATCAAGTTTTATCTCCCTATTTAATTATTTTCATTAAATATATCCAAGAAAAATAATAAATTTGGGAGATTCAAATTAAATGTCTATTACTCAAACTTGGAAATGCGTTTTACTAAAACTAAAATTTTCATTCAAACTTCGTCCAAGAAAGCATTATGCAGACACTCATTTTTTCCCCAAATTTACATTTTTAAATAAATCTGGAGCCTACCAAATAATTTTTGTTTAAAAATATTTTAAAAAATTGAGGAAGAATATCGTATCATGTAAATAAAATAAATAATATTTTTATAAATAGACTTCTTGGTCTTCGACTCCAATTAATGCAAATGTGCTGGTAGGTTGAATTTTAAATAATTTAATTTATTATTAAATATATTATTTTATTTTAAATGACGAACTAAATAAGAAAATAAATAGGCTAATATATATATATATATATATATATATATATATATATATATATATATTATATATATATATATATATATTAGTTTATTTTGACAAATAAATAGGATAAATAAATTTAATAAATATTAATTTTGATTTATTGTTTTTTTCAGGGATTAAGGAAAATGATTAGAGAAAAATGAGAGATTATTTACCGACACAAAAAATTATAAATGACCGGACGTTCATAAATGATATGTCATTGTACAAAATTCTTTCCGCAATTCGTGGAGTGGGCAAGAGACCGCTATAAAGACAACGAAGCAGCACAAAAAAGAGCAAGAAAGAAGAAGAAAAAAAAGGAAGGCTGAAAGAGCAAGAAAGATGAAGAAAAAAAAGGAAAAGCAAGAGAAGAAAAAGAGAAAAAAAAAAGACTAAGGCTGAAATAATATTCTCAACTTCTAATTTTTGAATTTTTGTCTAAATTTTTCATTTTTCGTGTGCGAAGTTGTTTGAGTGTTAGTTAACTCTTAAAGAAGTTTCATAACATTTTAGAAAATATTTAAAACTCACTGTAATATTTTATTTTGTCTTAATTCAATTTATAAATTTTAATTTGATACATTTGAGTTTGTTATATTTAATTTATAATTTAATTTCTTTAAATTTAAATTATAGATTAAGATTCACTTCTAACCTAATTTAAAAACTTTATTTTTTGTTGAATTAAATTTATTCTATTAATTTTATAATATAAATATTCAACTTTAAATTGTAAAATTGAAAAAAATGGGTTTGTCGAGCACAAGAACTCTCAAGAACTCAATAATAACAACCCCAAATATATCACAAAAGAAAAATGCATGGTTGAATATGAAGTTCGCTAACAAACCCATAACTCACTGTTTGTATATGTTTTATTTTATTTTTCTTTAAATGACTTTTGAACATTTTATAAGAACTCAAAAATAACCATAATATTTTTTATAAAAATAAATTATTTATTTATTTTTTTTAAATATTGATTTTAATTTTTGTGTCACATTATAAAACTTCAAAAATTATAATAAATTTTAATTCTCTTTATTTTCTCATTTCTTTTCTCAGTTTATTTATTTGTGAATAATAATTATTATAATTATTATTCGTTATTATATTTAATAAGTATTATCTTCGGATTCATTTAATACTAATATTTTAGATTGTATAGAAATTGACAAATAAACGGATAAAATAAATGTAAAATATTTTTTAAAAATGGCCAAATATTATAAGTAGAGATTTTTTTTTAACGGGCATGTGAGACATAGCGCAAAAGCCCTTTTCTACGTGTAACCAAGCACCGAACCTTTAAAAAATCTATTTTTAAAAGGCGTTATTGTTTTACATGTTAAATTTATTTTTTCTAGTTTTATAAGAAAATTTAGGTGGCGACTCATTAGTCACAAATTGGTTTTTAAACAATTCCACGATTTGATTTAATTTTATTTTATAAATTTTAAAGAGATATTTATATTTTATATTTATTTCATAAAAGTCGAAAAAAACATTTTTTTTGGAGGATGTTTTTTAACATGTACAGTGTTACCCTCTATTTTCATCCACGGCGATTCATAAACTTCTTCCACGTTCTATCGCATGTGTCTTTCTTGGATACCCAACGACTCACTGGGGCTATAAGTGTTTTGACATATCAAATGATAAAATCATTATTTTTCGTCACGTCGTCATTAATGAGTCTCATTTTCCTTTTGTTGAAATCTAGTCTCCTTCACTCTCGTATGATTTTTTTTATGATTTTCATCACAATATGTGATTCATCATCAGTTTACACCTTCATCTCCACCTCCACCTCCTCCCCTTACCATCGTTTTGAAACATACATAAACTTTAGGATTACCTTTCTTTTCAAATCATACTTTACGTTTTAGGAAATCTTTCTAATAATTCCCTTGTTTTCACAGAAATTACACGTATCTTTACATGGTTCCTTCTTGTGGATTTGGACAGAATATTCATTTATCGTTAATTTTTTTTTCTTCTAGTTTTTCTTAAGTTGTTTCTTTTTTAGCTCCTTTCTTACTCATGGGATGTGCAGAATAAATTTATGGTTTCTTAAGTCTCGCTTCCTCTTGAATGAGCATGCTTTTTAATTCATGACATTCCATTTATCCTTTAGAGTATTATAGTTCAGATGAAATGGACCGTACTCTGAAGGTAAGGAATTGAGAATAAACGTTACCAAGAAATTCTCATTAACTTTCATTCTCATAATCTTTAGATTTGCTGCTATATTCGTCATTTCAATAATATGCACATGCATAGAACGATAACCGTCAAACTTTATCGTTGTTAAAGTACTCATTAGTCATTAATGTCCCAGCAAGATATTTATCGGTCGAATTAGACTGATAACACTCTTGCACGAACCTCATATATTTCTTAACACTTTCAGTTTACTTTATTATGAATTTGATGTTATTTTCCACACTCATTCGTATAAACATTAGGTTTAGTCCATTAAATCTCTCCCAAGCCTTATGGAAATATATATCTTCAGCTTATATTAGTAATAGTAATTAGTTTCTCACTTAAAAATTGTCAAATCAAGATCCAAAATCTCAAGATGAAATTGGACTTGATTGCATTATTTTGTGAAATTCAGTCCATTAAACTTAACAATAGACGTTGCCTATGAATGAAGAGAAACATAGACAGAAACATAGACGAATGGTGCAAAATATATGATCACACGTTAACTTTGAGTAACTTAACTTTAATTCAGATTCCTATATCATTATAAGGCGTATATATTGATGTTCTTCTTTGGGTGATACACCAATATACCAACATAATTGTTCTCCAACATACTTTCATATAATTGGTAATAAAAATACTTTAATAAGGCATATTTGCAATATTAGATATACTAAGTATACCAAATAAAGTTTATTAAGTTACCACCATAATGTTGATAATTATAAAATAACTTATCAACCTCGTTCCATTCATAATATTTTCTATATGAACGTCAATGTACTAATAACAAACTTTAATGTCATTTCATTATTGGAATCACATAAACATATAAACATGTATTTGATCTTTATTTTAATTTGTTATCTATATATCTTCTAATTCGACCACTTTGGTGACTAACAAATTATTCATACTATATATATCATAATTAAAATAACACCATAATTTACGATGAATATATATTTTCTAGTCAGAACACATTGATGACTAACCAACTACATTAATTATATCATTTAGAACTTTATAAATCTTAAATCAGGGTCTTCTATTTGAAAATGAAGAAGAGACATAATCTTTTTGTTTTATTGTTAATTGATATCCATAATCCTTCTAATCATGCCAGTGACTAACAAATTATTCATAATATGGATATCGTTTTAACCAATAACATAATTTATAATGAATATAAACTTTCTGGTTAGACTACTCCGGTGATTAACAAACCAACTTAATTATATTCATTAAAATTTAAATATTATAAATTTTTAATTTTCAAATAGAGCCTTCATTAATAATAGAAAAAACATTATCTTATGTCATTTATAATCAATCAAACAAACCCTTACATAATTAATCTTAATTAGGCAGTAAGTAAAATAAATAAAATATTTATTTTCAGAACCTGCCTAAATTTGTCTGTATTTCTTTCTTTAACGCGAGGATGAATCAAAATATTTAATATATTAATTATTTTCGGCCCCATCAAATCTCTTAATTGAAATTATGGACGATCATTACGTGTATTAACCCGTATTTCAATTTGAATTCAAAATATTCATTGAATTGGAATTGTGATTGAGTTTGGATCGGATTGGATTATGATTATTCAAATTATTTATATAAAATATATTTTTCAGTTTTATTTTTTTTTAAAGAGAAATGATTGTGACAGAGAATTTGAGAGAGAAAATGATGTGGCTCAATTTGATTAGCCAAAAAAATAACAAAATTTCTCTATTTTTTCTCTCCCCTCACCTTTTATCTTTTTCCAACCAGTGATGTAGTGACGCATCATTCCCTCTCTCGTTCCCTCTCTCAAATTTCCTCTCTCTATCCTCCTCTTTTTTAAATTACATCTAACCTCAACATAATATATTTATAAAAAAAAAATTAAATTCAAATTATAAATAAACAAAATTAATTATAACATTACAAATTTTATAATATATTAAATATTAAATCAAAGTAATTAGATAAAAAAAAATATTAAATTGGATTATTACGAGCATTTAACAGATAAATCCGAATTACAAAATTGGATAAATTAAGATATACCTTAAAATACTTTAGTAATCACTATAGAAGTTCACTTCCACTGTGTTTATCCCACTGCTAAATATTTTAAAATATTAAAATTTTAAATATAAAAATAATTAGTTAAATTATAGCTTTATTTTCTTTTTATATATATATATATATATATTAGACTTAATTCTTTTTTTCATTTTTTTAATTAAATATAAATAAATTAAATTAATTAATTTAAAAAAATTATTATTGAATAATTTTAAGTTAATACTTGAAATATATATATAAATATATATATATATATATATATATATTGGACCGTCAAAATCAAATAAATTTAATTTTAATTTAATACAAGTTTTAAAAAAATGGATTGATTTTACGTTCACCCTAATTTAAAAAAGACTGAAGCCATCAAGAAAGAAAGAGTCAAAATTTATCATTTTAATTTGGCTGATAATTTTGACTCATTCATTTGTTTAATAGTAATAATAATAATTTATTATTCAATTATGTAAACTTTATCTTCCTTACGCAGCCGAGCTGCCTTTAACCTTTCTTTTATATATATATATATATATATATATATATATATATATATATATATATATATGATTTATCCACTGCAATAATTCTGAAGATAAGGAAGGATAACATTAAAATTTTAATTTCTTCGCTTATTTCAAAAAACAATCCGGATAACTTTAATCGGAAAATCATATGTTTTAAATCATGAATTTGATACACGTGTTGAAAAAGGAAAATTTGACTAAATGATCCTAAAATGCCCTTAAATGCGCGCAGGTGAACCTCGTATAAATTTAATTGCGCAAATGACAACTTTAAGATTTCTGACGAAAATACCCTCGTCGCATCTATAAAATGTTTGTCCTTCACGAGATGATTTTACCCTTCACAAGACGATCTTACCTTTCGCAAGACGATCTTGCCCGGGTATTCTAGACTCTTTACAGACTTTTACGTCGCGAGACTATCCTGTCTTTCGCATTACGCGACGGGGATAATTTTGTAAAATATTTTGAAGTGGTCATCCGTGCAATTAATTTTATGCGCTGATTACCCTCGAATTTAAAAAGCTTTTACGGTCATTTCGTCAAATTTCCGGTTGAAAAAACATAAAATTTAAGTTTAAAAACATTAATGAAAAAAAAAATATACATGAAACATTAATATTGACTCATAACTTAGTCCTAAGGTTGTGCTTCTCTTCTTTTTTTCAACTAAAACTCTAGAGAGTCTCACTTATTATTTTCCTTAATGGAAAGAAGAGAAGATGGTAACCTTTCTTAAATAAATAAATACGTCCATTAAGTATGTGAAGTGTGAACCAAGCTCTAATTAAAAAGCTCATAAATAGTCAAACAATATAAATAATTTATTTTATTATATTAAACTTAAATGGTAAACAGAGCGCTGTCATTTATTTTTAACAAATATGATGATAAGAGTTTGCTTAATATGATTTTTATTTTTAAAGATTTTTTTCAATTTTTTTTAAAATTGTGGTTATTTATCACATCACTACTATTTTAATTGTCACTTTACTTTTATAAAATAAACAAATATCATACCTTTTTCATGAAACAATATTATTAAACAAAATATCAAATCCAACGTCAAAGAAACTCTAAGTAAAAGAAAAGGTGGTTTTATCAATTGTTTTTGGTGTTGTTAATTGAAAGCATATCCAAAAACAAATGCAATAGTTACATAAGTAGCAAAAGCTGAACCCTCATAAATATATTAAACTTCACCAAGAAAAACTAATACAACAAACATAACAATGTAAATAAGAAAAACAACAATCACCATAATGCATTAGAAGAAAGCATAAATAAAGTCTTATGATAAGTTCCCAACAGAAAAAAACATGTAAGTTGTCGAATTCAATCAACATTTTCTTGCATTTTCTATGCAATGAGGAAGGGAAGAACAGTCAACATGAATGCTTCATAAGTGAAATTGGCTGATCCCGAGTAAGCAGTATCCTTCTCCTTGAATTTTTCAGTCAGTCCCTGCAAAAGATGCATTCGAACGTGTTATTCCTATTCAACCAATCGATAACAATTTACAATTTCAATCCGACCCAATTAGAATCAAACTATTTACCTTAACAGTGAGGCAGCACTCAATGAAGTTATCATATTCAATAGCCTTGTGACTTCCACCTGCTTTATCAAACTTGGAGACCAACAAATCCAGGACTTGAGGTGAAACCGAGAATCCCAAGCTAAGTAGAGCATCCTTCAATTCTCTTGAATCAATTTTCCCACTTCGATCAGCATCAAACCTCTCGAAGATTGCCTAAACAAATCAATAAACTTTATTAAACACCACTTCTTTACAAACAAAGAAACAAACAAACAATTATCAATCTTCTTAACATTCACATACCCTCCAGTTCTGAAGACTGTAGAACAAAGAAGTGAACTCTTTTGGTCCTGTTCAAAATCGTCAAGAAAAATATACATCAGAAGATGATAATTAGGGATTTGCCTGTAATTCACATGAATCACATCCCAAAATTGAGTTTCTATCTTGCCCTAATCAATATATGGATTCAATTATCCTGTACTGCAGTATAATACTCAGATCGGGAGTCAAATTAGGTTAATATTAACCCGATCAATTCTCTTTATACAGAGTAATATAAACAAATGGAAATGTATTGAGTGCTTACCGATCTTTCTGGTGTTGGTGTTAGTGAAGTGATACATGAGAAGATGAACAGTTCGCAAGCTGAAGCTCTGATTGTAAGACGATAGCGCCCTCTGCATCTCCTTATCATCAATTAAACCACTTCCATCCTGATCAGCGGCCTGAAAACATGCGACAATGTTCGGATCCGTTCCAGGAGGGAAGGTCGAAGGAACTAAGGAAGCGAAGGGGCTTCCATACCCCTGCGGCTGCTGCGGGGGATAGCTTGGAGTGGCACCTGGAGGTGGTGCACCGTAGCCACCACCAGCACCAGCACCATAGGGCTTGTCCTTTTGAGGCTTTTCAGTAGGAGCGGTTCCATATCCCTGATTCTGTGATGGTGGATAACCAGGAGCCGCACCAGGAGGTGGTGCGCCATAGGCCTGGGCCGCCTGGCCTTGAGGCTTGTCCTTGTGAGGCTTTTCGGAAGGCGCACCATAAGGTGCAGAAGGCGCGCCATAAGGTGTGGCTCCCTGAGGTGCTGCTCCGTAAGGCGCGTATGGCTGCTGACCGTGTGGTTGCTGAGCAGGTGGTTGACCGTATGGAGCAGCAGCACCGTAAGGCTGAGCCGGTGGCTGCCCGTAACCATAGCCCTGTGGGTTGTGTGGGTATCCAGACATTTTGTTGCTTATTTCTAGAGAGAGATGTGCTTCAATTGACACTGTATACAATTACGATCAGTATACTCATTATATATATATTTTGGGTTTCAAATTTGGGGTTTGATCTATTGCTATATTACCAAAAAACCATTATAGATTAATTTCTTTTGATTCTCTTTTGTTACATTTACTTTCTTTATTTAAAGAAAGAACTAAAATAACTAAATTTGGGGTTTGATTTATTGTTATATTATAAATAAAAAAAAATTAAAGAAGAATTAGAATGACACCACAACTATGATCAATGTTTATCAAAATCTCGATTTAACTCTTAAAATCTTACGATTTAAACGAGTCAGATTTTAAGTAAACTCTTAAATTGGTAAACTTTTACGATTTTAAATTTACGATAATAAGTTTTTACGAGTTTACGAGTTTATAAATAATTTTTATTTTACGATTTTATACGATTTTACGTATAAAAAACAAATTTATATTTAAAAATTAAAAAATAAAGTTATTATTTTTTAAATAAATTAATTAATATTATTAATTTTGTAAATATATTTTTTCATAGTGTTATTTACTTATTATTATTTTTTAATTAATTTTATATAAATATATAAATTTTAAAAATTAATTAAGTATAAAATATTTAATTATATATAAATAATAATAACATATAACTATTATTTTTTCAAATTAAACTCTTACGATTTCATCTAAACTATAGATTTTACGATTTTACGAGTTTAAAACTGACCAACGATTTTACGTAAACTCTCGATTTTGACAACTTTGACTATGACCCCGCTTAAAATTAAAACGTTTTCAGATGAAATCGAACTCGTGACATTTTGGTCTCTTACTCTTATAACTAGTTCGATTTAAATTATTTTAATAACCTGAACAAATCAAATATCATTGCAATAATTCTCTTATCAATTATATCACTCAATTAATGAACTAAAATACTAAAATACTAAAATATTTTTATTTGAAATTATTATTTTTTATTTATATATATATCATTATTTTTTAAATATTTTTATCAAAAAAATTATTATCTCTTCAAAATAATTAACCATCACTATTTTTTTTATCGTTTTTTTAAATAATATCACACCAACCAGCCCTTAAAGTTATATATATATATATATATATATATAATTAAATTAAATTAATTTTATGCTTAATAACATGATTAATATCTTACCTTTATTATAATAATCTTTAAGTTGTCAGGTTTAATTAATAAAATAGAGGAGGGTCGTAATTATGTGCGCCTTGGAAGGGTAATTCCGTCGCACTAAAAAAACGCGTTGAAGTTTTTATCAATAATTTTTCCCCACGTGGCCACTTGTTTGAATAACATGTATTAATTGTTATTCATTGACTCAGAAATTCTAAGTCAACATAGTGAGGCCGCGTACGGCGCGTAGTACTGTGTATTCACCAATATTTTTATTAGGCGGTTAATTAATTAATTACTTTTGACCTGCCCATCAATTGAGTAGTTTTTTATTATCTTTGAGGTAATTGAAACATGTCATACTTGTTGATTAAACCGTAAGATAAATATCTTGTTTTCAAATTAAAAAAAAAAATGTACATGAGTATGATTCCATGTTACAAATAAATTATATATAAATAAAACGAAATCAACAAAGTAAATATGTTAGATTTGTGAAAGATGTATTAGACACCTTTCTCTTTCAACATTATTTTAGAGTTTATTATGTATAATTTTTTCTCATGTTATAACGAATTTAGTAATAATTTCACATAAAATTATTACACAAACATGACAAAATTTCTGAATTATTATCATGAGTTTCAAAGAAAATTTTATCAAATCATATGAATTAATTTTTAGAATTATAGAAAGAATAAAATGATATATGATGTAAGGGAATGAGTATATATTTTTGAAAAATTAACCATCCAAGCCATTTATCTTAATAATAAATATTGTCTATTTATTAATTAATTCATAACTAATTATCATTAATAGATCTATTGAACTGCAAATGTGGATAGACATGCAATACAAATGGAAATAGTCAACTCTTTATTTTTTTATGTAGACATTAAATATTAATTAAATAATTAAAATTTAATTCTATATTTAAATTAAAATGTACGGTTAATTCACGTGTGTGTGAGTTACATTTGATTTTATTTCCCACTATTCATATTTACATTCATTCATAAAATTAGTTTAATTATAACATTCTCAAAATCACTTTGGTGAAATGCTATTGTCACTAATTTGATTGCCTTGTCTCTGTTTTATTGTTTTTTTATTATTATTTAATGTTTTGTTGTTTCTGTTATTTGATTTTGATGCTATCCTTTTGTCTTGCTATAATTGTCAATTGTCAATTGTCAAATGCTTTCTGTCTTATTTTATTTGCCTGATAAAATTGTAAAATATAATAGCCTAATTGTCATTTATGACTAGAACATGGGTCATTATTTTTATCACTTGGATTTTACAATCCATCTTCAAGATTGATTATTTTCAAATTTTGACCTTAGAATAATCACGAATTTGATATATGCTTTTAAACGTCCTCATAATAGTTTATTTTCAATATTTAACCTTAAAATACTCTACATACCTTCTAACTTAACCTTAGCTACCAAACCTAGACAATGAAGATATTTGTTGTCAAATTTTCATCCTGGTTAGTAAAGTTTGTACTCATCAAATAAGTAAAAATTTATTTCATAATTTGCAAATTAGGATAATTTCAGATATAACTAAGAATCGAATCCGTGACATTTAATCTCTTGATAAGTTATGTCTGAAGTTAGATTTAAGTTTGAATAAAATAAAATTATAATTTTTTTTTAAAAAAAATTATCAATTAAGTAAGAATATTGATTTAAATTAAATAATATTATGATCATATTAACAAATTTAATAATTTTTCGTTCAAATTCAGTTTCACTCTTAATTCCAAATATTTTAAAACAAAACCACGGTGTTAACAATATGGATGAAGAGTTGGTTGACACAATTTTTTCAACAACCGGAAAGAAATGGAAAAGAAAATAAAATAGAAATATAAAAATAAAATTCAAATTTTAAATGAATAAAAAACATGTTCTCAATGGAAAATTTGATCAAATGACCCTCCAAATATGGTTATTCCTATATTTAACCTCCAAAAATCTCATTTTTATTTTTAACTTTTTTTATAAAAAAAATTCCAATTTTACCCTTAATAATCTTTTCTTTTTCTTTTTCTTTTTCTTTTCTTTTCTTCCTTCTTCTCCCCGTTCCCTTTTTCCCTCTCATCTCCCCCCACGTGGTCTAGTCCCCTCCCCGGTCCCCCATACCCCATCCCCCAATCAACTTTCTTCCACCGCGACCCCACCACTCTTTCCCCCAACTGCCAGCCCCGCCACCCCACCACTCCTTCACCAACTGCCAGCCACCTCGCGACCCCCTTCCCCGAACTTCAATCCACCGTGATCGACCGACGCTGAACCCAACTGAGACCAACCGGCCAACATCAAAAGGGCCATCAAAATAGGTACGTTTCTTTCATTCTCATTTCATTCCGTTTGAAATGCTGTGTTCCCCAAAATGGGTACGTTTGAAATGCTGTCAGAATGGTATGATAATGTATGTTTCACACGATCTACGCCCCAAGCCCACGCCCCACGCACCATTCACGCCCAAGGCCCACGCCCCACGCCTTAGCTCCACGCCCCACGCCCAAGGCCCACGCCCCACTCCCAAGGCCCACGTCCCACGCTCAAGGCCCACGCCCCACGCCCAAGGCCCACGCCCCACGCCCCACGCCCAAGCCCCACTCCCCACGCCCAAGCCCCACGCCCCACGCCCAAGCCCCACGCCCCACGCCCCACGCCCCACGCCCAAGACCCACGCCCCACGCCCCACGCCCAAGGCCCACGCCCCACGCCCACGCCCCACGCCCAAGGCCCACGCCCAAGGCCCACGCCCCACGCCCCACTCCCAAGGCCCACGCCCCACGCCCCACACCCAAGGCCCACGCCCCACGCCCCATGCCCCACGCCCAAGGTCCACGCCCCACGCCCAAGGCCCACGCCCCACGCCCAAGCCCCATGCCCCACGCCCCACGCCCAAGCCCCACGCCCCACAATCCATTTATGGTAGGTTTTGTTTACTACACTAACATTTAAATTTCTATCAATTGCAGATTCCAATTTATATGTTAGCTGTTTTGTCCTATATGATGGTGAGTGGCTAAAAGATGATGACGGTGTTAGTTCTTTTGAGTCAAGTTCTTTAGTAGGTGTGCATCTATCCCAAAATACTACATATGAAGAATTAACTTAAATCGTCTATGATGCTATTCGTGTGGACAAAGTGAGATATGATTTAGTGTTGAAAGTGAAGTATAATTGTCTTTTTAAAAGAGCTCCTCATGCTGTTATCCGATGTGATAAAGATGTGATGTTCTATGTGCAACATATTTCGACTTCACCCCAAGAGCAAAGCACTCCTCTTTGTGTATCTTTAGTAGAGAAGTCACTACCTTCACACCCAACGGATGAAATCCAAAGAGAGGAGGTTCCCGAATTCCCTATATTTGAGCATGATGATCCACGCCCCCAAAATGACATACACCATGCAGAAGATGAAGAACAACAAGTCCCAATTCTTGATCCGAGTGAATTGGTTGCTAGTACCCCCTTTTGAACCCAGGCCAGCCATCACTTTCACTCTGAGGAAAACATCCATCCATGTTGAGGAACCAATCCAAGTTGAAACACATGCTCAATTAACCCTTGAAAACGGATTGGAAGTGGGTACGTTTTATGAGAACAAAAAAGAACTTCAATTGAGGGTGCATAGATATGCGATGGCTAATCATTTTGAATTCAAAATCGAAAAGTCAACAAAAGTTCTTTGGTTTGTGAAATGTGTGAATGAGAATTGCAAGTGGAGATTGCGTGCCGTGAAAGGGAAATTTCAAGAGATGTTTGAGATTCGAAAATTAGTAATTGAACACACATGCTCAATTTTGACGAGGCAAGAGAATGTGAGGCAAGCACCATCATGGGTAATTGCGGAGTGCATCAAACGTAAGTACATGGACCATCACCATGACCACATGCCTAAGAAAATAATGGAAGACATGCAGACAAATTATGGGTTTAAGCTGACATATAATAAGGCTTGGAGGTCTAGGGAACAAGCCTTAATGACGGTGAGAGGAACAGTGGAGGAATCATATGGAAAATTGTCATCATACCTGTTCATGTTGGAGAAGAATAACCCAGGTACCATAACTGACATTCAGACGGATGAGCATGGCCATTTCAGGTATATGTTCATGTCCCTAGGCTGCTCAATCAGAGGTTTCAAGTATTGTCGTCCAATATTGTGCATCGATGCCAGTTTTCTTAAACACGAGATTGGAGGTCAACTATTGGTTGCGATTGCATTGGATGCGAATGAACAACTATTTCCCGTTGCTTTTGGCGTCGTTGATTCGGAGAATAATAACTCGTGGACATATTTCATGCAACAATTAAGAGTGGCAATTGGATTAGTTCCGGATCTCGTTTTCGTATCTGATAGACACCCAAGTATTGCCAATGCCTTGTCCGCTGTTTTTCCAGAAGCACATCACGCGGCATGCACATACCACATCAAAATGAATATTATGGCCAAATTTAAAACCGATAACTGCCACGATGAGTTTGATAGGGCTTCACGCGCATACACAGTGCCAGAGTTCCATCAACATTTTGACAAGATCAAGACTAAGGACCCTCGATTATTCTTCGTCCTATTCTCAACAAGTGCAAGATCATTATTCTTCCTCTTTGTCGTCCTCTTCTTAGTATCAATTGCAGCAGTACCTGTATCTTCTTTTTCTTCTCCTCCACCATTCTTTTGTTCATTTCTTTGCCCCAATAATGTGATTATAAGTTGTTGATTCTCCTTCATGAGCTTGATTTCACTTTTAATCTCATTCACATCCTTTTTAATCTCATTCACAACATTTGTCAGCACATCAAGTTTGGCAGTTATGTCTTGAGACACTCGATTGGGTGCACAAGATGTAGATTTGTCTTCAGTTAAAATAGGAGTCGTCGTAGAAGGGATTGAATGAGAGGAGCTTTCTTGGCTAGTTTCATCACTAACTTCAGGGACCTTGGGACTAATATGTCTACTCTTCTTGGTCGACGGTTTGGGAGTCCTTTCATGTTTTTCTTCTTTTTCAAAAACTTCAATCTTTCTCTTTCTCGTATCACATCCAAAGAATTCATCATAAATGTTGTTTGTCATATCTTCAAAGTCGTTCCCAGAGTACATTCTCTTCTCCTCCGCAGACTCATGAATTTTTTTTCGAACAGTGCACTCCTGGATGGCTGTGGATACCTCAGGTCCGGTATAACTCCTAAAAAATTTATAGAGCACTATGCTTGGGCTTGTAAGATCATCTTCTAGTGTCTTTTCAACAAAATTGGGGACGAATGTATCGATAAGCTCATAGGTCCACACTTGGAATGCTAGTGCGAACCCATGTAAAGTATAAGCGACATCACATATGCTTTTCTTGTTCCAGTTTTTCTTCTTGGAGAGATATAACCCACGGAGGTATTTGATATCTTTGTCAATACCCTGCAGGGTAGCTCTGAAGGACACCTTTCCCCATGGAAATTGGAGAAACATATCCATGTCTTCCACCATGTGAAAGATTCTCATACTTATCTTCCTCCTATTATCAGATGCGAACAGATACTAGTAAATGAGAAATATGAGCCCCATCTTCCATTAATCCTCCTTATCAGAGCATCCGACGAAAATGTCTTCAAGCTCTTTCAGTCTAACATCCTTTTTACCCTCAAAATATTTTAGGACAAGGGGTGGACATTCTTCAACCTCCTCCACCAAAGGAAATCTGCCAAAGTTGAGGCCTGTCACCAATGCATAATCCTTCATGCCCCAGCAGACCTCCTTACCTTTGACCAAGAACCTCATCTCCTTCGAATTTGAACTGACTTTTCTGATAAGCATCTGATGGAGTATGGTTCCTGAAAATAATAATGTCGGTGCTTGGAATATATACTTGAATTGGGTCTGCAAAGCCCTATCCAAAAGATCATGTTGAGTAAACCTCTCTTTTATCTTTGCCAAGCTGGGACCGGTCGATTTCCATGAAACACGGCCATTAAAATCATTAGGAATGGTTTCGTTTGGTGTCATCTGCAAAAACAGTCATTAAAATCATATACACAATGTTTGGTGGATCAAAAACAGTAAAATCATATTAATAATTGCAGCCACGCCCCACCCCCATGCCCCACGCCTAAGCCCCACGCCCCACGACCAAGCCCCACGCCCAAGGCCCACGCCCCACGCCCAAGGCCCACGCCCCACGCCCAAGGCCCACGCCCCACGCCCAAGACCCACGCCCAAGACCCACGCCCCACGCCCAAGGCCCACGCCCCACGCCCAAGGCCCACGCCCAATAACCACTCTCCACGCCCAAGGCCCACGCCACACGACCAAGTCCTACGCCCAAGGCCCGCGCCCCACGCCCAAGGCCCACGCCCAAGCCCCACGCCCAAGGCCCACGCCCCATGCCCACGCCCCATGCCCAAGCCCCACGCACAAGCCCCACGCCCCACGCCCAAGGCCCACGCCCACGCCCAACCCCTATGCTCAAGACCCACGCCCCATGCCCAAGCCCCACGACCCACGATCCACGCACTACCCCACGCACTATCCCCTCGCCCCACGCTCACCCCCCCCCCCCCACGATCCTCGCCCCATTCACAAACCAACCATTCAGCTTATTCTAAAACATTGAAACGAACTCTAGAACTAACTAAGCTTTTCAAACCTAACTAAACCCTAAACTAAAACCATTAAAATCATCAGTAAGTAATCTAGGTTTCTGAAATGAAGTAGTTGAACTAAACTAAACTTCATACTCATTTAAATCATCTGTAATCTAATCATTTGGGAACTTTGTATGTTGCATTCAGGTCAACTAAACTTCATACACATTAAAATAATCTGTAATCTAACCATCTTCAGTAATCTAGGCACATTGCATTGAAGTTTGTTACGAGAAACTGAATGATTAGAACGAGAAAGAAGAACTAACCTCAGTTTCTAAATGATTAGAACGAGAACGAGAACGTCTGGCCGTGGCTTGGCGATCGTCCGGCTGGGGCTTGACGTTCGTCCGGCTGCTTGGCGGTCATCCGGCTACTTGTTGTTCGGCAGGGGGAAAGCGGGAAAGTTTGGCGATGCCCGGCGATGGAAGCGGGAGGAGGGGAAGGCCAACGGTCGCGAGTCGCAGGGGGAAGAGAGGAAAACGGGAAGAAAGGAGAAATGGGGGGAAAAGGAAAAGAAAAAGAAAAGAAAAAAAAAAAGGAAAAAAGTTATTAAGGATAAAATTGGAATTTTTTTATAAAAAATATTAAAAATAAAAATTGGATTTTTGGAGGTTAAATATAGGAATGACCCTCCTTTGGTCATTTGATCAAATTTCCCTTCTCAATCATGTTTGGATTACTCAGATACATCATTATTGTATGGTGTTTATTAATTATATGGCTTAAACCCAAGCACTACAGTGCATCGTTTTGTTAAATTATGTTGCTGGAAAATTTTGTATTATTTAATTATTTATATTTTAAGGAAACATTAACTTATGAGAAATATATTAATATGAATGATGTTAACATATTTGAAAAAAGACCAGCATATATATGACATGATTGTATTTACTTACAATTGTGAATAATTTAATAGAAATATATTTGAAAAAGCATTTGCATCAACCTTATGGTTAACTGGTTTGAAATTGTTACTAAACTTAATATTTGTGCTTTTTACTGATTCAATTATATATCAGTTAAGATTAGGATAATATATATATATATAATTATATATATATATAATTATATATATATATATATATAATTATATATTTGTTATAGTTAGAACCTATTTAAATGTCTAATGGTGCACTTTATCAAGTTGAAGATTATTTTAAGAGTATTTTTTTAGTTTCAGTTTTTGTATATGATAAGGTTTGGGTGAGAACAAGTACTATATAAATTCGTGTCATAATTCTAAATTATAATAATATTATAATCTATATTCCGATATTCTCAATAATATTGTCTCTTATGTAGTCAAATTCTATCTTGGTGAACACGTTAAATTTGTGTTTTTTTTATTATTTACGTTATTTATAACCTTCAATTATAATATAAATGAATCTAAATACACTATTAGAAAAAAGGTCTTCTGTAACGACTAGTAATAACGGCGCTCGAACGCCTTTACTAATATTTTTTTATTAGTAACAGTTATAATTAGGGCATCAGTAACGGCTATATAAGACCGTTATTGTTAAAAACTTACGGTAACGGATATAAGGATTCACCGTTACAAATAATAGCGGCTTAAATTTTATTTTTCGAATTAAGGATATCAGTAACAGCTTTAGAATAAGCGTTACTGAAACTGCATCACATTACTTATATATATTTAAATATCAATTTGCATACAAATAATTCAATCCGGACTCTTTTTAGAATTTTTTTGATTCTTAGAATTTTATATTTTTCTAAGTTTCATTTAATCTAAAAGGAGAATTATAAGTCATAATGACAGATAATATAGATAATGATTAGCATGGTTATTAACTCAATAAAATAACTGTTTTAGTTGAGTTTGTATTTTCAATTGTTATAATTTTTTTAATTAATTGACATATTTACAATTAAAAATATTTGATTGTATTTTTAGTTCTTTATTTCCGCATATTTGAGATATAGAGCTTGTCTTTTGAAATTTTTAATTATAATTAAATATTATTTTATTATCTATCCATTATATTACTTATTTATTAATTAAAATATCATTTATTTAAATGAATAAATTTTATTTTATCATTATTTATTAATATCATTTATGTGTTCCTACTAAAAATATACTTAATTTTATTAAAATTACCACCGTTCAATTTAAATAAAGAAAATTTATTTTAATAAATTCAAACCTTCGTTGTTTTATTTTTAATCAAATAATAAAGTTTTTTTTAATTAAATACAATTTGTATACGGATGATCACAGCCACTAGCGTAGGCCTTTTATTTAATTAATTAAATAATATTATTTTAGTGTAATATGTTTTAAATTAAAAAAAAAGAAATACAAAAACAAATAAATAGACCCAAAAAATACAACAACAAATGAAAAAAGTATTTTAAACAATTTCTTTTTAAAATTATGAATATTATTTTTCTGTTATGAGATATTTTAAATTAAATAATTATTAAGTAAAATGATAATTTGAATAAAAAAATAAATATATTTAACATAAATTTTTATTATTATTAATATTTTAAAATTATTAAATATATATATATATATATATATATATATATATATATATATATATAAAGAAATCCATAAAATATAATAAATATATATATATATATATATATAAATAAAGAAATTCATAAAATATAATAAATATATATATATATATATATAAATAATATTTATCATAATAATAGTAATAATTATAATAATATAATTTTAAATATAATGCAACGGAGTTTTATCTTTCTTCTTAGCATAAAAAAATTCTTAATTTCTCTTTTAAGTTTAATTTATTTTTATTTTCTGATATCAATATTTAAACATATTTTTAAAAATTAAAATTTAAACAATAATTTAAAAAATAATATTAATAATAATTTTAATAAATATTAATGTTCAAATGTTCATATTTTTATATGCTTGCTAAACCAACCATTAATTTTGACCTCAAACTTAACAAACCACCCACCACCCGACCTCCATCTCGTGACATCATACTTTCAAATGCTCGTCAAACAAACCACTAATTCTGATATCACACTCGACAAACCACTCACTACCGACCTCCATCTCGTGACCTCACACTTTCAAATGCTCGTCAAACCAACAACTAATTCTCGACCTCACACTCGACAAATCACCCACTATTCGATCTCCATCTCGTGATCTCACACTTTCAAATTATAATTTAAATTTTACTAAAAAAAAACAAAAACAAATAAATAGACACAACAAATACAACAACAAATGAAACAAATATTTTAAACAATTTCTTTTTAAAATTATGAATATTATTTTTCTGTTATGAGATATTTTAAATTAAATAATTATTAAATAAAATGATAATATGAATAAAAAATAAATATATTTAACATAAGTTTTTATTATTATTAATATTTTAAAATTATTAATTATTTATATATATATATATATATATAAAAAGAAATCCATAAAATATAATAAATATATATATATATAAATATAATATTTATCATAATAATAATAATAATTATAATAATATAATTTTAAATATAATGCAACGGAGTTTTATCTTTCTTCTTAGCATAAAAAAATTCTTAATTTCTTTTTTAAGTTTAATTTCTTTTTATTTTCTGATATCAATATTTAAACATATTTTTAAAAATTAGAATTTAAACAATAATTTTTTTTAAAAACAATATTAATAATAATTTTAATAAATATTAATGTTCAAATGCTCATATTTTCAAATACACGCTAAACCAACCACTAATTTTGACCTCACACTCGACAAACCACCCACCACCCGACCTCCATCTCGTGACCTCATACTTTCAAATGCTCGTCAAACAAACCACTAATTCTGATATCACACTCGACAAAACACTCACCACCGACCTCCATCTCGTGACCTCATACTTTCAAATGCTCGTCAAACCAACAACTAATTCTCGACCTCACACTCGACAAATCACCCACCATTCGATCTCCATCTCGTGCCTCACACTTTCAAATGCTCGTCAAACCAATCAATAATTTCGACCACATACTCGATAAACCACTCACCACCCGACCTCCATCTCGTGACTTCACACTTTCAAATGTTCGCCAAACTAACCATTATTCCGACCTCACACTCGACAAACCACCCATCATCCAACCTTCATCTCGTGACCTCACACTTTCAAATATTCGCCTGTTGGGTTAAATTAATTAAGAAAGAAATAATTAATTAATGTAAAAGAATATGCACAACATAACTTAGTTTGAACAAAACTAAGTTAAGTTATTTGTTTTTTTTTGCAGGTTAACTAAGATTGGTGAGTGGTTTATCGAGGGATAAAACCATATGAAAAAGTGTGATTCACAAGATTAGAGTCTTATAAAATATTAAATAAATAAGAGAAATTATTTATTTATCTCCTATATTTTCTCAATTTAGTTATTTCTTTATTACTACCATAAATTATAAATAGATAAACTATTGTAAAGATTACTCATTCAATCAATAATATTATTTCAAATTTTCTCTTTAAGAACTCAATCAAATAGTTCTTGTTTATTTTATCAATTCTAGAAATCAAACTTGGTATCAGAGCTTATAAGAAAAAACTCCCAAAAACGATTTCAATGGAAGAACAATATCACTTCTCAATTCTACCAATAATATCTGGAAGCGTAAATCTTGATAAACATAACTATATTTATTGGAAATCACAAGTTACTCCAATCATGATAGGTTATAATTTTATGGATATAGTAGAAGGAAATCCTGAAACTCCTCCCAAATTTCTTCAAGAAACAGATGGTCAAAATAATACAATTCACAACAAGAATCCAAAGTTTAAACAATGGCGTATTCAAGATCAAAGGGTACTTGCATGACTCTTTTCAACATTGACCGACGAGATTCGTCAACAAGTCTCAAAATCATCTTCGGCGCAAGAACTTTGGAAAACCCTAGATAAAATCTGTTGGGATCGGGATCGCCGATAGGGGACCGGGGTCCGGTTAAAGGAGACCTCTTACACACTCACAATGGTTGGCGCTAATCCGGTTAAGAATTAACACAGTTCTCAACACTACACAGTCTGTCACAAACTCTTGAATCGATTCAAGTGCGAAAATGTTTGTTTCATCCTAAAGCAACACACACAAATCGGATAAAGAGAAGAATGAAGAAGGATCGGTTAAAGTAAAAAGAGATCGGTTCGGATAATGAAATGACCGGAAATGATAAAGAACACAAGATAAGGATTTTATGGATGTTTGGAGATAAAACTCTTACGTCACCCCTTCTTCTCAAACAACGAGAATGATATTCACTAGGAATATTCAAACACAATACAACACATGATCGAGTCTTATTTACTACTCGATATTCATTTTACAACTCTCACACAGAATATTCTTTTTATAGTGGAAATATGACAACAATCATATTTCTCTTTCTGACTTGCATTTAATGCGGTTGAAGCTTCTCAAGGCATAATGTAGCACCGACTCAAACTAGGTAAATGTTCACTTGATAAATGTGCTCTTGACGGTTGTACTTTTGACGTTTACCTGCTTCTTGAAAACTGCTTTTGAGCTTTATACCAACTCAGGTAACTGTTCATCTGACAATTACTTGCTGCCTGCAGACTGCCAGTAAACTTGTATCAGAATGGAAATGACACACTCTGATCCTTTGAAGATGTTACTCTGCACATTCCCAAAGAATATTTGTTGCACTGAAATATCAACTGTCAACATTTCGATATATTTGAGCTTGTCTTGATTTAAATCTGACCATTGGAAATGTCCGTTGACTTATGATTATCCGAAAATTGAATCAGTCGAACACATATCGGTTTGTTTCTAGAGAACCGGTTGATTGGTCCTACCGTTGAGGAGAGGAAAACTGATTTTTGATGACATGTTCACCGATTTTGAAATTTAAGACGGACCGATCTTCTGATAAGATAAATCAATTAAGTTGATTCTGGTTTGAGCTGTTTCAGAAGTATAGATTTAACCGGCTAAAAATGTGACTGCTCCTTGTATCTGCACATAAAGTTGAATTTAATTAAGTTATTTAGATAGTTAATTACTTATTAATTAACTATCTAATTTATCTAACAATTTCTCCTTTTTTGATTATTTAAGTTAAATATTCAAAACCTTATAATCGTTGGCCGGTTTAAAAAACTTATTTTTATTTGACCGGTTAAAAAACGGTTTAGTTTAAAGATAAAGTTTTGAGAAAAAAATTGTGATAAATTTTTGTTTAACAATTTCTCTCTTTTTGATATTTTAAGATAAAAGTATCAAAAACCCTGTAATTTGAAACTTGAACCGAATAATAGAAAATCCCCAAAATAATTCATAACTTCCCAAAAATATTTATAAGTCATAATATATATATAAAAGCATAAAGTTATAGTTTTTAGTGGCCTCCTTAATTTAGGTCGGTGAAGTAGCGGTTTAAGACTCCCATGTCCGGTGTATTTGGATCAACATTTGTTCGTGAACCGCTTGTCGGTTGACTAGATAATCTATTCGACCGTTGAGGTCTGATCGGTGTGATAGGAATATTGAAAGCCAGAGTTATTTGACTCTAAACAAAATTATCAACCGAGTTTGCACGAGTTCCTCGGTCTGACCAAATACTAGAAGAAACAGATTGAAGTGGTTCTGCGAGGATCGATGTAGTTGAAATTGTAGGCCGACGCTTTCTCGGATTCAAAGGTTGAGCATCTACTTCTTCTTCGTCAGGAATCGGATTTTCGGAGCCAACGGTAGGATTATCAACCGGTTGAACATTTGGTTTTGTGTATAACATGCAGTATTGATAGCTCAACCCAAAACTTTTGAGCAATACCCGAATCGGCTATCATAGACCTTGAGGTTTCCTTGAGAGTTCAGTTTCTTCTCTCAGCCAATCCATTTTGTTGAGGTGTTCTAGCACTAGACAACTCGTGCATAATGTCGGATTCCTCAAGAAATGCAGTTAAAATACTGTTTGTAAATTCAGTCCTCTATCACTTCTAATCCTATTTATGCATATAGATTTCTCATTCTATAATTTTTTAAGCAATTTAATCAAATTCGGTGTAGCATGATTTTTAGAAACAAAAATATCACTCAAGTGAATCTAGAATAATCATCAATAACTACCATAGTATAATGCATATCGCATAGGCTTGTAACCTTAATTGGTCCAAATAGATCCATGTGAAGCAATTCTAATCATCGGCTAGATTGAGTTTTCCCTTTACTTTTGAAAGTTGATTTTATTTGTTTCCCCATTTGACATGCAGAACATACTTTATCTTTGGAAAATTTCATGTTAGGCATTCCTTCAACTAATCCTTTGGTACAAATGTAATTAATGTTTTTGAAATTCAAGTGATTTAACCGTTTATGCCAAAGTCAGTTTGGATCATTCTTAGCTATCATGCAAACCGTGTTTTCAGATTTAGTTTTCCAGTCTACTTTGTAAATGTTTCCTAACTTATTTCTGGTTAGTAGAGTGCTACCTTGAGGATTCTTAACTAAACATACATGTTTGTGAAATTCTACAGCATATCCTACATCGCACATTTGACTAATTCTTAGCAAATTAAAATGCAAGTTTTCAACAAGAAGGACATTGTTTATAATTAGGTTGCCATGAACAATCTTACCATTGCCCACGACTCTATCTTTAGAGTTGTCGCCGAAAATTATCATTGCATCGGCTTCTTGAACAATATTGGTCAACAAGCTGCTATTTTCGGTCATGTGTCTGGAGCAACCGCTGTCCAGATACTATTCAAAGTTTCCCAGCCGTTTGTTCTTCTTAACCTGCTGAATACAAATATTTATACCTATTTGGTACCCACATTCACTTGGGTCCGCGGTTGATTAGTCCCTTAGGAATCCACATTTTGATTATTCGAATGACTTTCCCAGTAATAGTATTTATATATTTACCGATACCAGGCTTGACATCTCTCTGTCTGCCTCTTTGTACCTCATTGTGTAATGGTTGTGAATATTGATAGGTTCTATTTGAGTGTCTGTCGGTTTCTCTTCTTACCAGCCGGATGGCTTTCCTTCTCTCAGGATAAAGTCATTTTGCCATGTCAGTTGGACCTACATATTTGATTTCTTTGGCCAATTTTAAATCATGATCTGCTTCATTGTTGGTTGAACTGCTCTTGACAAAGCTTATGAATGGAAGCTTGTCTTTATTGAGGTTCAACCCATTGGAAGATTTCTGTTTAGCCGATTTACTGCCTTTATATCCGAGACCAAACTTGCAGTTAGGATATCTTTGATAGGTTGACATCTGACTTACAACTTCACTGGACTTCTTCCAAGAATCCATGACATACTTTGATCTTTTATTTTCTTCAGTTAACGATTGAACTATCTCCTTGAGCTTTTCATTCTCATAGAATAGTTCAATCGGTTCATCGGTCTTAGTTCCACTCGATTCACCGGTTTGGAAGTTACTCGGTTCATTGGTATGGAAGTTCAGTCGGGTTGGTACAAGAGCTGATAGGTTCTTGAACTCAATGACCATGTCAGTTAGAGTAGTAACCAAGTCTTCTCTAGTAAACTTCTCATAAGAAAAATCAAATACCTCTTCCTCCTTAGCCATGAGACAGGAGATTCCTTTGTCATCGTTATCCGAGTCGGTATGAGCCCACAAGCTCCCACCATCGTCGGCTATCAATGCCTTCTGAACCTCCTTGCCTTCACCGGGTTGTTGATGTTCACCCCTTTGGTTATTATCAACATGTCTTCGGTCATCTCTTTTTGGTCTTCTGCATTCCGACCTGTAGTGACCTAAAACATTATTGTTAAAACATCTAACATTAGATTTGTCACCGTAGTTGTGGTTGTAGTTGTTCGATGGTTGATTCTTCTTTATGAATTTTCCAAATTTTCTTGCAAGCATAACCATCGCATCTTTGGTAAATTGTTCGACAGTTTTAACCGGTATAGGAACGGTTGGCTCCACGGATGTCACCAAGGCTTTGGTTGCGGTTGATGTTAATATTGAGGCTTCTATTGGGTGAAATTATTTTGACTAAGTGTCAAAGTAGTTTGACTATTGGAATTTCGATGATGAATGTAAATAAAACTCAATCTATGTCGTCTAATCGTTTTTGGTGCAGGTGTATTGAAAACATGTTATATTAGACTAAGTCTTAATGAGGTTTATTAGACTGATTGGGCATTAGATGCATTGAGTTACACGTAGTTAGACGTGCAGTCTAACATACAGAGTTAGACGTGCAGTCTAATAGACGTAGTTGGACGTGCAGTCTAACAAACATAGTTAGACGTGCAGTCTAACACACAGAGTTAGACGTGCAATCTAACAGACGTAGTTAAACGTGTAGTCTAACACACAGAGTTAGACGTGCAATCTAACAGACTTAGTTAGACGTGCAGTCTAACACACAAAGTTAGACGTGCAGTCTAACAGACGTAGTTAGACGTGTAGTTTAACACACGGAGTTAGACGTGCAGTCTAACAAATGAGAGTTAGACGTGGAGTCTAACACACGGAGTTAGACGTGCAGTCTAACTCCTTCAGATTAGTCTGAAGGGATGTGTTATTAGACGTGTTGTTTAATCCCATTAGACCAGGTGGTTCAATGGATTCTACTATTAAACGGGGGCGTCTAATTTCATTAGACGAGATCGTCTAAGTGAAATACGTCTAATGCTATGCTTAAGTAGTTGTTTGAAGCTAGCACCCGTCTACCCACGATCAACTAGTTGTACGCTACTCCTGCTCCACTTTCCAATGAAGATTAGTATGACATCCAGTTGCAACCAATTGATCAATGCCACGTAAGTAAATATTCTTCCCAGTACTCGTTTTTGCAGGAATATCCTAGAAGAATATTTGACGCACTACCAGATTGGTACGGCCACGATCCTTGTGCTTAGAGTCTGCTGTGTACTATGGAGGCGTTCCAATGGAAGCTCGCCACGTGTCATTATGGAAGATTCGACCGTTGGTACCTACTCCTTATTTAAAGATTCTGAAGGACAACGGAAGAACGACTAGAAGAAGTGAATTTGCTGAACACTGCTAGAATTACACAGTATTCAATATAAGCATATAAACTGTCATATTGAGCGAGCTGCTTTCTTGTTTTACTGAGTGTTCAATCAAGAGAGAGTTAGAATCATAACATTGTTTTAGTTGAGTGATATTCTTCATAATATTGTAAGTTGAACAAAGTTTGTTCTGTTCAACAGTGAGCTATTCGTGCAACTGTATTTGATTCGAAAGTATAGTGAATCCTTCCGGTGGTTGGAAGAAGGGGTGACATAGGAGAGTTAGCTCCGAACATCCATAAACAAACTGATGTGTCTTTTTCATACTATCATCTTCTTATTCTTGGTTCTTAGCTTCAAACCTGAGCAAACATTTCTGCACTTGAATCGTTCAAGAGTTTGCAAGAGTTTGTGCAGAATAGAAAGTGATTTAAATCCCTAACAGGATTTCTATCAAACCGTTTTCCTAAGCTGTCATCAATAGCAAGACCCTCGTCTCTCTTGATTACGCCGATCCTATCAGCTTCATCTTCAATTTGAGATCTCATCTCGAACTCGAATGCCTTTAAGTCTTCAAAGACATCGTGCAGTTTCATTTGCCTGAGGCTATTGAATTCTCGCATTACCATGGTCTTTATGTCCCAAACACTGGTAGAGATCTTAATGCTTTAACAATGGTTTCCTTGTTGTCATACTTCTTCCCAAGTGTAGACAACTCATTCACCACACTAGTGAACCGATCACTAAATTCTTTCATAGTTTCTCTTGGCCTCATTTTGATATTTTCAAACTCCTAGGTTGCCACCAATATATTGTTTTCTTTAGTTCTTTTGTTTCCCTCATAAAGTTGAATCACCGTTTCCTAGACTTCCTTTGCAGTCTTATAGTCTCTGACTTTCCCGAAAGTGTTTCTGTCTAGAGATTTGAAAATATGTCTCATGCAATGGTTGTCCAGGCTGTTTCTTCTCTTATCATCAGCTGTCCATTCGCTTCTCTCTTTCTCGATCTTTATCGAACTTTTTGAAAGGATGAACATCATTTCTTCATCCATGGCAATCAGATGCAGATACATATGAATCTTCCAATCGGAAAACTCCTCACTTTCTAGCATAGGGGTCTTCTCATTGTGAGTCATGTTTGCTTACTTTGGTGTTACTTGAGTGTTGAGACTACCTGCTTTGATACCACTTGTTGGGATCGGGATCACTGATAAGGGACCGGAGTCCGGCTAAAGGAGACCTCTTATACACTCACAACAGTTGGCGCTAATCTGGTTAAGAATTAACACCGATCTCAACACAACACAGTTTGTCACAAACTCTTGAACCGGGTTCAAGTGCGGAAATGTTTGTTTCAACCTAAAGCAACACACACAAATCGGATAGAGAGAAGAATGAAGAAGGATCGGTTGAAGTAAAAAGAGATCGGTTTGGATAATGAAATGACCGGAAATGATAAAGAACACAAGACAAGGATTTTATGGATGTTCGGAGATAAAACTCCTACGTCACCCCTTCTTCTCAAACAACGAGAATGATATTCACTAAGAATATTCAAACACAATACAATACACGATCGAGTCTTATTTACTATTCGATATTCACTTTACAACTCTCACACACAATTGTAATACACTTGATTCACAAATACAACTTAATATTTATTATCGAAAGATTGTTCAAAGATTTGTATATCAACAGAAGAAGGATTGTTAAAATCAGAATATGAATCTGTTCAGAATCTGTTATCTGTTTATATCTCTTCAACTTCTTCCTTTTATAGTGGAAATATGACAACAGTCATATTTCTCTTTCTGATTTGCATTTAATGGGGTTGGTGTAGTTGGTCAAAAGGATCTTCATAGAATTTAATGTGGTTGAAACTTCCCAAGGCATAATGCAGCGCTGACTCAAACTAGGTAAATGTTCACTTGACAACTATGCTCTTGACGGTTGTACTCTTGACGGTTACCTTCCTTGAAAACTGCTTTTGAGCTTTATATCAACTTAGGTAACTGTTCATCTAACAATTATTTGCTGCCTGCAGATTGCCAGCAGACTTGTATCAGAATGGAAATGACATATTCTAATCCTTTGAAGACATTCCTCTGCACATTCCCAAAGAATATATGTTGCACCGAAATATCAACTGTCAACATTTCCATATATTTGATCTTGTCTTTATTTAAATCTGCCCGTTGGAAATGTTCGTTGGCTTATGATTATCCGGAAATTGAATTAGTTGGACACATATCAGTTTATTGCTAGAGAACCGGTTGAAATCGATTTTTGATAACACGTTCACCGATTCTGAAATTTAAGTTGGACCGGTCTTCTGATAAGATAAATCAATTAAGTTGATTCTGATTTGAGCTGTTTCAGAAGTAAGCCAAAAATGTGACCGCTCCTTGTACCTGCACATAAAGTTGAATTTAATTAAGTTCTTTAGATAGTTAATTACTTATTAATTAACTATCTACTTTATCTAACAAAATCTATGTTTCTCAATCAAAGAGCCGACTATTTGAGTTACGGAGTCAACTCCCAAACGCACACAAAGATAGTGACTCTATTTTTAACTTCATTCAACACATTAAAAACCTGTCACATGCACTTATCGTTGTCGGACAATATGTTTTCTGATCAAGATCTGCAACTAACTCTACTCAACGGACTTGGAGACGAGTTCGAGCCGATGATATGTGCTCTAACTTCCGGAAAAGATCTATCGTTTAATGAGATGACAAACATCCTTCTAAATCATGAACAACGACTCATATTTAAGAAAAAATAAATTCAATTATGAAAATATTTCGCCCTCAAATGTTTTGGCGAATGTTGCTTATATTTATAGGCATGGAGGCGGAAAGAACCAAAGACAGAACCGAGACAATAATCGTCCGCAATGTAATTTTTGTCATAAAATTGGTCATCGCTCCGAAAGTTGTTTTTATAATTCATCTTGTCAAATATGTAATATACAAGGACATAATGCTCTCAAGTGCCCTCGTTTTAATCCTTCTACAAATCCTACGACAATGTTAGTTACGTCGTCTACTATTGTAGATCCCACTTGATATCTAGATTTAGGTGCTACCGACCATATTACTTCCGATCTTAATAATCTACACGAACATGCTCCTTATATAGGTACTCAAACTATCAAAGTCGAAAACGGCATGCCTCTGAATATTTATAATATTGGTACCACTAAAATTTTAAATCAATAAAAATTTCTCTACTTACGTATTATCTTACACGTTCTAGATATTACTAAAAATCTGATGAGTGTTGCGAGATTTTCATCAGATAATAAAGTATTTTTTGAATTTCACCCAAATGTTTGTCTTATTAAAGACCTAGATACGAAGATAGTGTTTCTTAAGGGATTACTCAAGGACGGACTTTATTGCATTGAACCTACTGAAAGTTCGTTTTCAACATGTTCTAATAAACAAGTATTTATTGGTATTCGATCTCTGGCTCAAATTTGGCATTCACGACTTGGACATCCTTCTAGCGCTACTACATGTTTAGTTATATCACACTTTAAATTACCAGTTTAGGTAGTAATACTATTTCTGTTTGTGGATCATGTCAATATGGGAAAGCACATAAACTACCTTTTTCGGCTTCAAAATCTACATTTATGGCTCCTTTAGACCTAATTCATTCGGATGTTTAGGGACATGCCCCTGAATTTTCGTCTACTGGTTGTCATTATTTCGTACATTTTGTGGATAATTTTATCAAATTCACATGGATATATCCGCTAAAGAAAAAGTTGGATGTTTTGAATACGTTTATCAACTTTCTTCGACTTGTTAAAAATTTATTTAGTTGTAAAATCAAAATATTGCAAACTGATTGGGGAGGAGAATATAGAAATTTTAAATCATTAACGGATAATTATGATATTTTACATCGTTTATCTTGCCCACATACTAGTGAGCAAAACGATATTGCTGAACAAAAAATTCGTCATATTACGGAAATTAGTCTCACTTTATTGGCTCATGCATCTATGCCACTACATTATTGGAGTGAAGTTTTTGAAACAGCCACATATCTTATCAATCGTCTTCCTACTACGACATTACATCAACGTTCACCATTCGAGACTATATTTAACTCTTCTCATGATTATGATTTTTTAAGACATTTGAGTGTTCTTGTTATCCACTCATACGACCGTACAATCAACACAAACTCGATTTTCATACTACTGATTGTAGTTTTCTTGGTAACAGCTCATCTCATAAAGGTTATAAGTCTCTTCACATTCCGTCTGGACGAATATTTATCTCTCGACATATCACTTTTGACAAACTCACTTTTCCTTTCAAAAGTAAGGACCTTGTGCACTTGTCTAACCCACAAGAAGATAATGAGACATTTCTTCCAACAACTATATTAATTCATCAATACCACCTCTATTATCTCATATAACTTCACTGTCTCCATCATCACCCTTTTCGACCTCCACAACATCACCAAACACTATATCATCTTCTTCCACTACTATTATTGTTCCTTCAACACAACCAATTATCACAACAGTTAATGCACCTAAATTTTCTACTCATCAGATGATCACACACAATAAAGCACGGTCTATGTCCTCATCAGCTCTCACTACTATTTCTTCCGCTACTACACCTACATATTTTACTAAAACTAATAAGGATCCGCAATGACGTCTTGCCATGACAAATGAATATAATGCTTTTATTCAGAATAAAACATGGTCTCTTATTCCTCGTACACCATCTCATAATATTGTTGGATGTAAATGGGTTTTCAAACTCAAGCATAAAGTTGACGAATCTATTGATTGACATAAATCACATCTCGTGGCTAAAGGATTCCATCAACAACAATGTATTGATTATGAAGAGACATTCAGTCTTGTGGAAAAACCCACTACTATTCGTGTTATTCTTTCTTTGGCAATATCTTATCAATTGTTCATTCATAAACTTGATATTAACAATGCATTTCTTCATGGGTCTCTACAAGAAGAAGTTTACATGGCACAACCACCCGGTTTTGTCCATCCAGATTTTCCTTATCATATATGCAAATTTTATAAAGCAATATATGGTCTTAAATAGTCTCCTCGTGCCTAGTATGCTATTCTCCGGACTGCTCTACTATCTCTTGATTTCATATAATCAAAATCTAACACGACTCTCTTCACGCATCATGCACCTCAAATAACATCATACTTTTAGTATATGTGGACGATATTATTCTCACAGGCAACTCTAAATCGTTTCTAACAAAAATCATATTTCAATTAAATAAATTATTCCCTGTTAAAGATTTAGGTCAATTACATTACTTTCTTGGAATGGAAGCCACTCGTACCAAAGATGACTTATTTCTCTATCGTAGTATAGTAGGGATTCTACAATATCTTACACTAACTCGTCCTGAGTTAGCATTTGCTGTCAATCGAGCTTGTCAATTCATGCAAACTCCCACATCTTCTCATTGGGGAGCGGTTAAACGTATTTTTCGATATCTTCGTCATACTCCTCGTCATGAGATCTTTCTTCGTCCAAATTCACAATTCACTATTGCTGCCTACTCTGATGTTGATTGAGCAGGATGTCTCGATGATCGTCGTTCAACAACTGGATTTTGTATTTTTCTAGGTGACAACCTCATTTTTTAGAATTATAAAAAAACAACAAGTAGTTGCTCGCTCTAGTACTGAATTTGAATACCGTGCTCTTGCATATACAACTACTGATCTTTGTTGGATTCAATCTCTACTTAGTGAACTTCGAGTTTCACTTTCTTCTTCCCCGGTTCTATGGTGTGATAATATTGGTGCCGCATTCTTATCAGCAAACCTGGTATTTCATGCTCGCACATAACATATTGAAATCGATTTTCATTTTGTTCGAGAAAAAGTTGCTCGTAAACAACTACTCATCCAGTATATTCCCACTAAAGATCAAGTGGCTGATATCTTCACCAAAGATCTTTCTTCTCATCGATTTACTCTTTTACGTAGCAAGCTCACGGTTTGTGTCTCACCTTTTTGCTTGAAGTGGGATATAATAAAGTATTAAATAAATAAGGGAAATTATTTATTTATCTCCTATCAATTAGGCTAAATATAATAACTAATTTACATATTTTCTCAATTATTGATTTGCCGAGGAATAAAAAATGCATATGGAAAGGTGTGAGTCACAAGAAGATTGTCAATTGAGGGTTAAGTGGGTGCCGATGGATAAAAAATGCATATGAAAATGTGTGAGTCACAAGATGAGAAGTGCATATGAAATGTGTTTGTCACAAGATAAGAGGGTAAATGAAGGGTTAAGTGGATAAAATATATGTTAATATTAAGTTTAAAATTAAACTTAATTTTTATAAACTAAAATTAATTTTAAATTGAATAATATTAATTTTATCTAAAATATTTTAAAATAAATAATATTTTATATATATTTGTATTCGTGCAATGTATAGTATGCATGTGTAAAAATTTGAGAGACAGATAGAGAATGTAAAAATGTTGATAAACTGGGTATTAGTTGTGATTGTTGATTTTAACTAATGAATGAAATTGCAGTAATGTTTTGTATTAATATTTTAAATTATTAATTATTTTAATATATATACATACATAATATATAATAAAATAAAAAATATATATTTAATATTATATTTTAAATAATTAATAAATATTTATTATTTTAATTTATAATGGTCTTATAGGTATTTTTTACACAAAATATTATAATATATATTTAATAATATTATTATTAAATATAAATAATTATTATTGTTATTGTTTAATAAAAACAATAATTATATATTTTTTTTATTATATTATTAAATAAAAGACTAAAATGTAAGAAAGAAAAAATATTTTATAAAAATAAATTGAAAATAAAAAAAATAATTAAAAAATATATAAATTATAAAAAAAAAACTTTAAAATATATATAACTAAATATGTTAATTATATATGAGACATATTTATTATTATAAAAAATAAATTAAAATAAAACAATTTTTAGAATTGGTTCAAAATTAAAAAATAAAAATATCACCATTAAATATATTTTTCTATTTAATATTTATATTTATATGAATTTAAAATATTTTTCTATTTTTTCCTTCATAAATATCCATTTTTTACTAAATTTAACTTTTAAATAATCAAAATCAATATATATATATATATATAAAGGAGTGATAGAGTGAGGGAATTTGGTAAGGAAAGAGAGAAAATAGAGAAATTATTTGATTTTTTCATCCAATAAGATTATGCCACGTCATTCCCTCACCAAATTTCCTCACCAAATTCTCTCACCAAATTCCCTCTCCTAATCATTTCTCATATATATATATATATATATATATATATAAATTATTTAAATAATTTTATAATATTATAATTTGTTTAACAATACATAATATTAGATTAAAGTAAAATTTTATATAATTTTAAAAAAATTCAAAATTTAAATATATTTGATTGAAATTAATTTTTTTTAAATAACTAAGATAGCTAATTGATATTATCAGCTTTAAATATTTTTTCAAATAAACAGAATAAATTTTAATCACATAATTAATTTTATAATTTTATGCAGTTGATTAAATTAAATTTTATGTTAAATATTAAATTAGGACTAAATTTTATTTTTACATATTAAAATCAATTCAACAAATTTAAATAATATTATTTTTATTTAAAATATTTATAAATAAATAATATTTTATTTATATATTTATTGTGCATGCTATTACTGGAACACGGTAAGAATTTATTACTTTATTGTTATAATTTTATGGAATATTATTTTATTGAGAGTCTACTATACCGTTATTTGTTATTTAGCGTCTATTTATTATTATTATTATTATTTATATTATTATTATTATTATGGTGATAAATCTTTGTGTATATATATATTTATGTTATTATGAAATAATATTATTTTGAAATAATATTATTTGAAAATAAAATAATTGAAAGAAATCTTTAATATTGATAGCCGTCACTTTTCTTCTTGAACGCTAATACTGTTACACTTTGAAGACTCCCAATAGCTTCAAAAAAAAGTGCACGATAACAAAGACGCCAAGGTTGCGCATATTAGCACGCGCTATCAAACAATCAATCTTTCTCCTTCGACTCACTATGTACTTTCTCTCTCTATCTCTACACCCTTCCCTAGCACAAGGTTCACTCTATTGGCGAATCCTCTATCCATTAGGTTTAGGTTATTTTCTCTTGTTTCATCTTCGCGGACCATAAATTCACATTCCCTGGATAATAAATAATAACCCATTAAGGGTTCTTATCGCTCTTCTCTTCCCGAAGAAGGGTATATGGACTCCAATAGCCAGTCGAACAGTTCCTATACGCTTTCAAATCTCTTCAATCTTCAGGTTTTGCTTCTTTCTTTTCTGATCACCTATTGTTTGTTGCTGCTTTCTCCTCGATGTTTGATACAACAAGTTGATGGATGGATGGATGGATGATATGTGAAGTATTCAATTTGTCATCCCCGTTGTAATTGTTGTTGAATATTTGCTCTCTATTATACTGAATTTGGCATGAATTCTGTGTCTATTTTTTGTTTTTTAGCTTTTGGTATGTCTTGTAGCCTCTTATGCAATTTCAACTTCCACAACGAGATGACGATTTGGACTATTACGGGAATAATTGTCAGGACGAGAGCATAGATAGCCAGGGTAGTTCTTTTTGTTCAATTGTTAATAATGTTATTTCACTAGAGGTTTGAAGAAGATATTCAAAGACTGTTTGTTTGTTTGTTTGTTAATGTTTACAAACAGGTGGAATAATGGCGAACCACACTAATGGAAGTGTATCGGATAAAATACGTAAATCAAAGAAGAAGAGAAGGACTGGACATGGTAGTAGCGAGGATGATGAGGATGGTAGCTACAATGTGCATATTACAGAGGAGCATTATCGATCAATGCTTTGTGACCACATCCAGAAGTATAAGAGGAAACACAATAATTTCTCATCAAGTTCTGTATCTGATCAAATAGGGATGTCAGCCGTGAGAGTTAGTTCCAGAGTTCGGAAATTTGGTAATGATCAGCACAGAGAGCTTCCTGATATTGAGCCATCATCTGATTTTCTCAATGATATTAGTCGTCGAAGGTTTACTACGCCAAATGGCATTGACAGGTTAATGTTTCTTTCCCCCTCAGATCATTACGTCAATATTATTTTTATCAGTAAATAGTCTTCACATATGTTTTTTCTATTATATTGCAGGAGTTTTTCAAATCCTTCTTACTTGGATATTGACGATGACATCACTTACACAATATATCCACCTTTTGAGGAAATGGCAGCATTAAGCAAAATGCCCAGTGTGAATGATATGCGGATTGAAGAAGATTATTTAAAGGGTACCCTTGATCTGGGGTCCTTGGCTAGACTGATGGCAAATAATATGAGTTATGAATCTAGCAGCCATCATGGGATGTCGGATCCTAACCGACAATTTGAATCACTTCATGCGAGATTGCAAGAACAAGCTGTAAGTAATGCAGGACAGAAATTCCAATTGAAAGTGATTGATATTGGACCAGATTCATCCATTCCTGAGGGAGCAGCAGGAAGAATACGGAGGTCTATATTATCTGAAGGTGGGTTACTACAGGTCTACTATGTGAAGGTGTTGGAGAAAGGAGACACATATGAGGTTGTAATTGTCATATTTTATAAGAATGTTGATTTCAAATGATTTTCTTGTGGGATGTTGGAGATTTTTGTTCTTATTTCCTAAATAGGAGAGCCTTCTTTACAGATTATTGAACGCAGTCTACCAAAGAAGCTAAAGTCGAAGAAAGATCCTTCTATAATTGAGAAAGAAGAAATAGAGAAGACTGCAAGAAGTTGGGTAAATATTGCGAGGAGAGATATACTGAAGCACCACAAGCTCTTCACATCTTTCCACAGAAAGCAATTAGCTGATGCAAAAAAGTTTTCTGAAATCTGTCAAAGAGAGGCATGTAGACTGATTTTTGTATTCCTTATTTCTCCGTCTCTAACCTTAATGGATTTTATGTTATTATGGGAGCTCAAAGAATTCTTCTACTTGTATAGGTGAAAATGAAGGTTAGTAGAACTCTGAAACTGAGTAGGAGTGCTGCTATCAGAACCAGGAAACTGTCGAGAGACATGCTTGTGTTATGGAAGCGAGTAGACAAAGAGATGGTACTGATCCTTCTCTTTGTTTAGAAATTTAGATTTAGGATAATAAGATGATGACACACAGAGAAAACATTTTTGAGCCATATCTCAAGCAATTTGCAAAAATGCCCTCAAAAGTTGTTTCTCTTCTTTTATCACTCCATGTAGTCCACCACATCCAAACAATGAATTAATAGTCTAATATGACATGAAAAATGCATTTTCATTACATGCCCACTCGTGCACCCATGTCCGCTCGTGCACTCATGTTCCCGCGTGCACCCATGTCCACGTGTGCACCTGTCCCCGTGTCTTCAATATCGAGATTCCTTTAGTTTTCAAGTGTCATCACTTCCTAGATTGTAGACTTGGGGATAGGGTGTAACACGTGGCTGTGCAATGTCCAGCAGTCTTGATCTTGGTTTTTTGTGAACATGCATTTGTACTTAATATTTATTTACTCAACGCTGGATAATCGTTTTTCTGAGATTTATTGAACTCTAGATTGAATCTAATCTTTTATTCAAGGGTGGGTATTTCCTTGTGCTAAGCATGCAGTATACTCCTTTTGTATTATTTTCTGCAGTCATTTTTGAAACTCTCTTGTCAAGTTTTGCACTACTCTGTTTAAAACATAGATTTTGACAGTGGCATAGCTATAATAGTCTTAGAATGACTATCTAGGATGTTATTTTAAGCTCTTTTATCCATTCCAGGAGGTTTTATCCAAATTGTTTACCACTTGAGGAGGATAGAATGGTTCATGGATACTAGGTGATTTAATTGTGGTTGGTTTTATTTTGGAGAATATTTAGAAATGTAAATACAAATGCTAGTTGCTAAGTATAATGATGACACAAAAAACTCATTTTCCAAGCTATATTTTTTCATTCTTTTAGTTATATTTTCAGCAGGAAACTTACAATATTCAATTTCTGATCTCCCAGATGGAAGTGCGAAGAAGAGAAGAGAAAGAAGCTGCAGAAGCACTCAAGCGTGACCTGGAGCTCCGTGAGGCAAAGAGGCAGCAGCAAAGACTAAATTTTCTTTTGTCACAGACAGAATTATACAGTCATTTTATGCAGAATAAGCCAACAGTCCAGGCTTCTGAAGCTCTGGATAAGGCCGACGAGAAATTGGATGAGCAAGAAATACTTCCGACTTCTTCAGAACCTACTACCGGAGAGGAAGAAGATGCGGAAGAGGCTGAGCTTAAAAGGGAGGCTCTAAGAGCTGCTCAAGAGGCAGTCTCCAAGCAGAAAAAATTCACCAGTGATTTTGATAGTGAGTGTTCAAGATTCCGACAAGATGGTGCTGATCCAGATAGTGATCAACAGGATATGTCAGTGGAAGAATCTAATAATATGGATCTATTGCATCCGTAAGTGTTTCTCCCCTTTAGTAGCTATTATTTCAAGTATTAGGATGATCAAGATCTATTTTCTCCAATTCAATGGATGGATTGATCTTCTTTAAACTGTGAATTTAGTCTTGTTGATATGTCACATTATTCTGGTTTTCAACTGATCTGACATACAATGCTGACAGCTCAACCATGCCAGTGACCTCAACAGTGCAAACACCAGATCTGTTTAAAGGTTCATTAAAGGAATATCAGCTGAAAGGACTACAGTGGTTAGTAAATTGTTATGAGCAGGTAGGAATCACGTTGTTTTCTTTTCTGGAGATTCTGCAGAGAAAAATTATTAATTTTCTTTAATTTGTCCTTTGTGTCATTTCAAGGGCTTGAATGGCATTCTTGCTGATGAAATGGGTCTGGGAAAGACTATCCAAGCAATGGCTTTCTTAGCTCACTTGGCTGAAGTAAGTATTGCTTATTTATTCCTCTTAACTCGGTTAGTCTCGTTTGGTTATGCAGAGGCAGATTTTTGACAGATCTAATGATTGTGTCAACTGTCATGCAGGAAAAGAATATATGGGGTCCTTTCCTGGTTGTCGCTCCTGCTTCAGTACTGAACAATTGGGCAGATGAAATTAGTCGATTTTGCCCTGATCTGAAAACTCTTCCCTATTGGGGTGGACTGCCGGAGAGGATGATACTTAGAAAAAACATGATCCCAAAGCGTCTTTACCGAAGGTAATCACTTGTTTAGTTTATGTGATTTTTCCATTTTTCAACAACTGCTGCCCTGTCGTGTTTAACCCAGCTCAATAAAGCTAACATCAACAGTCAGAGATTACCATATTTTTTTATTACTATTTTTTAATTAATGAGAACTAGCATAACACCCCACAGCCATGGTCCTCGCTTCCAGATGGGTGTTAGAGATTACCATTATGAATATTATATCTTCATTAACTTTGTTATGATGTTTCTTTCACTTGCTCAGCTTTTTTAACTGCTAGAATCACTTATGTTCTATATCAAAGCTATCAAACTCACCAGTCAATTCTTTAACAACTTTCGTTGAGACTGCGAGTTCATTCATTCTTAGCGAGTCATGAATAGGTTGAACTTGTGAGTTGCTTAAAATTGAATTTAGTTTGCAACTCAACAAATGAAAACCAGTTCACTTTTGGGTTTTAGAGCTGAGTTCACGTGCTTCAACCCCAGGTAAAATTTTGAACTTCTTTCATTGTTGGGTTTCTTCATAAGAAAATGAAACCTTATAACTTGGCCATTGGGGACCTTGGGGTAGACAAATTAATAGGAGGCAGTTCAGGTAACCAATCTAATTAAACAGTCAGAATAGGGGCCACTCAATTTTCTTAGTCTCTGTCCACTCCTTACTATCATTCAGCATTACTAGATTCTCTTAATAGTATTCTAAAAAAGGCTACTCAATTGGTCTGATTGCTTCTTGGGCTATGGTAGTTTTGAATCTTAATAAAACACTCTTAGAAATGCAAGCCTTTTCTCTTAAACACCTGGCCAATAATTTCTCATAGCTAATTGTTATATATATTTTGAAACTCCCCAAGTAGGGGTCGAACCATCGACCATCTTCTTAGGAAACAACCACTCTAACCCCTGAACTACACTACATTGGCCTAATTGATCTAATTATTAGAAACTTATATCACACATAAATTGACTATTGACGACCACCATCCTATCTGTATTATTTTGGCCAATCATCTACCTTAAGATGATTGCTCCTTGATAATTGCTTGCCTTAAATAAAGAGAATCAGTTTCTCTGTTCTCGAATTAGATTATGATGCTGTTTGAAACCCCAGCTTAGATTTTATATAATTGCTCCCCATTGAATAGTATTTTTGATAATTAGCTTATAATGTTGTTTATATCTGTTCATCTTCTTGCTTCTCCCCTTCTAATTGGCAATTTCTACATTCAGTACATCTATTTGATATGAGTTCAATAATTCTATTTTCAGGGATGCTGGATTTCACATTCTCATTACTAGCTACCAGTTGCTAGTGGCAGATGAAAAATACTTTAGGCGTATAAAATGGCAATATATGGTACTGGACGAAGCACAAGCTATCAAAAGTGCTAACAGGTACTGAATTTACATCTTGTTGTATTGTTATTCTCCTTCCATGGCGCAAAAGCTATGACAATATCATCTTAGCATCTGCTTCAACTTTGTTGTCAATTCTTTAGTAAGTTCTCTGAAATTGAATTATTCTGATATAATACACCCTTTCAAGGTAGCATAATATTAGTTTAGATTGGAAGCGCTTTGTGTTTAAGTGGGGGTGCTAGCTCTCCTTTATTAAAAAAAAATATTAGTTTAGATGACTTGGTAAATAAATCACTTTATCTAATCTGTTCTCAATCCACCCTTAATTTCTTTATTTGTTTAGTAACCAACTGTTCTCATTTTGAATGTTACTATATATTATTCTCATGCAACTGAAACTTGTATTTTAACTTTCTCTGCTCAGCTTCTTTCAACTGTATTTACTTTTTCCTATTATCAATTTTCTTAACTGAGTTGTCTGAAGTTGTATTGCCTCAACAAATCCGCCTCCTGCCATTTAATATTTAGATTTTGATGATACAGTATAAGATGGAAGACTCTGCTCAGTTTTAACTGTCGAAATCGCTTGCTTCTGACTGGCACACCAGTCCAGAATAACATGGCAGAGTTATGGGCTCTGTTACATTTCATCATGCCTACATTATTTGACAGCCATGAACAGTTCAATGAGTGGTTTTCAAAAGGGTATTTTTCTTTCTTGGAAGCCTATTTAATCTTCAGATAGATCATGTAAGAAGCTCTTACAATATTTTTTTTCCCTTTTCTGTTGGTTTAATCAGAATAGAGAGTCATGCAGAGCATGGGGGTACTTTAAATGAGCACCAGCTTAACAGATTGGTAAGTCGGTACTTCTTATCATATCCTGAACCCAGGTGATTGTTTAAATGTTCGTTAAAAAAATGATTTACTGGTCTGTTTCTTCGTGCATGCAAACATGTTTATTTCTTGATATGATAATCTCCAGAGTGGTAGACTTGAATTCTTCATTTCTGTTAACTGGTTGCTAATTATATTATTTTATTTTTGACAAGACCAGAGTTGAAAAATGGAATTGATTTTCATGACATGGTTGCCACACTAGCCATAAAAATAACAAAATGTTCAAGATTGAAAAAATGAATGTTTCTTAGACATTGACCAACTGATTACAAATTTACAACTGAGTACTTATTCCGGTCATTTTTTTACAACCTTTTTTGAGGTTTTTGACTAGTTTAGGGCCCATAATAAATATTGACCTTTGTATAAAGTGTTGTATTTGAAATGAAGTGCTGCTATCTCATAAAAAATCATCCGCATCAGTGTAATTCTGAAACCCACTGCTAAACTTATCTTTGTTGTTTCCATAAACCATAGTTGTCTTGTTGGGCTGGGACTTATGGGGACTGCTTCCTCCAATGATCATTGTCTGATTTGAATGCCAAAAAAATGTTGTGCTAATATCTTCCCCCATGTTTTATTTTTTCAAATGACAGCATGCCATCTTAAAGCCTTTCATGCTACGCCGAGTTAAAAAAGATGTGGTTTCTGAGTTGACTACCAAAAAAGAAATCACTGTGCATTGCAAGTTGAGTTCTCGCCAGCAGGCTTTCTATCAAGCAATAAAGAATAAGATCTCTCTTTCTGAGTTGTTTGACAGTAACCGTGGACATCTAAATGATAAAAGAATTATGACCTTAATGAATATTGTCATTCAACTGAGAAAGGTAAACTTCTTACTCATATTGTTCATTCTTTTGTCTTGATATAAAAAAATATGTGAGTAATATGTCAGTTGCCAGTGTATCCTTCAAAGTGTTTCTTTTTCTATGCCTTGGTAGGTTTGTAATCATCCGGAGTTATTTGAAAGAAATGAAGGCAGCTCATACTTTTATTTTGGAGAAGCTGCAAATTCTCTTTCACATCCCCCATTTGGTGAATTGGAGGACATATACTACTCTGGTGCTCGAAACCTTATCTCTTACAAGGTTTGAAATTCTTTATTAGTTCACATTAGTAGTCTTTTATGTCCTTGAAGTCATTGTTACTAGTTGTCTTATGTTCGTATGACCTCACTAGTTTTTTTTTTAATTCAATTGATGAACTAACTACCAGATGCCAAAACTTGTATACAAAGACATTATCCAAGGATCCACCAAAGCGCATTCTTCTGAAGTTAGACATGGTATCAATAAAGGATTGTTTTTGAAGCATTTCAACATTTTTTCCCCAGAGAATGTCTATCATTCTCAACGGGGTTCTACCTTTGATGAGTGGTCTGCTAGAAGTGGATCTTTTGGATTTGCTCGTTTGATTGATTTGTCGCCTGCGGAAGTGGCATTTCTGGCAACAGGTTCTTTTATGGAGAGGCTATTGTTTTCAATTGCGAGATGGGAATGTCCTTCTCTAGATGGTATAGTTGATTTTCTTATGGAAGATGTGCATAATGATGCTCAAGAAATCCAACTTGAGAGAGAGAAAGTGAGAGTAGTCACAAAGATGTTGCTGCTTCCATCAAGACCCCGAACTAATCTCTTTAGGTCAAGACCTGCAACAGGTTCTGCTGAGGCTCCCTTGGAGGCTTTAGTCATGTCAGATGAGGATAGAGTTCTATATAATGTCAGACTACTACAATCAGTGTACAGTTTCATTCCAAAAACCAGAGCACCTCCTGTGAGTTTTCTGTTCTCTTTTGGCCTTACTAGCCATATAACACTGATGATCCATTTGGCACACAAAATCGATCTATTAAGAAAACTGAACTAGTTGGTTAGTAAGTAATATCTGAAAAGCTTTTATGTCCATTTGCATGTTATATGACTTAATGTTCTCTATACATTTAGAATTGTTTGCATTCTTTGTAACTTATTTAGAATAATTTTTTTATTTGGTATTGGAAAACAAATGATTGCATCAAGTGTTTGAAAACTGGTTAGATATATTTGGGTGTTCTGGATGAGTATTATAGATGGTATAGTTTTGTTAATAAGTTGAATGATGATTTCTCTGCTATATCAGATTGGTGCCCATTGCTCCGATAGAAACTTTGCATATCAAATGACTGAAGAACTCCAGAATCCTTGGATTAAGAGACTCTTCATTGGATTTGCCCGAACATCTGGATTTAATGGTCCCAGAAAACCAGGTTGTCCACACCATCTCATTGAAGAGATAGACTCTGCTGTATCAGTTTCTCAGCCTGCCCTACAGCTGACCCATAAGATCTTCGGCTCAAGTCCACCCATGAGAAGCTTTGATCCGGCGAGAATGCTTACTGTATGACTGCTAGCTTTGTCATTGAATATATTTCTGTTTGCCTGATTTTCTTCAAATATAGATTCTTGATTCTCATTTTTTTTTTCTTTTGTTTCTCTTAGGATTCTGGGAAGCTTCAAACACTGGATATATTGTTGAAACGCTTGAAATCGGAAAATCACCGAGTTCTTCTATTTGCACAGATGACAAAAATGTTGAATATTCTGGAGGTAACAAATACTTTTCCCTACCACCTTTTTTGTGTTTTAGTTTTTCACAAGAGGTGCAGCTCACTCTAGAGATTTGTGCACCTCTTTGATTCAAACCCTTAATTGGATTGTAGATTCTAGGAAGAAAGAGGGAAGATTGGGAGATAATTTATTGGACAGAAGGGGGGAGAGTGTCTTAGAATTACTATTTTATTAAAATTAAACTAATACAATGGGTTCTCCCCTTATTTATAGGCTAACTTCTATTTAATGCTTTACAGTTGAACGGCTTAATAACCAAACAATTGTTAAGTGGTCTGGCCGTTTTATTGATACTTAACGCACTTGGATCTCAATACTTTATTCTTTGGGCTTCTTTTAGAAAACTCTAATTAGTATCAAACTATCAGTACTTCTTGAGACATGGGATCTGAATCTGAGTGTGATTGGTCTGAGCCAGTCAACATGAGCTTTATTGAAACTAACTCAAGCTTGAGTAAATTACAAAGGATCATAGACAGTGTTTGATAACACAACACATCACCTAATCTAAATGGTTAATTTGTTTGAATTAGATTCATTCTATAACTATTATTTAAATTCAACTCAAATGAGCTAAAGTATCTTGCTTAATTTTGTAAGTTATTGGATGACTTAGTTCCATGATATAGGAGCTTTCAAAAGATATTTAACCCCTCAAAATTAATCAAATTCCGTCATTATAATGTAAGATAGTCTTTAGTGATTTTCCCTACATTAGCTTCACATATTATCAAATTAACTTCCATATCATATTTTCATTTGGTTTATTCAAACATTTATTTTTCAGACACCTGGCTCATTCAACATAAAATTCACTATTCAACATTGATTACCTAATTTTCAGTTTATCAAATGCACTATAAGTATGTTTGGATACCATAAAAACTTTATCCCAAAGACATATGGTGGTAGAGCTCATCTGCTCATAGTTATGAGGAATACTCTGGATACATGTATCTTACTAAGCTGTAAAAAACATTCAGACAACAGTATATGCTTTCTAATTCAAATATTTACATTGTAAATTTATATGTTAATTAGTTGTAATTGATTATTATTATTTCTTTACTTAGCTGACCTTTTCTTTGGGCAGGACTACATGAATTATCGGAAATATAGATATCTGAGACTAGACGGTTCCTCTACTATAATGGACCGTCGGGACATGGTCAGAGATTTCCAACATAGGTGGTCTATTCAAATATCTTCTGATACATTGACTATGAGTGGATGTTGATTATTCTAAATAGCTGTTAATAAATATTTAATCCGATTGTGAAAAAAATGTTATTATGTTGGTATAGGAATGATATCTTCGTCTTTTTGCTGAGTACGAGAGCTGGTGGTCTGGGTATTAATTTGACAGCTGCAGATACAGTCATTTTCTATGAAAGTGACTGGAACCCGACTCTTGATTTGCAGGCTATGGATAGAGCTCATCGGCTGGGTCAGACTAAAGATGTTAGTTTTTTTTCTTCTGGAAACTTTGTGCTTTATATAGTTTGATAAACAATGTTCACTTCAAGGAAATGTTCTTAATTGCTTTAATTTTTTTTCATTACAGGTTACTGTCTATCGTTTGATATGCAAAGAGACAGTGGAAGAGAAGATATTGCAAAGGGCAAGCCAGAAGAATACTGTACAACAGCTTGTCATGACAGGAGGTCATGTTCAAGGGGAATTGTTGGCTCCAGAAGATGTTGTTTCCTTGCTCATAGATGATCCCCAGTTGGAGCAGAAACTAAAAGAGATCCCACTACAGGTTAATCTAATAATTTTCCGATGCCAATGCAGTTTTATGCTTTTTTCTTGTACTCAATTAGTTTGGCAATTTTTTTCCCTTGATCAGGCTAGGGATAGACAAGGGAGAAAGGGTGGAACAAAAGGCATTCTCGTAAATGCTGATGGTGATGCTTCCTTCGAAGATGTTACAAATGGAGAACATGTGAATGGTTCTGAGTCAGGATCTCATGAAACGGAGAAAACCAAGACCAATAATAAAAAGGTGCATATCTATCCATCTATTTATCTAGTTTCTATCTATCTAGTTTTCCCTAGTTTACTGTTCTCTCTGGCTACACTTTGAACTGTTGGGTGCTAATCTCACTAATCAAATAGTTTCTCAGCGAAGATTAAGAGTATGTTAGACGTTTGGTAAAACTAAATTAAGTGTGAATGTTCAATACTGAATTTTAAGTATCGAATTAGTCAAGTGTAATAATCCAAATGAAATAATCTAAATTTAAGTACCTGTATGTAATTTGATTTGATAAAATATGGAATTATTGTCGGAAAAGTACTTAAATTTAATTTTTACCCTCTTCTTTGGAAGCAGATACTGTAACCATTGATCTACACTACATTGACATAACTTAAAAACTATTTTATAAATATAATTAGATTAATTACTAGGGATTGAGGGATTAAGTTGTCTTTTGTACGTTCTTACAATATTACCTATTAATAAAAATGGCAATGATTGCAAAACGACATGAAGATAAAGTAGTAGAAAAAACCTTGCAAAGCCTAGAAGGCTAGAACAGATCTAGAAATACCTATCAAAACAAGGTTGTAAGCATCTTTTATATCTTCTCAAAGAACTTAATTAGTAAACATTCTTTTCCTTTGTTATGCAATGACAACAAAATGTTTTAAGTCGTTGAATCTTGATACTTGAATTCTCTATATTGTGCAGAGAAAGGCCGCAGGTAACAATCAAAATAAAAATCCAAAACAGAGACCACCCAAGGTTCCAAAACGGACAGATTCTGTCTCCCCAGATAATGATATGACAGTGGAAGCCGAGTTAGAACAACAAAAGAAACCGAAAAGGGCAAAGAGGGCAACGAAAAGTGTAAATGAAACTATCGAACCCGCATTTACTGCTACTTCCAGTTTATTACTAGCTTCTGAGCAAGCAGAAGATGCTGCTACACTTGGGGGTGAGTTTCAGTTAAGGTAATCTGTAAAATATATTTATATTTTTTGAGGCCTTTACCATAAAAGGTCAGTGGTACAATTTACTTATAACGATGAAAGCCAAGAAGCTAAAGAAGATTGGCCTTTTTATTGTGTTTTTGCTTAAGAGAAAGGTTGGCTGCTAGTTAGTTAATCAGTAGATGTTTTGTACATGGTAGTTCATTGATAATATTTATATATATATATTTTTTGCTGCTATCTGTTATATTGGCACTCTGGAAAAAGAAAATGCAATTAAGTAGAATAAATTGCATTAGGATATATTAATTTCTATGTTCATTGGAACTTAGAGTTGTCCACACATTTAGTTGAATAAGGATCATTAGTTAAACTAATATGAGCTTAATATATATATATATATATATATATATATATATATATATATATATATATATAATATAATAAAATATATGAATGAAAAAATTGCAGCGAATATGTGTGAAAGCAGATGATATGTCACTGCTTTTAATAATTTATCTCTCTTAAAATTTTTATTATTTAAAATAATTATTTAATACTTTCCCTACTCTCTAATTTTTATTACAAAATTATTATAAATATTTACTTAATTTAAAATTAGATAAATAAATTCTTAATTTTAACTCAAATTAAAATGAGTAATATTCATATTAAATAGAATTCAAATTATTAATATATATATATATATAAATAAATAAATAAAGAAAACATTATTGTGTAAAAAAAAAATTATAATATTATGAACAAGTTTAATTTTTAATATATATTTTAAAAAAAAATGAAATAAGAGAAGAGAGACTTTGAGAAATAAAAAAAAGATAAATTTAAAAAAAAAATTATAATTTAATAATGAGAAATGATTGGGAGAGAGAATTTGGTGAGGAAATAAGAGATTGAATGACGTTGTGGCAATAGTCATTCCCTCTCTCAAATTTCTTCCCCTATCACTCTTTTTTAATAATATATATATATATATATATTTATATTTATAATTTAATATATATTTTAAAAATATATATTTATATAATTTATTAATTTAATTTATTCATTCTCTTTAATATTATTAATTTTAAAAATACATAAATTAATTAATTAACTTAATAGATAAAAAAATAATTAAATAAATTAAAAATAAATAATTAATTTATATTCAATTTCTTATTCTCTTATTTATATATATATATAATTAATTAATTTAAATATATAAATATATATTTATAAATTAATAAATAAAAAGAGAAAAATAAATAAATAAAAAGAGAAATTATTAATAAAAAGAGGAAAAAAATAAATATTTTGAATTAAACTTAGTCATCCATCTTAATCACCTTGACACTCATCGGTTACACTTTTACTATAAAGTTTTGACTCCTTTATCATTACTCATAATATATGGTGTAATTTATGTTTAATTTTTAAAACAAATAAAAAATTTTAGGAACAAAATTGAAAAAATGAAAAATTTAGAGATTGAATTGGAGTGATATTTTGAACTTTAGCGTGATATGCAAGAAAGAGTGGAAGATAACTAACATATTTTCCGGAGTTAAATTTCTTATATATTAAACTAAATTACATAAATAAGTTTATTTGTTAGACCATATTTTGTTTTTGTCAATTTTTTTAGCATAATTAATGTTGTTACAACGTGATAGGATCAAATTTGCACTTTTTTCTAGCCTTTCTGTTTTGTTCACCATTTTTTTCAGAAGCACCTAGATTGAAAGCTTAGACCAATGTTTTTCAATTTTGATTGGTCTCAATTAACATTGCGACCTCCACTTCCTCTTTTGAATACGTGATATCGTCCTCCTTTCTTGAGTCCTAGGCTGTAAGATATTTCAAAATTGTTTCAACTCACCATGATTGAATTCAGCCTGCTCGCATTTTAGTTTCACTAGTAATTTCCATCCTTGTTTGTGATCACTCATTTGTTATTGGGACTAACATGTCATTTATGTCCGTTAAATTTGTGAAGAGACAGATGTAGAGTGGAAATTGTATTATTAAAGTTGTTATTTGAACAATTACATCTCCATATGTATAGGAGTTTTACAACTAACTAACCATTAATAAAACTAAGTAACAATTTAAACCAATTAACAATTTTAATTACTAACTAATAAATTGTATTATTATTTTTACATTTTCCATCAAGGAGGAACGTAATTGAAACAAAATTTCACTTTGACAAAAACAAGTCGATGAAACATCAAACTACGATCATTCAGACTAATACAGTAAGTTTCATTTTTTTAAGCTATCAAATTTAGACAGTTGAACAAACCAAATTCAGTAAGTTCCATTTTTTTTAACTATCCAGCTTAGATAGCCCATTTTTTTCGGTTATCAGTTTTAACCTTTGTAGCTTTAGTTTTTTTTTTTTCAAATAAGCCAATTTAGCAATCTTTTTGGTATTGACGAATCGTATCGACAAATCTTTTTTTTTTTTTTCGACGATTACAAGAAAATCTTTCTCTGCGTCTTGAAGACTATCAAAATCTCATTTTGATCCTATAAAACCACCGTCCTTGCATCCGCTCCAGCACCACACCAACCAACTGATTCCTTCCATGAGAGGAAAAAAGGGTGTTGTGAAATTTCACTCCTTGGACGATGTGGGAGAAAGAAGACACAATTTTCTTCATCAACCATTGCATCTTATACCACATAAATCTCTCTTTTGAATTCAGTTGCAAGGCACTCAATAACTATATCATCTCCAAATGCAGTAGCATGACAAACTTGGTTCTCATCTACAGTTAATAAACCCTTCTCGATATATTGCAAGAGTGATGATGATGAATTCGTCATCAGGACAACGGAAATGGAGGAATCAGTTAATAAACCATTACGTTAGTTTTATCCTATGAATATCCAATGAATTAGTGATGATGAGAATGGTATCTGGAGGCTGAATATCTTGATAGAATGGCTAGAGAACGCTAAGTGAAGCTAATTATCGTTCACCACCATTGAATAACTCGTTGATGTGGATGTTTAAATGTTGAAGGGTTCGGTTCAGAACCAAGATGACATAATGAGTGAAAAAATGGCTCAAATGCACGGACTCACAAACAAATTGCTTTATTGAGGTGAGTATATTTTCTAGGAAGAAGAGAGAATCAATAAGGTAGCGTTTGTTATATGGTATTAATTATATATGTATTAATTGTAAGTGGTATAAGTTGTAAAGGGGTATTAAGAGGTATAAATTATATATATGTTATATTTGTATTTGGTGGAAAGTATGAGAGAGTTATAAATTGTATAGATTTTATAATTTTGTATTTGGTTGGTAATATAAAAATGTTGTATAAAATGTAAAAATCAATTTTACCCTTTATATTTATATAAATTTAATTTAATTGTTAAATTTATATTTATTTAATTTTAATTTTTTTATTATTTTCATCAAAAATATATTAAATTATCTTATATATTTTATAGCAACAATCATTTATTTATTTAATATTATATATATTTAAATAGAATCTATATATAATACATTTTTTAAATAATTTTAACATTTTTAAAATTGAGGGAGTAAATGATTCATATATTAACTTTTTATATAGATTCACCAAACTGTAATTACAAAAAAAAAAAAATGTAAATAACATATCAAATAGGAAAAAAAAAGAAACATAATTAAAATAGAAGGGTAAATGTAAAAATAGGGATTTCAAATAAAGAAAATAATAAAAGTAAAAGTATAAGGGTAAATATGAAATATATTTGTTTATATAAGCTTGTAATATATAGGTTCCACTAGGTACAAACTTGTATCTAGTTTGAAGGATAAATTATATGACTTTCAAACACTATTTATATAAAATAATTAACCAAACAATTAACTAAATTTAGTGTAGGTAATACCTACAGTTTAATACTATCTAACAAACATGGCCTAAGAGTACTAGGTTAAATTGAATTACATCTACATACTAAAAAAGAATAAAACTATGTATTATGGTGCCAAAAAGATCAAATAGTCTATTGTCTTATCAAGATACATTTGTCTTTTATTTATTTTTCTTGTGTAGTTGAGAACCCGTCTCTTAGAAGGGAGGTGTACATATGCTTGACCCTATATTGTAAAGAGGACCAAGTTGGTTGATTGCGGCCTAATGTTTTCAACTATACATTGTATTAGAATTACATGATCCACTTATATCCGCATCCAAATGAAGCATATGTAATAGTGACCATAAACCATAGATCACCTATTCGGGAGTATTGCTTCAGAGTTTTGGGACATATTCTATAAAAACCCAGAGCTGATCAGTTTCCCGAGCGAATGAATGAAATCAAATAAACGGCACTACTCAAAGCCAAGGGAAATAGATTTGCAACAAGCGTGTTTGATGAGAAAAGTAAATGGGATAACTAGTTGAAGTTAATCCCTAAATAATATTCTCACTTGACTGAACTAGAGGAGCAAATAAGAACGATCACGTAATAAAAAAATAATGCAAGACAATAGATTTTTAACGTGGAAAACTCCTTCACTATGAAGGATAAAAACCACAGGACCTTTCTCCGGTCCAGAAAAACTCCACTAAATAAACAATGTTTACACAATCACAAATTGCCACCAAAGGCACTAGACAACATAAATATGATCTAACTCAAATCAACAAACATTGAGATCAATAAGAGTTAGAGATGAACAAACTAGGATTACAGCCCCTACTGATCTCCAAAACTGCTATGCAACCCTTTTGAAAATACCCAACTTGTTGATATATATCTAGCAATGATCAAATGCTAAAAACTGCTCACTCTTGACATGTAAATCATGTGTACTGTCCACTACTTGACACGTGAAGAAATTGTTGGAATTTTAAACTAATTCATAAATTCCATTAATGAATGGAAATGAGAATTTGGGTAAATAAAATCAAATGAAATTCAAACGAAATTCACATGAAATTCAAACGTGAATTAAAGTGAAATTTGATCCAAATAATTAAATTATTTTGTTAATGATGTAATTAACATTTAATGGCTTGAAAAATAATTATCAAATTAAATATGTTTAATTTTGTTAATTGTCATTGTAACATTCATGATATTATTGCTATCAATTTATTAGCAAGAAAATCATGTAACGTGTATTTTCTATCGAAGAGAAAATACAAAGGGCAATGAAGAGGTAATCAAGGTCAGTCGTTGGATCAAAGATTAATGGTTGATTTTATTTTTATGAAAGTTTAACTTTTCAACAATATAAAACCCCTCATCTCTAATCTCAAATTTTACATTATCTTATATTTTTTCTCACACTAGAATTCCAAAAGTCTTCTTGTTTTGTGAGTGTTCTTCGAGTTCTTTGTTCGATTTTTCCGTTGAAACCCGGTGATAGTTCAGGTACTTTATCAAGCTTGTTGTGTAGTGATTTCGGTGCTGAATCACTACTAGATTCGTTGTGCCCTGGGAGACAGCCATCCGTGATAAGCTTTAGCACATGGAGAGACGGTGGAACTGTTTTAAGGGAAATGTGCTAAGCACATGCCTCGAATCAACAATTTATTCGGTGATATTGTTTTTCATATATTTTATTTATTTCATCTATTTGTAACATAATTTATATATATATTTCTGTTATTTTTCAAGACAAGATTTCTAACAATCTTAAAACAGTTCCATGTGCTAAGTTATTTAGTAGCTTTTGCCGTCGAAAATCTTTGTCTTTGATGTTTCAGAAATACGAGTCACGATATTGCAAAAGAGATGATGGCTCATTTCGACAAGTTGAAATTATTCATCTTAATAAGAAAAAGAATCGACTAATAAAGATAAGTCTTTATTATACACGTATAATGTTAATTTTTAATATTTTCTTGTATTATTAAAAGCTTAATTTTATAAGCTGATATATGTTTGACATATAAATTTTCTCAAGAAAAAAAATTGTATATTCAATATACAAATGTTATCTTGAAAATAATTTAGAAAACAATAATTTGTTTTCTTTTTTATTAAAAGTTTGAGAGTTACTAGAATTATTATTATTAATAAATGAAAAGGTAACTAAAAGGTTAACTTATAATTTTCAAAATAAAATAAAATTTGTGGTTATATTTAATAGTAATTAAAATTAATTATAATTAAAACATATGGTTTCAGTTTTAAAATAATTAATTATAATATATATACATTCTTAAATTAATTAAGCGTGATAATTAATAAGAATGTGATATGTTGATTATTAACGAAATATAGTCTATTTATATATGTACATATAAATTCTCTTATATATTACCGTTTGATTATGATACTAAGTTATCAATTTTGTTTGACAGAGTTTAAGTCAAAAATAAGAGAAAAATAAGTTTCTTTGAAGAGAAGACAAAATGTCGTAAACAGTAATACAACAATAAAAGGGTGCATTGGCACAGTGGTTCAAAGTTCAGACGCAAGTGTGTGAGGAGGCGAAAGGTCCCTAGTTTGAATCCCATTTTAGATGTGTTATAAAATGACAATAGTCATTTATGTTGAAACCATTCCAATTTCTTGTGTAGAAATTATGTGATGAATGGATAGTCAATAATTTCTTGATAGAAATCAGACTAGTTAAAATAGTCATTTATGTTGAAACCATTCGAATTTCGTAGAAATTATGAGATGAATGAGTAGCCAATAATTTCTTGGTAGAAATCAGACTTTTAAAATGACTCTATATGTTGGAGATGAATGAGTAGCCAATAATTTCTTGGTAGAAATCAGACTTTTAAAATGACTCTATATGTTGGAGATGAATGAGGTCGATAATGATTTCTTATAAAAAAAACATGATTTGTCTAAATGACATTTATTATGAATGTTGAAATCATTATAATTTCTTATGTAGAAATTATGAAATAAATTGAGTATAGAAATTTTAATTTCTTAAGATTAAATAAGTTGTTTGTGTTAGAACTTATTCTAATCATGCATTGAAAGAGACAATTATGTAAGTCGAAATATTTTCGCAATAATTATCTCGGTGAGAATGATCCACCTAGATTTGTCACGTGGATTATCGTTCATAACACGATAATATAATTACTTCGATTAAGACATGAGGTACATTTGTAGTTATGTTTTATTTGATTATATTGCTAAGTGATTATTTATATATATCATGCATATTAGCTAATAATATGATGATTCATGTTCTTTCATAATAAGTATGATTATCTAGAAATTTATATATATATATATATATAAATTAAGATTTATTTTCTATCTATTTTTATTTTAATAGATAATTTTGAAATTTGTCACATGTGTTCTTTGATTGACAAAGATTTGTTATAGAATATTAAAGGTCACCTAATTAATTAAGAAATGAATAATTGATGACATGAATATTTATTTATATAATTAGTTAGTTTTATATTTGATTAAAGATAAATGATCAACATTCTAATTAAGTGTAATAATTAATATTTTAATTATTTATCATGTATTTTTAATGATAAATGAAGTTATATATATATTTATTTAATAATATATATGACTGTTATTGACTATATATATTATAGTTGTTTTGTCATTGTGGTGACTAAAATGAAAGAAGCAATAATATATAATATCATATATATATGGATATATTAATTTTGGTTTAATATAATATATTTGATATACATTGTTCAATTGCATCATTAAGACTTACTTAATTTGATAATCTTGAAATCAAACAATTACAAGGAAAGTCTTGTTTGATTTGAGAATAATGTGGCAAACGTGCCGATATTGCGGTATGCAAACGTGCAACCGAAAATAAATGTTTAAGCGGCTTTGGCCAAAGATGCTTGAAACATTATGGTTTCTTTTGTAAAATCATATGATATGGTGAATATTTATTTGATTAAATATTCTAATTTCTTTTATAGAAATTAAGTGTTGAAATAAATATTTTAATTGATTATATTTCTTATGTGGAGATTATGTGAAGAATGATTTATATATGAATAAACATTCTAATCTCTTGTATAGAAATTATATTTTATTCAATTAATTATTTATGATATAGTTATCTTATTCATATAAGTATAACAAAAGAAATTTGTAAAAGAATTGTGTGACAATTTCTTGATTAGAAAATCATTGATTTAAATTATACAAATGTGTGTGATTTAAAAAGGATACCAACACGAATATGGGGGCAAATATTTTTATTGATTATAACACAAAAATGATTGTGTATATTATGATAAATGTTAAAATAATTTGTTGTTAGAGAAACATGTTCTCTATAAAAGATAAAGTTGCGCAACTTTATAAAAAGAAATAAAATAACAAGAAATGTCTTGTTTATATTTGCTGAGGTGGTGCTCAAATCGATATTTAAAATTTTAGGATTTTGAAATCAAGAAACGTGTCATATTTTGACATTACTTTCATAAAAATTTTGAAGAATCAATGTCTTCAAAAAGATTTTATGAAATAAATGAAAAGGAAAGTTTATACAGTCTTGATATGACTTATAATAAATTTTATAATAATGATATGAAAATTTGATCATACTTTTATTAAAAAGTGGATGTGACAATTATATATATCATTAAGACAATGAAAATTATTTCATTACATGTCTTTTGTACGATATTTTATCATTGAAAATTACGATAAAAATGATGAAATCCATTAAGGATATGAATTGCACCAAACGAAATATCATGTTGTTATCAAATGATATGTTGATATTATTAAATGAAAGAGTTTACGTCTAAAAGTGAATATGTTTACACTTAGAAGTGCAATCTACGTATGGAAATCTTCTAAGAAACTTATGATGGATAGATTAAACGTTATAATCTATATTTTTGACTTATGTCGAAAAATAAAATATTTTTATGTAAAATATATAATCGTTTACACGAAGGCAAAATAGTTCAAAGACATTTTGTCTACTAGTTAGCCAAGTAAACAATATTTTCATAAAAAATTATATGATAAGCATGTACGAATGACTATGCTTCTTATTAAAAGATGTTCCAAGGTTAACTAAGAATGTACCAACATGAATTTCTAATTATTGTAATTGTAATTAGAAATTGGACAAGCTTAGAGTCAGTGACAAGTCTAGACATACACGTCTTAGACATAATGTCATTAGACTATACTCTCTAATGGAGTTATCAAATTTGACTATGTAAGTCAAAGATAACATTGTGGATCCACTAATCAGATTATTGAATAGAGAGATAGTTTGAAGTCTTGTGAGACATTAGCCTACTATAAGTTGGTATGAAGGAAAACCCAACCTATGCAGACTGGAGATCCCAAGAACTAGGTTCAATGGGACAACCTAATTGTACTAACTTGGAAAGTTATTATTGAGGATTAATCCTATAACGAAACAATATATATTTTGACGAGGATAATCATATCGCTTTTAATGATTCTTTGTGAGCAAATAGATCACCTATGTGAGGGAGAAGTGGGGCCGCTTCGAAAGAATTGCACGGCTCAATTCTAGACCCTCTCACAGAGGCGCGTGTTCCATGGCCAAAATGGACACATCCATGAGAGCTTGACATGTATCAGGGAGAATTCTATGTGAAAGTGTGTAATCGTTTACACAAAAGGCAGAATAGTTCAAGGACATCGAGTCTACTAATCAGCTAGTAAAGTTATATGCTTTCACAAGGGAAGGTTCAAAGGGTTACACCTACCTATCCTATGTAGAATTCAACGGTTGAACCTTCACCGGGTTAATCTTTCAATTTCCATTAATGTGGGGGATTGTTGGAATTTTAAACTAATTCATAAATTCTATTAATGAATGGAAATGAGAATTTGGGTAAATAAAATCAAATGAAATTCAAACGAAATTCACATGAAATTCAAACGTGAATTAAAGTGAAATTTGATCCAAATAATTAAATTATTTTGTTAATGATGTAATTAACATTTAATGGCTTGAAAAACAATTATCAAATTAAATATGTTTAATTTTGTTAATTGTCATTGTAACATTCATGATATTATTGCTATAAATTTATTAGCAAGAAAATCATGTAACGTGTATTTTCTATCGAAGAGAAAATACAAAGGGCAATGAAGAGGTAATCAAGGTCAGCCGTTGGATCAAAGATTAATGGTTGATTTTATTTTTATGAAAGTTTAACTTTTCAACAATATAAAACCCCTCATCTCTAATCTCAAATTTTATATTATCTTATATTTTTTCTCACACTAGAATTCCAAAAGTCTTCTTCTTGTTTTGTGAGTGTTCTTCGAGTTCTTTGGTCGATTTTTCCGTTGAAACCCGGTGATAGTTCAGGTACTTTATCAAGCTTGTTGTGTAGTGATTTCGGTGCTGAATCACTACTAGATTCATTGTACCCTGGGAGACAGCCATCTGTGATAAGCTCTAGCACATGGGGAGACGGTGGAACTGTTTTAAGGGAAATGTGCTAAGCACATGCCTCGAATCAACAATTTATTCGGTGATATTGTTTTTCATATATTTTATTTATTTCATCTATTTGTAACATAATTTATATATATATTTCTGTTATTTTTCAAGACAAGATTTCTAACAGAAATGTGTAAAAATAACCTTAGTGGCTATTTAGATTGTGGGCCAAATTATTTGGGTTTTACCACATAGGAAGGGACCCAACTGACCAACAATTCTCCCCCTCCCGACTATGTGGAGGATGTTGCCAATTCCGCAACCAAGCTGCAAGCTTCAAGCTTCCATTTATGTAGTGCTTTAGTACACATATCAGCACCATTATCATTAGTATGGATTTTGTCAAGTACAAATCTCTTGGAGTCCAAAGTTTCACGAATCCAATGATATCTCATTTCTATATGTTTTGATCGACCATGAAATGTAGGGTTTTTGCTGAGATGAATAACACTTTGGATGCCACAAAATAATACATACTTTTTTTGATTAAGATCAAGCTCTGTACTAAACTTTTTCATCCAAAGTAACTCTTTTCCAGCTTCTATGATAGCAATGAACTCGACCTCAGTAGTGGATAATGCAACACACTTCTACAACCTTGACTGCCATGCCACAGCTCCCCCTGCAAAAGTGAACAAATATCCAGAAGTAGACTTCCTTGAATCCACATCTTCAGCCCAATCAGAGTCAGTATAGCCAACGATAGTAGGCTCTGCACTTCCAAAGCAATGCTTCAAATTAGAAGTACCCCGTAGGTATCTTAAAATCCATTTAACTGCCTCCTAATGTTTCTTTCCTGGATTAGATAAAAATCTGCTGACCGTGCCAACTGCATGCGCTATATCAGGCATGGTGCAAACCATTGCATACATTAAACTCCCCACAGCAGATGCGTACGAGACTTTTTGCATTTATTCTTTCTCTTGCTCACTAGAAGATGATTGATCAGAACTCAATCTAAATGATGTAGCAAGAGGCGTACTTACAACTTTTGACCTTTCTAAATTAAATCATTGAAGTACCTTCTCAATATATCTTTCTTGAGAAATCCAGAGCTTTTTGCACCTTCTGTCTCGATCAATACTCATCCCAAGAATATGCTTTGTCGGCCCTAAGTCTTTCATTGAGAAACAATTACTCAACTCTTCTTTTAAACTGCCAATACGCGATGCATTTAAACCAGCAATGAGCATGTCATATACATAAAGCAATAGAATGACAAAGTCATTAGCTGAAAACTTCTGCACAAAAACACAATGATCAGAAATAGTTTTCTTGTAGCCTTGCTAATCCATGAACGACTCAATCTTCTTGTACCATTGTCTCGGTGCCTGTTTCAAACCATATAAGCTCTTTTTCAACTTGCACACACAATTTTCTTTGTTATGCACAACAAACCCTTCAAGTTGCTCCATGTATATTTCTTCCTCCAAATAACCATGAAGGAAAGCTATCTTCACATCCATCTGTTCCATCTCTAGGTCAAGACTAGCCACCAAGCCCATAACAACCCGAATTGAAGACATCTTGACTAGTGACTACTGGTGAGAATATATCTTCAAAGTCAACACCTTTCTTCTAACCAAAACCTTTAACGACTAATCTGACTTTAAATATTCCCTCGGGTTTTATTTTGAATAACCAATGATGTTTTAAAGCCTTTCTTCCTTTAAGAAGCTTAACCAACTCATAAGTATGATTGACAAGTAGTGATTGCATTTCATCATTCATAGCTGCAATCCATTATGCTTTCTGCTTACTCTCAATAGCTTCTCTATAACATTCAGGTTCATCATCATTTGTCAAAAGTACATACTCATTAGTTGAATAGTGGTTATATTGTTTCTGGTGGATCGTCTAACTACATCTTCTGGTACTTGAACTTGGTCATCTGTTTCTTCACCTTCATGATCATCATTTTGAGCTTCATCCTATACCATATCTGAATGTTCAGGATCAACTGCAGCAGGCTCATTTACCGGATCCAAATCAATTAAGTCACCACTAGCTCGCGCATCTAACTTCTCTGTCTTGTTAAAGTCTTCAATGGTTTGATCTTCAACAAACACCACATCACGACTTCTAACAAGTTTCTTCTCAACTGAATCATAACACCGATAACCAAACTCATCTTGACCATAGCCAATAAAAATATATTGTCTTTTCTTGGTCTCAAGTTTATATATTTTTCATCTTTAGGCACATGAACAAAACATTTACAGCCAAATACTCGTAGGTGTTCATAGATGACATCTTTACCATACATACCCTATTAGGAACATCAAAATGCAAAGCAACAGTAGGGGTTAGATTAATAACATGTGCATCACAATATAAAGCCTCACCCCAATAATGACTAGGTAGTTTAGCATCTGAAAGTAGACATCTGACTCTCCCTCCATTAAAGTTCTGTTCATCTTTTCCGCCAAACCATTCAACTGAGGAGTCTTGGGAGGTGTCATCTAATGCTTGATACCTTGCTCTTTGCAATAAGAATCAAAAGGTCCACGGTATTCTCCGCCATTATCAGTTCAAATGCATTTCAGTTTCTTCCTAGTTTCTCTTTCAACAGCAACCTTAAATTCTTTAAACACATCAAAATTTGATCTTTGGACTTAAGAGCTCGGACCCAAAGTTTCCTCGAGTGGTCATCAATGAATGTCACAAAGTAAACTGCACCTAAAAGACTTTACCCTTAATGGACCACAAACATCAGAGTGGACCAAGTCAAGAACTTTCTCCTTTCTCGAGGGCGGATGATGCTTAAAGGAGATTCTTCTCTGTTTCCCAGCCAAACAGTGAGCACACTTTTCTAATTTTGTACCTTTTAAACCTGAGAGTAAAATTTTCTTTTCCAAACAATCAAATCCATTCTCACTAATGTGACTCAACCTCCTATGCCATAACTCTGAAGAGGTGGTACTCTCAACTGCATTAATGAGGTTAGTATGTATAGAAGCCTGCAACCATTATAAGTTAGGAAACTTCTTCTCTTGCGCCACAACTAAGGAACCTTTGATAAATTTCCACTAACCGTTAGAAAATTTGTTAGAATACCCATCATCATCAAGTCTGCCTACAGAGATAAAGTGAAATCGAATATCTGGTACATGTCTCACATCCTTGAGCACTAACTTCGTACCATTTCCAGTTTCTAAGCAAACAGTTCCGGTGCCGACTACTTTTGACAAACCATCATTACCCATCTTTAAAACTCCAAAATCACCTGGAGTGTAAGAGGTGAAGAACTCCTTCCTTGGTATAACATGGAAAGCAGCACCGCTATCAACAATCCAACTGGTCTTATCACAAACAAAATTGATGCATTCTTCATGATATACAGTAACCAAATCATCTGATATTACAGCAGCAACATGATCATCTTTCACATCATTTCCCTTTTTCTCTTGCTTGTTGTCACCATTGTTTTCTCTCTTCCACTTAAAGCAATATTTCTTTATATGTCCCTTTTTGCCACAGTAGTTGCACTCAAAGTTGTTATATCTGCCCTTTGACTTGCTTCTACTCTTGCCTCTGTTGTGACTTTGGTACTTGCTGTTACTTCTTCCCCTATTTTCAGCAACAAGAATCTCACTTCTTCATTAAGAACACCACTCTTCACCATCTGCATTGACACCACACCCTTAGGAGCTGAGTTTGTCAAAGTCACACGAAAATCTCCCATGAATCTGGATGGGTATTAAGTAACCACAAAGCAAGAACCTCATCATCAAACTTTACATCCATGTTAGACAACTGATCAAAACACCTTTGGAAATCATTCAAGTGATCTGATATAGAGTTCCCTTCTTTGTACCTCAAATTCATAACTTGTTTGAGCAAGAACATCTTGTTGTTGCCGGTCTTTGATGCATATAGAGTCTCAAGTTTTCCCCACAAAGTACATGCATTAACATCATCGGCAATGTGATTCAATACATTGTCTTCTACCCATTGTCGGATGATACCACAAACTTTTTCGTACTCAAATTTCTAATCTTCATTAGTTTTAGCCTCTGGACTTTGTGTACCAAAAATTGGCAAGTTCAATTTCTTTATGAATAGAAGATCTTTCATCTTCCCTTTCCACCTGTGATAATTTGTACCATTCAAAAGTATCATTCTACTCTAATTTGCCTCCATCGTTCAATCAATCAAACACCTGACAAACTTTGCTTTGATACCAATTGATGAGAAAAGTAAATGGGATAACTATTTGAAATTAATCCCTAAATAATATTCTCATTTGACTGAACTAGAGGAGCAAATAAGAACGATCACGTAATAAAGAAATAATGCAAGACATTAGATTTTTAACGTGGAAAACTCCTTCACTATGAAGGATAAAAACCACGAGACCTTTCTCCGGTCCAGAAAAACTCCACTAAATAAACAATGTTTACACAATCACAAATTGCCACTAAAGACACTGGACAACATTAATATGATCTAACTCAAATCAACAAACATTGAGATCAATAAGAGTTAGAGAAGAACAAACTAGGATTACAACCCCTGCTGATCTCCAAAACTGCTTTACAACCCCTTTGAAAACACCCAACTAGCTGATATATCTAGCAATGATCAACTGCTAAAACTGCCCACTACTTGACATGTAAATCATGTGTACTGTCCACTACTTGACATGTGAAGAAATGTGTAAACATAACCTTAGTGGCTATTTAGATTATGGGCCAAAATATTTGGGTTTTACCACATAGGAAGGGACCCAACTGCCCAACAGTGTTCAAGTGCGGCTTTGGAGCAGTGGTGTATAACATTTGACAAGAACGGAATGCAATGGTATATGGCAGAACCCGCAGGAGCGTTGAATAGTTATGGAAATATTGTATCGGATTGCAGCTCCCTCGCGGGAACGTGGAAAAGAATTCCAAGCATGGAGCAGAACTGGAATATCCGTAGGAATTGGAATTTATCGTTTTTTGAACTCACTTGAATTGAAAGCATTGTTTTCAGATAATTCATTTACGTTTTTAACTTTTTTGCTTTTATTCATAATGTTACGACTTCAAAATCATTCTAGGCATGTGTAAAATGATCTCTTAAACTTGTGGTTAATTTTTCCCGTTTTTGGAAATTTTTAATAAAATGACGCTAGGTCGTTTTTCCACAAAAAAAAAATTGACCATAAACATCAAATGAAGTCTCAAATTATGTTGGTCATTTTGCAGATAAAATGACAAGTGAGGCATAGGCAGAACTAATGTTATATAGAACATAATACCAATAACTACTAGGGTGACATGTGTAGTATGCCAATCTCTTTTCCAACATTTTATAATTCCAAATAATCTAATATCATAAACTTTGTTATAGTCAAAATAGTGCTACATATGTTTTAATAAAGAAGAAAAAAAATCAATAATACTTCATGAATTAAATGTTTTAAGCTCATCTCCTACCCCCAAATGATTGAAAGGGAAAAAAAAAAAAGAATACTGTAAACATAATTAACACTCTATTCAATTTCAGTGAGAGGTTAAATAAAATTAATGAAAAACAAGCATTTGCTATAACTATTAAAAAGTGGATTTTTCTTCCCATAGTTTAAGTAGATGAGGTCGGTCCTGTTTGAATGATAGATACATAACTGGGTATAGGGATATAAACGAGTCGAGCTCGAACTATCCTGGCTCGAGTTCGGCTCGACTCGTTTTTTATTGGCTCGCCTCGAGTTTGAACTCGATCGAGCTTTCAATATTATGTTCTAACTCAGCTCGATCATATAAATATATGCTCTAAAGACTCGAATTTAAATATATTTATATATTAATTTCTCATATTATAAAAAATATAATGAAAGTCGAGGGTTTTTCAAGAAGAATATTTTCAAGTCATTTATTGTATTTGAGATAAACTAAATATATTAAACTTTATTAGGTTTATTTTTGAAAAATAACACTTTATAATGAAATAAAAATGGTTTTATATCTTATAAAATATAATCCATTGAGATCGCATATATTAAATAATATTAGAGTATAGTTATATTTTGATTTGATTTTCAAAAATTATGTTTATGTAATTAAATTAATATCAAATCTATTTATTTTCTTACAAGTATTATATAATATATATTTTTTAATTTATAAATATTATTTTGATATATCTTGATATACCAAGATATTGAAAATCTCATACCTTTACCGTACAAATAATTTTGGCATCGGTATCATAACTTACTTTTTTTTGTATACCGAAAAAATCGATATTCTCGATATATTACGGTACGATATTTTTGATAGACATATAATATCGGGAATATTTCTCACTCCTATGTATATTTTATATTTTATTAAATAAATATAATATTTTTTATAATGATTAACAAAAATAATATTGTCGCATAGGGTTATATATTTTGTTAATATAAAGTCTATTCTAAAATTTTAAATTTTATAGTATATTTTTTTCCTAGCTAGTTCCATCTAGCAAAATTTCAAAAAATCAATTTTTGATCTACACATATCTGAACAAGAGATGATTAAGGACAATCAAACCATTCAAAGAGTCATAGGAGGATTTGAAATTTGGAAAACAATATAGAAAATAAGGTTATGTGGATAATTGGATTTTGGAGAGGCTCATAAGCAATAAATTCATAGATAGTCTTATGGGTATGTTTCAAATTTTGATTGAAAAGGAAAATATAATAAATAAAAAATTATATGATTAAGTTCGAAAAAGCTCGACGAGTCATCAAACGAGTCTTAACTAGGCTCGAAAAAGCTCGACGAACCATCAAGCGAGTCTTAACTAGACTCAAATCTTAAACGAGTTGACTCGAACTTGGCTCGAATTCAATTTTGACCAAACTCGATCAAATTTTGACCGAGCGGCTAGACTCATTTACACCCTAACTGGATATATACAAAGATATTTTTTTTATATTAATATATATAATGCATAGATCATATATTATTATGGTTTATGAACTATCTCTTTTGTGTATTTCCTTTTATAGGCGCCTATGTGCAAAAAAAAAAATGTGAATATCCATAACTAGTAAACAATTATTATGATAGGTACTTCAATATTTTGTTTTTTTTTTAAATGTTAAAGAGAAAAATGACATTTAATGTCATACAAACCGCATAAAAAAAATTAAGATAAATATGTTAAAAAATTAAAATTGCATAAATTATTATATAAATGATAGTAATTTAAACATAACAATAAAACCAATACAAAACACAAGTGCTCATTTTGTCACCTAACACACCTAAAACCATAGTTTTTAAATACGCGGTTGGACCGCCGGTCGAACCGGTCCGACCGTGAAACGGTTGAGTAACCGGTTCGATTTTTGACTTTAATATTGTCACTTTCGAACCGGTCAAAATTCAGTCCGACCGGAGGTTCAACCAGAAATTTCCGATTCGAAAGGTTTCTGCAAAATTTCTCCATCTTTTGGCCCTCCCCTCTATCTTGCTTTAATTTCTTCTATCATAGAATCTCAACAACAACAAAACGAGGAAGAAGGAAACAACACGAAGAATAACTACCTCTGTAGACAAACAAGTAGAGGGGACACTTACCAGCGATCATATAAGAATCCTCAAGGACCTTTACTACAACAATGGAGTCAGGTCCCCCACCGCCGAACAGATTCAAAGGATCTCTACTCGTGTAAGGTAGTACGGTAAGATCGAGAATAAAAACGTCTTTTACTGGGTCCAAAATCACAAAACTCGTGAACGTAAGAAGAAGAGGTTCACTATTGTCAATGTCGCCGAAAATCCTACTGCTACCGTCGCAACATGGAGACCCGATGACCCTTTTTGCAACAAGTATCCTAATTACTGTCATGCTGGTTAGTACTCTAATTCTTTAATTAAAAAATATCAAAAATTTTTATTTATTTATTAATTTGTTCATTTTCATTGCAGGACTTCCATCACCATCATCTTCTTCTTTCATTGGTGTGATTGCTATTAGGCTGGAACTTATTGTTATGAATCTGTTCCAATGAAGAGATCAATTTTCTTAACCTTAATAAAACTTTGACAAATAACTATAAATTGCTAATATATATCTCTTTTAATTTATGTTTTCATGGTGGAAATACTAACAAATTCACATCAGAGTGGAATTTAAAAATCAGAGAGTGAGCTAAACATGTTAAAATGTGGTGATTTTGTTTTGTGCATGACGTCTACCACGGTAAGTTGTTTCACTTCTTATCTCCAAATTTAGATTCAGTAGCTAGCTAACTCTTACATAATCAACTTGTAGTCATCACACTCTACATCACAAATTTTGGAGGCATCCACTAGGAATGTTGTGAAAGACCAAACTCACCAACTAACAAAGGTGTTGAATTTAAGGAAAGAAGAGGAGGCTAGGTGTCACAACCCTAGATTGCTGACTCTCGGCCTGGTCGACTTGAGTGGAGGCCGGGACTGAGAGGGTGTGCCCAGAATAGAGCTAAGTGAGCAGCTCGGGCACCAGACAAGTCATGCCGAGGCACGCGTGTGGAGGCCTTGGCATAGGTGGGATAAGTGTGGAGAAGGAAGCATCAGACCGAGGGAAGGTTAGCCTTGCGTAAGCATCCGACCGAGGGGAAAGCTGACCAAGCGTAAGCATCAAACCGAGGACTAAGGACCGAGCGTTTCAGACATGGGCTGGATCATTGTGCATGGGTCAGGCCTCGACCATGGATCGGACCTTGGGCCGGTTTTGGACCGGTACCCGCCCCGACCCACTTGACGACCGAGGAGAAGTGCGGCGCTAGGTCAAAGATGGAACAAGTCTCAGCCACGACCGAGTTTCTCGGGATGGCCCGGTCAGACCCTATATTTTCGGAGGGCCAAGTCTTGTTGATCTTTTCAACGAAGACTGGGCCAAGGGCTTGCTGCCTTAACCTCCACGTTTTCTATTCCTATATATATCCTTGAGGAGGCGACCTAAATGGCATTAAGAACTAGAGAGTGTTCTTTGCCTAAGGATTGTGCCTACCCGTGGGTTCCTTGTATTTTCATTGGTTGTGTGTGTGAATCAATAATAAGATCCAAGGTTGGCTTCGACCGTAAATTGTGTGTGCCTTTTTATTGTTGTTCTTATCATCTTTATATTCGTCTTCATTCCTATAAAAATATATCCTTGTTGGGTAGTGTGTTTACTTAGGGGAAAAGCCTAAGTATCGAGTTGGCTGATCAGGTTCTTGCGAGGAGAGCATGAGCCGAACAAAGGGTTAGCCAAAGCTGCAAATTTGGCGTGTTTTTCCGCATCTGAAGAAGAGTTACATATATTTTGGGCGAAAATATAATGAAGAAGAGTAGCAGCAGCATCCGTGCAGTCCAGGAAGATTTCGAAGCCGAAACTGACACGCGGCTGACCGAGCTAGAGGAGCTCCTAGGCATGCCAGCTTAGGACAACGAGCCCTCCCTTTACGCACAGGTGGGCGAGCTGAAGGCCCAATGGCTTACTGCTCAGAAGAGTATCGGGCATGTGTCCGACAGGCTGGAGCAGAAGCAGATTTCTATGCAGACTGCGCTCATCTCACGGTAGGGTTGCTTAGGCGCGCGGCTGGTTCGGGTCCCCCGATCGCAGCAGCTCCTTCGACCAAATTCAAGGTACCCGAGCCCTGTTCATTTAGAGGAGTCAGAAGCGCTAAGGAAATTGAGAATTTCCATTGGGACATGGAAGTATACTTCGAAACCTCCAAGATCCCTGAAGATAAAAAGGTGTCCGTGACTAGCATGTATCTCGTGGGCGATGCAAAGCTGTGGTGGAGAACCCGCCTCTCGGATGATGCTAGTGCTATGTGTGATAGGATCGACACATGGGAAATAATGAAGCGAGAGCTAAAGGAGCAATTCCTCCCGGGGAATGCTTCTTGGCTAGCCCGCGAGTCCCTCTACCGGCTACTCCACACAGGTTCCACAAGAGAGTATGTGAAGAGCTTCAGCTCCCTAATGCTTGACATCCGTGACATGTTAGAGTAGGACAAGCTGTTTAATTTCTTAGTCGGACTACAACAGTGGGCCCAAACCGAGTTAAGAAGATTGGATGTGAAAGACCTCCCTTCGGCCATAGCTGGAGCCGATCGGTTGGCTGATTACAAAACAATTGGCTTAGTCAGTGCCGAGCCAAAGTAGCCCTCTGCCAGAGACAAGGAGAAGGGCAAAGTCCAAGGTGGTGACCGAGGACTTGGGGGAAAACATAGTCATAACCGAGGCAAGAGTACCGGTCATGACCGAAAGAAAGTAGACTCGGACCGAGGGAGCAAATCCGGTCCGGACCGAAAGCAAGTTTGATGCTACCTTTGCAATGGTGATCACCTCATGCGGGAATGCCCGCAGCGCGGAAGGGTTAGTGCGATCCAGGGTCAGGAGGAGGACCAAGATGAGGTGCCATATATGGTTAACCCGCTGCAGATGCTTGGTGCGAAGCAGGCCGGTGCCCATGTGCCACACAAGGACCGCGGCTTGATGTATGTGGAAGTCAAGATCAATGGAAATGAAGTTATGGCGATGGTTGACACCCGTGCAACACATAACTTTGTAGCTGACCGAGAGATCAACAGATTTGGGCTAGAAGTTGCTCAACACCGCTCGCGGATGAAGGCGGTGAATTCAGAAGCTCAGCTAGTCAAGGGGAAGGCCACGGCTGAGTTGCAGATTGGGTCGTGGAAGGGTCGGGTGGAATTCATGGCCATCCCACTTGATGATTTTGATGTCATCATAGGAATTGAGTTTCTAGCCGCGGCTCATGTGGCGGTCATGCCACACTTGGGTGTGATCTTCATTGCGGCACCGGAGAACCCATCTTTCATAGCCGGACTCTATGAGGCAGCTAAAGAGAAGAAGGCAGCCTTGCTTTCCGTCATGCAGCTCAAGAAGGGATTGAGGCGTGGAGAGCATACTTACGTGGCTACATTGGTGGAAATAAATCCGGACGTATACTCGGAGGTGCCAAAGAAAGTTGCAGATCTGATGGGGCGGTTTGAAGACATCATGCCGCCCAAGTTACCTAAGATGTTGCCTCCAAAGAGGAACATCGACCACCGAATTGAGTTGGAACCCGGGGCAGTGATACCGGCAAAGGCTCCTTATCGGATGGGCCCATCCGAGCTGGTGGAGTTGAGGAAGCAGCTGACCGAGCTGTTGGAAGGTGGACTGATCCGACCGAGTAAGGCTCCATACGGGTCCCCCATTTTGTTCCAAAAGAAGACGGACGGCTCCTTACGGATGTGTGTGGATTATCGCGCCCTCAATAAGGTAACAGTCAAAAACAAATATCCGATCCCAAACATGTTAGATTTGTTTGATAAATTAGCACATGCACGGGTCTATTCGAAGATCGACTTGAGATCAGGGTATTGGCAGGTTAGGGTGGCGGCCGAAGATGTGGCCAAAACCACGTGTGTGACTCGCTATGGGTCATATGAGTTCCTAGTTATGCCTTTCGGCCTAACCAATACACCGGCCACGTTCTGCAACCTGATGAATGATGTCTTGTATGAAAGGCTAAACCGGAGCGTTATAGTCTACCTTGATGACATCTTGGTCTATAGTGCCTCGGCGAGGAGCACTATAGCCACTTGAAGTGGGTGTTCATGAAGTTGCGGGAGCACCACCTCTACATAAACAAAGGCAAATATGAGTTCTGTTTAGAGAAGATCCATTTCTTGGGGCATATCGTGGGACAGGGCGAAATCCGAATGGATCCAGCCAAGGTTGTTGCTATTGAGAAGTGGCCACGACCGAGCCGAGTGACCGAGCTACGGTCCTTCCTCGGTCTTGCCAACTATTATAGCCGGTTCATTAAAGAATACTCCAAGATGATCGGGCCCCACACAGATTTGCTTAGGAAGGACCGAGAGTGGGTCTGGTCCGACCGATGTGAAGAAGCCTTCACTGTCCTGAAGCACGCGGTCGCGACCGAGCCCGTGTTGCAATTGCCACACTTCGACAGGCCTTTTGAAGTACATACCGATGCATCCGACCGAGCGTTGGGTGGGGTGCTGATGCAGGAGAGGCATCCGATTGCATTCGAAAGCAGGAAGTTCAAGGATGTTGAGACTCGTTATTCAACTCATGAGAAGGAGATGGTGGCGGTCGTGCATTGCCTTGAGGCATGGCGCCACTACCTCTTGGGCACAAAGTTTGTGGTGGTCACCGACAATGTGGCCAACACTTACTTCAAGACTCAAAAGAAGTTGTCCCCAAAGCAAACGAGGTGGCAGGAGTTCCTTAGTGAGTTTGATTTCGAATGGCTGCACCGGCCCGGGAAGAGCAACGAGGTGGCCAATGCACTGAGCCGCCAGGCGACCGAGGAGTTTGTGGTAGCCTTGACACTGGTGGAGGCAGGTTTCATGGAGGAGATCCGCGAAGCTTCCAAAAATGATGTTGTTTACCAAGCTACGGTCAAGCAGGTGCTTGCGGGAGAGAGCACAAAATATTGGCTGGAAGATGGTCTGCTCTTCGCCAAAGGAGGGCGTGCGGTCGTTCCAACCGGGCCCTTGCGTCAAAAACTACTAAGGGAGACCCATGATCCACAATGGGCCGGTCACCCCGAAGTAGGCAGAATGATGGCGCTTCTTTCACGGTCCTACCAATGGAGTAGGATGCTAAGGATGTGGAATTTTATGTCAAGACGTGTCTGGTGTGTCAACTAGACAAGACCGAGAAGAGGAGACAAGCGGGCTTGCTGTAGCCCCTGCCCATACCCGATAGACCGTGGCAGTCTATCTCCTTAGACTTTATTCTCGGTTTTCCCAAGGTGGAGGGGAAGACTTCGGTCCTGGTTGTTGTGGACAGGTTCTCGAAGTATGCGGTCTTCATACCGGTGCCCAAGGTGTGCTCAACCGAGACCGCATCTGACTTGCTGTTCCGGAATATTGTGAAAAATTTCGGAGTGCCAGCTGACATTGTGAGCGATCGGGACGCTCGGTTCACTGGCAGGTTCTGGACCTCTCTCTTCATTCTAATGGGGTCAAAACTCAAGTTCTCTACGGCCAATCACCCGCAGACCGATGGCCAGACGGAGAGAATCAACTAAGTGCTCGAGGAGTACTTGCGACATTATGTGACAAGCAGCCAGGATAATTGGCTCGGCTTGCTAGACGTTGCACAGTTCAACTACAACTTGCATCGGTCTTCATCAACGGGCCAGAGTCCGTTTGAGATAGTATTGGGAGTCCAGCCCAATACCCCGTACACGGTGGCTTCAAGGAACGGTGGGGGTGATTGCCTCGCTTCATACCGCTTCGCCAAGCTCAAGCAAGAAATGTTAGACTTAGAAGCGCATGGAGAAGGCTCAAAAGCGCATGAAGAAGTATGCTGATGCGGGTAGAAGAGAAGTGGAATTCCAGGTCGGAGATCAGGTCTTGTTGAAGCTGACTCCACAGATTTGGAAGCGGATTAGCGCTAAGAATCGGCAACGTGTGTTAATACCGAAGTATGACGGTCCTTTCCAAGTGTTGAAGAGGGTCGGTCGGGTGGCTTATCAGTTGTCTCTTCCAGACCGGTTGAAGATCCATCCAACATTCCACGTGAGCTATTTGAAGAAGTTCTACGAGGACATGGCCGATGGTACATGGGTTCAAGCTAGGCGAGCTCCTTCCGTGGTGCAATATGAGACCGAGAAAAAGGTGGCCCAAATTCTGGATCACAGGACAGCCGGTCATAGTGTCAAGAATAGGCGCACAGACTTCCTATTCCAATGGCACGGAGAAAGCCGGGAAGATGCCACATGGGTACGTACTACTAACCTATGGCAGTTTGCGGACAAGGTGCATGCGTACTTGACAAGTAAGAGTCTGGTGGAGGATCCCTCAACGCGGACGTTGAGTCCGGTGGGTGATGGTGGTTTGTCACAACCCTAGATTGCTGACTCTCGGCCTGGTCGACTTGAGTGGAGGCCGAGACCGAGAGGGTGTGCCCAGAATAGAGCTAAGTGAGCAGCTCGGGCACCAGACAAGTCATGCCGAGACACGCGTGTGGAGGCCTTGGCATAGGTGGGAAAAGTGTGGAGAAGGAAGCATCAGACCGAGGGAAGGTTAGCCTTGCGTAAGCATCCAACCGAGGGGAAAGCTGACCAAGCGTAAGCATCAGACCGAGGACCGAGGACTGAGGACCGAACATTTCAGACATGGGCCGGATCATTGTGCATGGGTCAGGTCTCGACCATGGATCGGACCTTGGGCCGGTTTTGGACCGGTACCCGCCCCGACCCACTTGGCGACCGAGGAGAAGTGCGACGCTAGGTCAAAGATGGAACAAGTCTCAGCCACGACCGAGTTTCTCGGGATGGCCCGGTCAGACCCTATATTTTCGGAGGGCCAAGTCTTGTTGATCTTTTCAACGAAGACTGGGCCAAAGGCTTGCTCCCTTAACCTCCACGTTTTCTATTCCTATATATATCCTTGAGGAGGCGACCTAAATGGCATTAAGAACTAGAGAGTGTTCTTTGCCTAAGGATTGTGCCTACCCGTGTGTTCCTTGTATTTTCATTGGTTGTGTGTGTGAATCAATAATAAGATCCAAGATTGGCTTCAGCCGTAAATTGTGTGTGCCTTTTTATTGCTGTTCTTATCATCTTTATATTCGTGTTCGTTCCTATAAAAATATATCCTTGCTGGGCAGTGTGTTTACTTAGGGGAAAAGCTTGAGTATCGAGTTGGTTGATCAGGTTCTTGCGAGGAGAGCCTGAGTCGGACAAAGGGTTAGACAAAGTTGCAAATTTGGCGTGTTTTTCCGCATCTTTCCGCATCTGAACGACCCTTCGTTACACTAGGGAAGAGAGTAGTCACAAATGCTATGAACCATTAATAGGAGCTTCTACAATTGATCTGTGAGATCAGTCATCACTTTTGTAAGTTGGTGAGCTAACTCTTTCACAGCATTTCTAGTGAATGCCTCCAAAATTTGTGTTGTGAAGTCGGGTGACAGCTCTTAATTATGTAAAAGTTTGTTGGCCACCGATTCTAAATTTGGAGAGGAGAGGTGAAACAAATTACCATTGGGAGAGGTTACACACAAAACAAAATCACCGCCTGTTAACATGTTTAGCTCACTTGCTGATTTGTAAATTCCACTCCGGCGTTTAGAAAAACTTGTCATCAAGTCATTTTGCTTCTAGCGTCGTTTTGTCATTTTTTTTTCGACCTTTGGTTTGTTTCTTGGTGTTGGAATTTTCCATGACTAGTGAATAATGTAATGCTCTCTAAATAAAACAATATTTTTATAATTGTTTTATGTGTCATATGCATAGGTAATGAACATATTTATAATTTAAAAGATGTAAAAATTAAAATAAAAAAATGGAAAATTGAATAATTTTTTTTTCAAAAAATAAAAAAATGTTTTAAAATTTATTAAAATATTTTCATTTTTTGAAAAAGAATATCACTAAATCCTATTTTGTAAATATAACTTTTATTTAATTAATCTTATTTTTATTTTTCACATTTTCTATAAAAAAATATATATTATCATGCATATTAAATCTAAGGAAATATAATGTTATTATAATGTGATAAATTAGCATATTTAATCAAAAATATTACCATTTTCAATCTAATGAAATGTAATAATAGTATAATATTAGTTTATAATTTATCACTAATTATAATAATCAATAAAAAAAATATAACAATAATATACTTAGATTGATTAAGGTAAATGTGATAAATTATAAGAATTAATATAGAATTATGTAAATAATAGTTACTCTATATATATATAGAGTCTATATATATACTGTAACTATTATTTACATAATTCTATATTATAGACTATAGTAAATACGTTTGTTGTTAGAATCAATTAAGAAATAAATTAAACTTATTAAAATATTTTCATTTTATGAAATATAATATCACTAAATTCCATTTTGTAAATATAACTTATTTCATTAATCTTATTTTTATTTTTTTACATTTTCTATAAAAAGAATATTACCATGTATATTAAATATAAGGAAATATAATAAAAATATAATATTATTATAATGTGATAAATTAGCACATTTAATAAAAATATTACCGTTTTCAATCTAAGGAAATGTAATAATAATATAATATTATTTAATAATTTATCACTAAGCATAATTAATAAAAATATAATAAAATATCCTTAGATTGAGTAAGGTAAATGCGATCAATTATACGAATTAATATTGAATTATGTAAATAAAAGCTATATACACACTATGAAAATAAAAATAAAATTAAAATATGGCACTGGTCATTGCGATTGAATTTTCATTTAAAGTGACACTTTACAACTTGTTCAGCGACATAAGTAACCTTACCCATAAAATTTGTGACATTTCACAAATCAGTCGTATAATATACATGGCTAACTTTACAACTAAAGTTACTATTTATTTTGCGATAGACTTTGGAATTATTTATTATTAATAAAAGTTGCGACTTGTTATTTATTTATCTGAATATTTTAAAATAGTAATAAACAATTTTTATTTATAAAGCAATAAATTTGTTATTTATTGGAATTTTTTTATTTTGGGAGATAAAACTTTTGTTGAGAATACCGATTGATTTTGTTATAAAATGAGTTTCGAATATAGAATTTAGCATTATTAAGTATAATATTTGTTTCGACTATAATTTATAAATATGAGAATTTATAATAATTTTTATAGCTATAAAAATTAAAATGAAGAAATTTCCTTCACGAATTATATTTACCATTATTTTTGTTTTAAAATTTGTAATGAATAGATAAAAGACACTAATTGGAATTGCCTGCTTCATTCAGAAATATGCTATGATCCCCGTAGCGATTGATATTGCATGAATCTCTTAGCGATTGATTTTGCAAAAATTCCCTAGCGATTGATTTTCCAAGATCTATATTTAATTTCTCCTTTGCGTTCATTGTTGATATTTTAATTGCAAAAATAAGAATATTAAGTAAATATTAGTTTTAATTTTATGCTATTTCCCTATTTTAAAAATATTAGAATTCACAAAATGCCAATATATATAATATTTATAACCTTATATCCCATAAATTAATAAATCTAATATTAAATCAACATTATCCATTCAACAAAATCATCAAAGGTAAGCATTCATAAGTTGTTCCATTCATATTACAATATGTTTAAACCTTTTAAATGTATTTGGTTTAAAAAAAACACAAAATAGCAGTTTCAATTTCTCTTGAACCTTTAATTTTTTGTGTAAATGAAGCACACTTCATGGTTCTTGTGCTAATACCAAGTCTCCCTGCATACATAAAACACAATATTCTTACATATTGAACACAAATAATTTGTCAAAGTAAACTTACCAATTAGCATATTGACCAAGTGTATAAATATATATGCACTTACTTGTATCAAAAAACTATAAATGCACATCCAAAAATATTCCACATGGCATTTGTTTTAATTCTCTTTCAACATTGTATATTTCAAACCTATAATATAAGATAACCCATAACAACACAACTATTTAGATATACAAATAAATTACATTTAAACTTCCCCAAAACATAACCAGTTTTAGAATTTCATAACACAATTAATGAACTTATGTTTTGAAATTTCATTGAAACTGATATTTGGTAATATATAAATTGTAATTAAATATATTCTAATTCTATATTCATACTGTCATATATAAATGTATAGAGAAATTACATACCTGCTACTTTTCTTAGGTTAATGAAAAACCACCAGTTAAAGGTTGACCCGAGTTCTCATACAACCGGTATATCATTTCAAACTTCTCATTCAGTTTCTCAAATTTAATGTCACGCTCTTTGTTCTCTTGTGTAAGAGTTTCCTGTTTGACATTCAAATAAGTAATTTTTTGATCTTGATCCATAATCCTTTTGTCTTGAGCTATAATCTTTTCCTCTTGAGCTATAATCTTTTCTTCCTGAGCTATAATCTTTTCATCTTGGGTTGCGATTATCGCTTCTTTTTCGTCATTCCATTTCTTTAGTTGAGAAACCTCCAAAGATATCACATTATTGGATAGACCCACATCCCAAGATCTACTCTTCCCAACGTATCCAATTCCAAATACTCTTCCATTCGTTGGACCTCCAACAGCTTCTACCCATAGTTCGTAATCTGTTTTCTTTTCCCCTTCCTCCATAGTATCTTGCTTTTTTTTTAAATCCTCATAGGTTTCCTATGATAAAGATATTGTGTTACACATAATTATTAGCATGTCGAGAATTTAGATTGAATACTTTTATTTAATAGATTTAATAGATTTTTTTTAACACAAACCGCTGCTTCCTCAGCTCTCTTTCCACTCCAACCCCCCTTTTTTTTCTGGTGTGTTTTTCGGAAAACCTCCAAGACAGTGGGTTGACTTTTAAGTTCAATTGTCTACATGAAATATAATTTAAACACATTTAGAGTGAATGACTATTTCAGCTACAAATTTGAAATATAGAAAATTTTACCCACCAATCTTTTTCGATGTTCGTTGACATTTATCGATCCCCACAGTATGTTGCTCCCCCATCGTCCGTGTACTTCCTTCTATAAGTTTGGACCTTTGTAAACTTCTCTATGTATTTCTTGTCCATGAAATTAATTTTCATTATCTCCCAATCTTTGATTGTCACATGGGAGAGCTTCTTCATATGGACCTTCACCCTATTTACAAAATTTCGAATCTTTGCACTAGCTTTCTTTTTAAACAGTTTGTTAACATCATGTTCCAGTGTTTGCTCCCATTGGAATTTATTCTACACAAACAAACCACATTTTATAAATGATTATCACATACACTAATTGGAATGAAACATTTCTAATAATTGAGAAGACTTTATTTGTAACTAACCGCAAATTCTACCCACCAAATGTCCTTTATGTATTGAGGGACCTTGTTCCAGTTAAAATATGGACCCCTCCAATAACCAATAATAATTTGGTTGATATCCATTCTGATGTCAGGGTCAAAAGTGCATGATTAGTTAAATCACAATAATTATAATGATATAAAATTTTATTTGAAAATACATAAATTAGGTTAACGGAAAACAAAACACTCACTTTTCCTCATTGATAGTTATGTAAGGCTTCAAGTTTACTGTTTCTTCTTCACTCTCGTGTGTAGGTAATTCTACAATGTCTTGTTCTTCATCATCTAATTCTGGTTGCGTTAAGTCAGTGTCAACTTGTGTCTCAGGTATTGTTGTACAATTATCATTTCTTGTTGACTTGCAAATCCTTCAGAGTTAATCAACTGGAAGGTTGGTTGAGACATTACTTCTTGTTGTCTTGACGATTGCCCCATCATTGTTCTCTTTTGGGGCACAATTGATTTTTGCGTATGATTGATGTTCACGACTGTTGGTGCCTTCTTGTTGTTGTTCAATGTAGTATCTACACTTGATTTGTTACTGACATTTTTAGGTGTCTTAGTCCTCATGATCATGGATGTAGTATCTACGTTTGGATTATTGTTTGTTGGGGCCTTATTAGGTTGGTTGACAATTGACACAACTTTTGACTTCTTACTTGGTTGTTTAGTGATTGTACTCTTTGAGTTAATATTTTCAGTTGTAGTGTCTGTCATTAGAGAATTAGAGTTGTGTGGATTCCCCTTTGTACTGATGTTTTTTGCACTCTGTTGACTTCTTTACTAGGAGCTTGCATCTGTTGTACATGTTTTCCTTTTTGTAATGCTTTTCTTTTACTAATGGTACTTCATCCGATTGAATTTTGTCCAACTGATGACTTCTAGCACTTGTTATTGGATCATTTCCTTTTGAGGTTTTAGATATCTTTGAAAACTTTTGCAGCACATCTTCTCCTTCATCAACCATTTCTAACTCCAAGCAAGTATCTGTATTTTTTGAAACTGTTTCAGATTCTGTTTCAACTTCTGGTTCCCAATTAGAATCTTCTTCTTTTTCCTCTAGAATTATATGCTTTTTCCTTTTAAGACTATTATTCATCCCACTTTTATTGATAAAACCTATCCAAGTTAATTAAGAAATTGTTATAGACAACATAAACATTAATAAAGTATTTTTTAAGATCATATATTGTTCAATTTCATATATATGCAGCGATTGATGTAAATGAAACTAACATAGTAGATAAGTAATCATTTAAACCCTAAATCTTAAACCCTAAAACTGAAATCATGCTCTATTTAAATCTTAAATTGAAATCATACTCTGTTTAAATCCTAAACTAAAATCATACCAAAAATATCGTCACTTCCTGGAAACAAAACCCACCCAAGTAACTTATATCATTTAAGACAGATTTCGTTTTTCAAAAAATTAATATATACATTGGAAGTTTTATGCTATGTTAGTGTAATTGGTTTTAAAGTATATCCTACTGTTGTGTAATTGGTTTTAAAGTATATTCTACTGTTGATTAAATTGAAAAGATGAACTGTATACTTTCATTATGCTGAAGTTTGTTAGGTTTGGGATCCTAAACTGAAATCATGCTCTATTTAAATCTTGAATTGAAATCATGCTCTGTTTAAATCCTAAACTAAAATCATACCAAAAATGCAGTTACTTCCAAGAAACAAAACCCACCAAAGTAACTTATATCATTTAAGACAGATTTCTTTTTTCAGAAAATTAATGTATACATTGCAAGCTTTCTGCCATGTTAGTGTAATTGGTTTTAAAGTATATTCTATTGTTGATTAAATTGAAAAGATGAACTGTATACTTTCATTATGCTGAAGTTTGTTAGGTTTGGGGTCCTAAACTAAAATCATGCTCTATTTAAATCTTGAATTGAAATCATGCTCTGTTTAAATCCTAAACTAAAATGATACCAAAAATGCAGTTACTTCCTGAAAATAAAACCAACCCAAGTAACTTATATCATTTAAGACAGATTTCTTTTTTCAGAAAATTAATGTATACATTGGAAGCTTTCTGCCATGTTAGTGTAATTGGTTTTAAAGTATATCCTACTATTGTGTAATTGGTTTTAAAGTATATTTTATTGTTGATTAAATTGAAAAGATGAACTACATACTTTCATTATGCTGAAGTTTGTTAGGCTTGGGGTCCTAAACTGAAATCATGCTATATTTTTAAGGTATTTTATGCAGATAAATATAAAAGTTTGTTTTCAATAGAATTAATGTGAGAATCTGTCCATTTCCTTTAAAATTCTTTTTGAATCAAGCAAGTTATTCTGTATTTGAAATAAAATTCTGTTTTGAATAAATTTGGTAATTAATCATGCATATATCTATTATTTGTTGAAACAGAAATGAGGCCAAAAAGAGTTTGGATGTATAATTATAAACCATAATCAAATGAAAGAGAAAACAACATTGATGAATTTCTAGATGGATTTCAAGAGTTTGTGTCCTTTGCAATTAGTCAAACTGCGTACATGGATGGTGATAAGATACGATGCCCATGTGTGAAATGTTGTATTAAGAAGTATATTACGCCTAATTTGTGTGAAAGACATTTGATTAAACATGTTTTTATGCCCAATTACTACACTTGGTCAGCTCATGGTGAATAGATCGAGAATCCTCAAACATTCAATTATCCTCGGAGAAGACCTGCACGTGTAGCGAAAAATTGGAATCAACAACAGGGGGAATCATCAAACGCATATGAGTGTATGATTCATGATATCGCATCAAGTTACCCACCAAATATCAGAAATGAAGGTTCTAACGAAAATGATGAACATATTCTATCTGAAAAATTCTGGAATGTATTGAATGCCGCAAATGAACCAATATGGCCAGGTCATCTAAGCGAGAGTAAATTATCAGCAATAGTTAGACTTCTTAATATAAAGTTTGACAACAATTGGTCTGAGAGGGGTACCAATGAAACTATATACTACATTCAATCAGTGTTGCCTAATGATAATGTCTTACCGGAAAGTTTCTACCACATGAAGAAGTTGGTTGACGACTTGGGTTTGCCTGTTATGAGAATCGATGTGTGTAAACAAGGTTGCATGCTATTTTGGAGGGATGACATTGAATTAGAATCATATAAGTTTTGTAATGATCCACTATATAATGGAATAGGTCACCAACGTAAACCAAATAAACAATTGTTCTACCTTCCGTTGGCTCCAAGATTACAAAGACTATATGCATCACATGTGACGGCCTCTCACTTGACGTGGCATGCTCATCATCGAACTGAACACGGACTAATGTGTCATCCATCAGATGGTGATGCGTGGAAATCCTTTGACCAAGCGTATCCAGATTTTTCTCAAGAGTGCGCAATGTACGTTTGGGTTTATGTTCAGATGGGTTCGCTCCATTTGGCCAATTTGATAGGCCTTACTCATGTTGGCCTGTTATTTTAACACAATACAATCTTCCATCGGGAATGTGCATGAAGACACCACATATGTTCATTTCACTTATTATCTTAGGTCCAAACAGTCCTCGGAAAAATATAGATGTCTATCTTCAAACACTTATTGCAGAGTTGAAGATGTTGTGGAGTGAAGGTGTGCGTACCTACGATGTATCTAGAGGTGATACTTTTAATATGAAGTCAATGTTGTTATGGACTATCAATGATTTCCCAGTTTATGGTATGTTGTCTGGCTGGAGTACTCATGGCATTGATGGTTGCTCAATTTGTATGAAGAATTCAAAATCATTTCGTTTAAAGTATGGGAAAAACCATGTTATTTTGATTCTCATAGGCAGTTTTTTGCCAATTGATCATCTATACAGAAGAGATACAAAACACTTTCTTAAAAATATTACTGTCTCAACGCCTAAACCGACGAGGCCTAATGGAGTCGATATATGGGATGCAATTTCACAATTCGAGTATGCAACTGAAAATCCAAGGGGATATCCAAGAGGATACGGGGATTCCCATAAGTGGACGAAAAAAGAGCATTTTTTGGGAGTTACCATATTGGGGACAACTTCTTATTCGACATAACATTGATTTCATGCACGTGGAGAAAAATGTGTTCGAGAATATAATAAATACTGTGATGAATGTCAAAGGCAAGACAAAAGATAACATTATTTCAAGGAAGGATATGTTCCTCATTTGCAATCGTTTTAAGCTTCATATCGACCCACGAGAATCTATTAATAGAACTAGTAAGGCTGTTTACGCCTTGACGAGGAACGATAACAAGATTCTATGTGATTGGTTGAAGGGTTTGAAATTCCCAGATGGATATGCCTCCACTTATCACGGTGTGTTGATTTAAGTTGATTGGGTTGAAAAGTCATGATTGTCATGTTTTCTTAGAAAGACTACTACTAATTGCGTTTAAGCACTTGCTTCCTAAATTTGTATGGGGTACATTGACTAATCTTAGTATCTTTATGCACGATTTAAGCTCAAGGACATTGTCTACCTCTAAGATGCAGAACTTAGAAGGTGAAATTCCAGTGATTCTTTGTAACTTGGCAAAAATATTTCCCCCTACTTTTTTTGACTCAACGGAGCACTTTCTAGTACATTTACCATACGAAACAAAAGTAGGAGGCCCAGTTCAGTACATATGGATGTATCCTTTTGAGAGGTGATTATTTTTTTATTTTCATTTAAAAGTTTTATTAAAAACTCAATTGTTAATATTGGTTTATCATATTGGTATGCGTTCATTGCAGGTTTCTTCACATTATAAAGCAAAAAATCAAGAACAAAGCTAGAATTGAGGCATCGATTTGTAATGCATACATTCTTCAAGAAATAACAATGTTTGCATCATATTATTTTAAATCTAATGTACAGTGCAAAAAACGAATACCATAGAGGAATGTAGAAGGACCAATTAATAGAACATAACTACCGATCTTCATATTCAATTATCTTGGACGCAGAAGTGGAGCTACAAAAAAGAGATACTTAGATAATGAAGAATTATTGGTGGCTCACACATATGTGCTATTAAACTGTCAATAGGTTGAACCTTATTATAGGTATGTTGTTTTTTTAAATTAAGGTATGTAGTATGATAGATAATATTATCAATGCTCTATTGTGCAACACCTATTGTCAGTTGAATCAAGGGATACCAAATTCAACAATAGATAGTCAATTTGCAACCTGATTCCGATCTAAGGTTTGTGGTTGTTATAAATATACGAAGAATTTATAATTAATAGATTATACATATTTATGTAAAATATTTCTCAGATTCTCGAAGAAAATCAACATAATACTCAAGATGCTCAAAAGGGATTACTCTATTACATTTCATTTGTGCCACAAACACCAGCCACCTCCATTTCGATATATTTCGTTAACGGATATGTGTGGAGGGCCAAAGACTATGGATCTAATAAATCGACAATGAACAGTGGTGTATGTGTGCAAGCGCGTGATGCAGAATACTACGGATTAGTAGATGAGATAATACAACTTGAATATCCTGGCCCGTGCTACGAATTGTCTTATTTAATTGTGTGTGGTTCGATCCAAAAACTATAGGCTAGTTGAAGTGAACATGAAAAAAAAGTACCAAATGTATGATCCATTCATTTTAGCACAACAAGGGATACAAGTGTATTATGTCTCGTATCCGAGTAGAAGAGACCATCTAATTGGATACATGCTTTTAAGACAAAGGCAAGAGGAAAGATTGAGGAACGGTGGACCGATGATAATGTGGTGTATCAACAAGAAGTGCCTATCACTAGTATCTATATTGATATCCCTCTAAATATTCCCTTGTATGATGTGACTAATTTGCGTGACACAAATGACTTGATTTATGAGGTCGATGATGAAATGGAGGAAGGTGAAACTGGAGAAATTGAAACAGATGACAATGAATATAATTCTGATATTGAAGTTGAATCTGATGGAAGTTCGGATTCTAAAGGATTAGAAGGTGGGGTTGTTGAAGCACAACAATACATATATTAAACATGTTGGGAGCATCCATAATATATGGACAATTGGTGTATTTATGCTATTTTTGGTTGGGCTATTGTAATGAATGAAAATATATGAAATATGTTATGTTTTTATTTCTTTAAGTTAATGTAGATGTGAAATATATAAAATTTGGTTAGGTTGTCAATTCTAGTTTTCTGTTAGCTGGGTCGAAATTGAATTTTACATTTGCAATAAATTTAACGATGGTGTCTCATTTAATAATCGCTCAAAGAAATGCAAAGATGGTTAGATTTCTTATTCGCGACGAATATAACGATGTTTATACAATTTTCAATCACCAATAGTTTCTCATTTAACAATCACTACAGAGAAGGTTGGTCACGTCTCTTATGGCGATTCTTTTTACATGTGCGATAAATCTAACGATTGTTTCTCATTTATTAATCGCCCAATGAAACGCATAAGACATTAGTTGTTCAATCAGTCACATGTTAACTTCATTTATAATTGCGATAAATCTAACGATTGTTTATCATTTATCAATCGCCCAATGAAACACATAAGACATTAGTTGTTCAATCAGTCGCATGTTAACTTCATTTATAATTGCGATAAAACTAACGATTGTTTCTCATTTATCAATCGCCCAATGAAACACATAAGACATTAGTTGTTCAATCAGTCGCATGTTAACTTCATTTATAATTGCCATAAATATAACGACATTATTTCTAATAATAGTCATTATTTTAATGGCATAAGGGAAACAATCATTGATTCCATCAATAAGTAGCAAACAAATAAAAAAGACGGAGTCCCCAATACAAAGCCACATAATAATGTAGTATATATATAATCTATATATATATTATGATGCTTAATTTTGAAAGTGTACGGATTGTCGGGTCGAGAACTGTGGTTAATTTGGATATATATGTGAGAGTAAATGGATACTTGGGTCGGATTCTAGGTTGACCCGCCCATAAACTTAAAACGGTTAAAAATAAAATTTAAAATATTATAGGTATGTTTCGAACTCGCAACCTATCAAAACATGTACAACTCTTTAACCAACTAGGCTAAAAACACTTTATATTTTAAATTGAACACGAAATTTGATGAACGCGGGATATTTTTAACTAATTAATATATATATATATATATATAATGATGCTTAATTTTGAAAGTGTCCGGATTACTGGGACGAGAGTTATGGTTAATTTGGATATATATGTTAGAGTAATGGATGCTTGGGTCGGATTCTGGGTTGACCCACCCATAAATTTAAAAACGGTTAAAAATAAAATATGCTATAGGTATGTTTCGAACTCGCAACCTAACAAAACAAATATAACTCTTTAACCAACTAGGCTACTAACACTTTATATTTTAAATTGAATACCAAATTTGATGAACGTGAGACATTTTTAACTAACTAATATATATATATATATATATAATGATGCTTAATTTTGAAAGTGTTCAGATTGTGGGGTCGAGAACTGTGATTAATTTTGATATATATGTGAGAGTAAATGGATACTCGGGTCGGATTCTGGGTTGACCCGCCCATAAACTTAAAACGGTTAAAAATAAAATAAAAAATGCTATAGGTATGTTTCAAATTCGCAACCTAACAAATCAAGTACAACTCTTTAACCAACTAGGCTAATAATACTTTATATATTAAATTGAACATCAAATTTGATGAACGCGATACATTTTTAACTAACTAATTTATATATATAATGATGCTTAATTTTGAAAGTGTCCAGATTGTCGGGTCGAGAGTTCTGGTTAATTTGGATATATATGTTAGAGTAAATAGATACTTAGGTCGGATTCTGAGTTGACCCGCCAAAAATTTAAAACGGTTAAAAATAAAATTAAAAATACTATAGACGTGTTTCGAACTCGCAACCTAACAAAACAAATACAACTCTGTAACCAACTAGGCTACTAACACTTTATATTTTAAATTGAACACCAAATTTGATGAACGCAGGACGTTGTAACAATATATTTTTATCCGTATGCATCGCACGAGTATCTTCCTAGTTTATTATAAAAATAGAAGTAGTCGCTGAATCAATCACGAAAGAGACATGCCAAATACAATAGTTTAAATTAAATTGCTATATCAAATGAAAATAAATAAAAAATAGTCCAAATTGTTTATTTTATGACAAAATAACAAACAATAAAATTTTTATTTTTTTTGAATTTGTTTGCAATTCAATCATTTAAACAAGTCGCTAAATAAGTGGTAGTATTATGTAAAGATTGCAGAATAATTTTTACACGTATAATTACGTAACACAGAGCTAAATAAGTTGGGTTACATTGTAAAACTTAATTATTTTCAATACTGGTAAAAATATATGTATCCAAATTTAAAATAAACGTTTTTACACAAATATACAATTAAAGTAGCGACTTATATATATAATAAATTGCTAAATAAATAGAATAATTATTGTAATAGGTTATCCATAATATTTTCCCATTATAATAGTGTGTCTACTTACAAAATAAATTGTAATTTTAATTTAATTTTCTTTAGTGCAAAACATGTTGTTTTTATTTTACAAAAATAAAATTTACATAGTTACAATGTATTTTGCAATTAAGAAAATATTCTTGTTACAAATAAAATCGGAAATGATAAGACGAAAAAAAACCAATGAAAATAGGAAAGTTAATATTATTCAGCGACTTTATTTGTATTTACTTGTATTTTTTTTTTTTTTTTTTTTGATGTTTTGGTTGCTATGTTTTATTTATATAAAATTTTAAAAAAATATTACTGAAATAAATTTTAAAAATTACTCACTATTTTACCAACATATTTACTAAAAATATAAATTTTAGGTTTGTACCAATTTTATTGATAAATAAGTTATAATATTTTTAATATTTTAACTTCAAATTACTTCAATAATTGCAAATGATAAAAAATTGCATTAAGTCAATTTTAATTGCAAAAATGAGTTGCTATTGTATTTTTTTGGTAGTGACATGTGTATATGATAAACGTCAATTTTTTAAATTAAATTTAATACCTCCTCAAATGTCATATTTATAATTATTTTTTAAAAATTTGGTCATATTTAACACTTAATATTTAATTTAGTTAATTTAGAATCATTAACATAGTTAATTTAGAAATATTTTTATATTTATAACTATTCTTTTAATTTTTATTTTATTTTTATATTTAACTCTTAGAAACGGAATCATTCACATAATTAATTTTTACCTTCTAATATAGTTTTCCCAAACATTTAAATTATTTTAAATAGGTCCATTGATTTGAGATTAGATTAATTTTGACCACATATTATGAAGTCAAATTGTAAGTAACATGTTACTGTAATTTATTTCGGTTATCAACAACCTATTTTGTATTGACCAATTTCGACTTAATATTTGGATCAAAATTGACCTAAGATCAAATCAGGGGGTTTATTTACAATAATTATTTTTTTAAAAACGAAAAGAAAAATATTATACATGTATAATGAATTTGTGCAAGGTAAGATCAACATGAATATGCACGGTGGATGAAAGAAAATTAAATAGTAAAATCATGGATTCTTAATTCTTGTAACAAAGAGATCAATAAAGACTTCATTCATACAGTAACCATATACAGAACTCTTTGATGGACTTACAAAGAAAATTTCAAGTAATAAATTAAAAAGTTTATTCAACTTCAGAAATTATAAATTCACTCAAACAAGACAATACATATATGTGTAATGAAATTTTTCTCCAAAATAAATTAGGATGAATTTTGATACATCAATCCTCTAGCTTGCTAGGTGTGAATGCAATATCATTGTAAATAGATGTTGTTTACTTTTGATCATGTTGAGCAAGAATATATGATTCTTACGATTTAATGAGGACTCAAATCTTGGTTGTATAAGATCCTCCAGACATCACCAAAGCGTATCATTCATTATTTTATGTACAAAAACAAAGATAAATTAGTAAAGTTGGTCAAGAATTGATGGAACATTCTACCATGGTTGTTGGTGATGTTAATACGAATCATGAAACAAAAGAATAACTAAAAATCTTACTTAATTTGTTAATAACAATTGTTCTAATAATTTTAAGTGTTTAAAAAATTTTGCATCAAAATTCTTGTATTTACTTAACACAATAAAATAGAGTTCTAGAGAGAAAATATACACATTTAAAAAAATTCAAAGTTCTCATTATTCAAATTAATCTACCTTTAAAATTCTGATATTTTGCAATTTTAATGTCTAATTTTCTTATTAACCGATTATCTAAAAAGAACTTGAACTGTAAGTGTCCATTTGAGATTTTGAATTTTGTTAAACTGTGCTTATGAAATTAAAACTTTTGACTGACTTTGTTATATTTGCAAATTCTCTACCAAATAAAACTAAATTTGAAAATAGTGGATTTCAATGTGTATTCTTTGGTTTTCCTAACTTAGAAAATGAATATATATTTTATGATATAAAAAATGATAAAATTATTATAACGACAAATAATGTTAAATTCTATAAAATTATTTTTACTTTTGTGTTAATAAATAAAAGTTATATTGAGTCAAATTCTATTCATATTTGAAATATATATTATGACTCGGAACACTTATGTTTCTTTTATTGAAGAACCAAATTACCATCAATTGAACATAATTCTAATTTGATTAACAATCCACAAGATAAAATTCAATTCTACAAAATAGTCTTGCTCAAACTTTTGAAAAACACAACAATAGTGTATTACCTCATTCTACTTTTTATGATGATACAATGAATTTGAATCCTTCTTTTAGTGAAGTAGGTAATTCACATAGTGAATAAATAAATATGATGAGAAGTGAAAAAACTAAATGAAACTAGTTTGAACTAATGATTACATATAACATTTTTAAATGTCATTATATAATAAAAAAAAATTATTTCTTAAAAATCAAAATAATAATATACATAAGGATTTTTTTAATGACATTACTAAAATTAGGAAGATCCTCGTGCGATGCACACGGATAAAAATATATTGTTACAACGTTCCGCGTTTATCAAATTTGGTGTTGAATTTAAATTATAAAGTGTTATTAGTTTAGTTGGTTAAAGAGTTGTATTTGTTTTGTTAGGTTGCGAGTTCGAAACATACCTATAGCATTTTTAATTTTATTTTTAACCGTTTTAAGATTATGGGCGGGTCAACCCAGAATCCGACCCAAATATCCATTTACTCTCATATATATATATATATATATATATATATATATATATATATATATATATATATATATATATATATATATATATATATATATATATATATATATATATATATATATCCAAATTAACCACAACTCTCGACCCGACAATCCGGACACTTTCAAAATTAAGCATCATTATATATATAGATACCATAGCCTAAATCCTATAGTGAAGTTTTTACTATGCTAGGTTGGAAAAATATAATAAAAATTGAACTAGATACACTTGTGATAAATAACACATTTGTGATGGATCTTCCTAAAGAAGCAAAACTAATCGGTTGTCGATGAATCTTTAAAATAAAACTTAATCAAGAATAAAACTTAATCAAGATGGACTTTTGACAAGTTGAAAAGCACGATTAGTGGTTAAAGGATATCATTAAAAGAAAGAAGTTGATAATTATATTGATAATTTTACTCTTATTGCAAAAACAATGATAGCGAAATTTTATTCTCACTAGTTACAATAAATAAATGGGTTTCCACCAAATTGACATTAATAATCATTCTTATATGGTCATATTGAAGAAGATATTTACTTGTCTCCATTTGAAAGATCTAGAATTGAGAAGTTTGTAAGCTTATTAAAAGTTTATATAGTTTTAAACAAACATCAATACAATGGAATTTTGAATTCACAAATTGTCTTACTAGTTTTGATTTTGAACAATCTAATGATAATTACTCATTCATTAAATACTCTAACTTTTGTATCACTAAGTGGATGACATTTTGGTTGAATAAAGAAAGTGATATGTAAAAGACTGAAAAAGTTAAATTCACGTTCAAAATCATATTCCTTTGTTTATTTGACACTTATTTATTTGTGATTTAACCTAGCTTTTCCATCTGACTGCCAATCAATTACTCTCAAAATTTAGTTGTCTTCTTTTTTGAGCAATGTAATTAGAGCGGTTAAAGTTTATGTCTACAATGATTTATATAGGATAATTATCCTGTGTTGTTAATAATTTGAATGAATGTAAAATATTTGATTTATTTTTTTTATCTTAGTTTTTTAGGTTTTTGGAAAAATACCTTGTTTAACACTTTCAAATAAAATAGACGAAGAAGTGGATGAAGAAATGTTTGAAGAACTAAAAAGAAGAGTAGTTGGAGTTCCTAATTTAAGATTTTGGTTATAATTTTCAAATTTGATGTCTAATGGGAAGTCCATAACCGTGGTTGCATCTTTTTGACTGCATCATCTTTAGTTTCAATCCTTCTTTACATCATTTGTTGTATAAGTCAGTTTCATCAACCAATCAAATATTTAGTTGCATTATATTAAGTTGTACATAAGGAATTAATCAAGAGTTTAAGTCATTCTTTTTCCCCCTTTTTCAATTATCTCGATAATAATAATATTTTGTTCAAATTAAAAGTTTAAAACTTTTAAAATTGAACTTTGGGTGATTGACCCTAAAGCTAGTAATAATGTATGTTACAAAATATTAAGACTCAATTTGTTGAGATAAATTTAATTTTGTACCTTTGTATATTCTAAATGTAACAAACTATTGATCAATTACATTTTTAAATGTTCAACTTAAATCTAATATTACTTTAAAAGTTGTTAGAAAAACTGGGAAGTAAAATGTTATTTTGACAAAAATGATTCTATAAGTATAATTGTTCATAGCATATTAATGACTAATTGTGATTTTAATGTCATACTTCCCTTCATCTTCCAATTGCCTCTCAATAATCTTAAATGAAAATGTCCATTTGTAATACTAAAAAATACTCTTTATCTTTCAATTGCCTCCCAAAAGTCTTAAATGAAAATATTCATTTTAAGTGCTATGGTGATTAACTTTTTACTTGAGCTAGAATTGACATTTTACTCTAGTCTAGGTTACCTCGGTAGACGATTTTGGTGGGTGATTCTTGTTAGAGAATAAAAGATTTTGGTGGATGATTATCGACAGAGAATAACTATGAATATTTGTGTTAAGAATGTTATTAAACATATTAATAATTTCATATCCGGACCAATATTGATAAAGACTCATAGCTCAATGATAGATCACATAAACTCATGTCATTAGGGTAAGGTATTCCACAAAAATAAATGTTATTAATCATTAATATAAATTATACTCATTCCTTCATCAACCAAAAGAGTAACTAATAGGAAATAACTTATTATCATCGATGGTATACCCAACTGAAAAAGAGGATGTGAAAGAATCTAGTCTCCTAAAGTGAATACATAAATTGCAATGGATACATAGAATTTAATAACATTCATTATGTGAAACTTAGTGTTTGGTTGGTGAATCATATTGATACAACAAATATGTTAAATAATTACTTAAACTATCAAAGATGCATTAAAAAAAAGATGCAATCTCAGTTTTGGAATAGCCTGTTATATACCAAATTTGAATTTGGAGATCCCATTATATACCAAATTTGAATTTCAAATTATAACTAAAATTAGGAACTCCAACTACCATTCTTCATAGTTCTTCAAGCATTTCTTGGTCCACTTCTTCTTCTATTTTATTTGAAACTATGCATTTCTAAAAATATTCTGATATAATCAGATCTCTTCAATATTTCCAAATTTATTTTGTTTTAGTGCAATCAAATTTACATAGTCATAAACAATTAATATACCTTAAAAAAAATACAAACCAAAATTGAATTTCAAAAGGTTTTAATAAAATATTGTTTGAAAATCAAATATAATACTATATATATATATATATATATATAACCAAAATGAATGATAATTATCCATTAAAATTTGAAGATATCAATCAAACTTCATAAAAATAATGCATATTATTCTTAAAATTTTTGAAACTAAAACTCCATCTAAACAAAGATCAAACTTTATATTAGACATTCCTTCAAATCATTAACAACAAAACTTACACCAAACATCTTAAAAAAATGTTCTTATCTTCTCCTTTTCTTGATTGCCTCTCTGCCTCCTTACATTCTATTGTGCTTCTCTAACAATTTTCGATCTCACACAACTCTGAATAAGTTCTCATTGATAAACACTCTTTTTTTCATTGACATTACCCAAAACTCTAGCCAATGTAAAGAAACACACCTGAGTTGAACCTTTTGAACGATAAACACTGCAACAGTCTTCGATAACTCTGCCAGATCTCATCTTCTAATCTAGCGGCAAAAGAAGGTTGATACCCCAGGTCTTCAACATATCTGTGGTCCTGGGTTCGAGCCCGTCAGACAACAAATTTTGCATCTAGTTAAATTAGTTGAACAGATTTGTGGGTTATATGCTTAACCCACGAGAATTAGTCGCACTTTAAAAGCGTTGTGGAACCCAGCATTCTAAAAAAAAGCACTGACTCAGATTTAATAACCTGACAAATATTTTTAAAAATTGTTAAAAGATTTGTAAATTTACAACTATCAAACTATAGTTAATGTACCTTAACCAACACCTCTAACCCAAGTGTCTCACTAACTTGATTACCTCTAACCCAAGTGTCTAACTGACTTTATTAACTTGAAATTGCAGTCTTATTTAGATACAACTTGGTGGTTGGAATTTCAAATTTAATTAAAGATTGAGAAAACTTGGCAGAAATGTTATATATATATATATATATATATATCAAAAAGAAAACAGAATAATAAATACCAATGAATAAACAATATATTTTGTTTTTGTTTGGTGGAACCTACGTACATGCAATTATGTTAAGATTAATGAAAACTTAAATTTAATAAAAATATATTGTATGTAAAATTAAAAAGTGTGTTTATGAATTAATGATCAAAATATAAGTTTAATTCAAAATTTTAAATTATTTATAAACATTACAATAATATTTTAAAAATAAATAATTATGTTAAAAATAATAAAAATTAAAGTGATAGATTTGATTTAAATTATATATAATTAGATAGAAAAATATACAATTTAATGTAAATTTTAAATTATATTTAATTAAATGAAAAATATGTAATTTTAATAAGTTTAATAAAAATTGAAATTTAATAAAAATAAGTTTAATTTAAAATATGAATGAATGTTTATGAATTAATTATAATTATAAGTATAATTCAAAAATTATAATTATTAATAAATAAAATTATAAAAAATAAATACTATTCTTAATTTAAGAAATATATAAATGAAAACACAATAATATTTTATGAATTTTAATTTTAAATTTAAACTAAAATTATATTTTGGTATAGAAAAATAATATTCAAACAAAAAAATAAAAATTATGTTAAAGATAATAAAAATTAGAGTAATGGTTTTGATTTTAATTAATAAGTTTAACGAAAATTTAAATTGGATGCAAAATATGTTTAATGCAAAATATAAAGAGTGTTTATGAATTAATAATTAATATAAGTTTAATTAAAAATTTAATATTATTTATGTATATTATAAAACTAATTAATGTGGTATGTATTTAAATTTAAATTATATTTTGTTATTGAAAAATCATATTTATATAAAAATAATTATAATTATGTTAAAATTTAATGTAATAATTTTGATTTTAATTTTATGCATTAAAATTTTTTTTTTGATTAAATGCAAAATAAGTTTTTAATAATTTTAATGCAAATTTAAAATTAATTAAAATATATTAAATAATAATTTTTAATTATATTTAATTAAATATAAAAAAGAAATTTTAATAAGTTTAATATAAATTTAAATGGAATAAAAGTACATTTTAGTGCAAATTATAAAAATTATAAAAGTGTGTTTATGAATTAATGTTACATAAAATTTTAATCTAAAATTTAAATTACTTATAAATAAATATTTTAAAAATATATATAATATTGTTAATATAAGAAATATATAAATAAAAAACTAAATATACTTAATGAATTTAAAATTTAAACTAAAATTATATTTTATTATAGAGAAATTATATTTATATAAAAGTAATAATAATTATGTTAAAAATAATAAAAATTAACTTAGTAGTTTTGATTTAAATTTTATGTATTAAAAATATTAATTTTAATTATATTTGATAAAATAAAATAAAAATGAAAAATAAGTTTTTAATAATATTAATGAAAATAAGTTCAATATAAATTTTAATTATATTTGATTAAATAAAAAAAAATGTAAATTTAATAAAATATTTATCATCTTTTCCTTTTTTTTTTAATTACGTAAAAAATTATAAAAAAAATTATAAAAATTATCAATGTATATATATAAAGGAATAAAAAAATAGAGAAAAGATGCTCATCTCATATATTTTTATATATATATATATATATATATATATATATATATATATATATATATATATATATATATATATATATATATATATATATATATATATATATATATATATATAATTGATGGTGTTAGTTTATATAATAGGCAGTTCAAGAACTTAATGCCCTTACCCAAACTAATGCTAAATTAAAGAAATAAACAAACTTCACATGGATCTAAAGATGCTCATATATGCATGGTCATGTCTAGATCAAGTACTCTTGGAAATGGAAGCACACATGGGCGGCGGATGAAATTGTGTTTGATGACATTATAATCCTTAATATTGTTTTTTTATAAAAATAAAAATAAGACTAATTAAATAAAAGTTATATTTAAAAAATAGGATTTCGTGATATTATATTTTATAAAATGAAAATATTTTAATAAATCTTATAACATTGTATTTTTTATTTTTTTAAATTGCTTATTCAATTTTCAATTTATTTTATTTTTTACTCATTTAAAATTATAAATATGTTTATTACCAATGTATACGACACATAAAACAATTATTAAAAAAATTCTTCTTCTTTAAGGAGCATTACATTATTAACTAGCCTTAAGACCAACAAAAGAAAAACGACTTGCTAGTATGTTTTTTATAACATCGAGTGAAATTTACAAATCAACAAATGAACTAACATATTATCCTATGTTAATTTTGTCTTGTTTTTAACCTCTCCCATTGTAAGTTGTTTCACTTCTTATCTCCAAATTTAGACCACCAGGCTTTTACATCATCAATAGCAGTTATCTGACTCTACGTAAAAATTTTTTGGAGGCATCCACTAGGAATGTTGTAAAAGAGCTAACTCATCGACTCACAAAGGTGATGAATTTGAGGGAAGAAGAAGAGACCAAGGAAGAGACACTACTCACAAATTCACAAATGCTATGAACTGACGATTGAGATCAATTGTAGAAGCTTCTATTAGAGATCTCATATGACGACTATATGAGAATGCTAAATGTTAAATGATTGGCTGCTTAACAGGCATAGTAGAGTAAATGAAAGAATCGACTAGCTAAAAACAAGATAGTGAGAATGCGAGAGACTTACATTCAATATTTTGTTATCATATTTTTATTTGTTTTCACGATTTACACAAAAGTAAGTCTTATTTTTATTTATGTTGTTTTTTAAGCAATAAATTGTTATATTATTTTAATATAGATCTTGTCTATAATTATTATACTATATATTGATAAATTGATATATATTTAACCAACAGAAACATACATGAATCTGAAACGAAGAACGATTCATTAAATTGTTCTTTGTTGTTCTTCGGATCTTCTCCCGATCTTGGATCTCATAATTCTGAATCTGGACCTGTATCGGAATATTTGATGTGGGTGGAGTTTAAGTTTTCCAACCTTTTATCGATAGCCCTTGAATGTTCGTGAGAGTGAACAATTTACTTTTCAGATTAATTTACCATAATATGTATGTTATCTATATGGCTTAGGACCTAGCCCAAATATACTCATTTACTGTTCGGTTTATCAACAAAATAGTAAATGATATTTATGTTTTTACACAAATTTATCCCCACATTTATTATAAATGTTTAAATAAGTCCAAAACCTTTATACTTTAATAGATCAAATTAATTGTGATTTAGTATTTATATGATAACATTTAATACATAATTACTACATAAAATATGTATCTAAATATTGGAAATAATTCTAACATAGATTGCGTTATTAATACTTCATTAACCAAAAGATTTGGAAAACATAATTAACAATGACTGTTTGAAGAACCTAAACTAACTGAGCTTGAGTTTTGCAATGTTGTGTGATAGAGTTAGTTTTGAGGTTTTTCAAGCAAAATGAAAGGGCCTACATGAGTTTGTTCATTAGATATGTTGACTTACTCAAAATTCATCTTAGTGTAGAGTAATAATTAACTATATTTTAATTTGTGGATTACTTTTTGAGAAGATGTTGAGTTTTTCAATAAAAAAAAAAAAAAGCAAAATGTGAGAATCGAAAATTTGAAAATTAAGATGAGGATGATTGAAATAGGGTTGTTTCCTAGGAGCTAAACAACTGCCTAAGGCCCCTCACATTCCCGAACCCCTAAAATAAATTACTCTTTAAAATATTTGAACCCTCAACCTTAACAGTGTTACTATAATATTAGCTAACTAGAATAAATTATTTTCGCTAATCTAAATACAAAACTATTATATATTTTTAGAATAATATACAAATTAAATTAAAAAAATAAGAAATATTATTTTTTTTGGCAATAGCACCCAAAACTTGAGACTGGCCTTGATTGAAATGTTAAGGATAATCAATGGTCTAGAATGTGTAAAAATTATGAATTTAATCAACTTTGTAAGGAGTATGGAATTGTGAGCCACTTATTTGTTAAACATACACCACAACAAAAATGAAGTGGAAGAAAGGATGGATAGGCACTACTAGAAAATGTCATATATGTATGCTTTGGGGGGAAACGTGTAAAAACTCTTTTTTTTTATGTCTAATTTATAAAATTTAAAAATCTGAAAAATTAATTAATTTAAAATTATTTTAAAAGGCTAATTTGATGTGATATTTTATTTGAAACAGAAGTAGTATCAATAAGATAATAAATATTAAATTACGGGACAAATTAAATAAAGTTAGTTTTTAAAATAAATAATATAAGAAAATTTAGTAATAATAAATAGAATACATAATTTCAAAAATAACGAAAAAAAAAATTACTTATTTTTAATCCCGTTACTTAACCTAATACAATCTAATCTGTGCTTATAAACAAGAAAATATATATCGTAGCCGCCGAAAGTTTTTCGACCAAAAACATAAATGTTCGCGTGTCCTGTCTTCATCTAGTGAGGTATGTATATATGTTTTCATTTGTTCTTCCTTAGAGTTGATGTAATTTTGATATAACCCTTAGATTGTTAAATTCATTAATTGGGGTTGTCATTTATTCGGTATCTCATTTTCCATGATGTATGGATTGTTGAGGGAAATTGTTGTTGACTAGTAGATCTTGGATCAAGCTTCGAATTTATGAAAGATCAATTTATGTCCAATCTAGGTAGAGTTATTTTCTTATTCTTATTTTTTATTGCGATCAATTGTGTTGTTGCTATTCTTCTCTTTTAAACAATGCTATTAGAAACTACTGTGTTTTTCTTCCTTTTAAATCAATGCTATTAGAAGCTATTGTGTTTAGGATATGAGATCTGATAAGTTTAATCTTCCGTTATGTTTATGTCCCATGAATAATCCTCTAAGGGTACTTGATCTAGACATGACCCTCTATGTTCATCTTTAGATCCATGTGAAGTTTGTTTATTTCCTTTACATTAATTTTGGTAAAGGCATTAAGTTCTTGAACTACCAAATATATGATTTAATTCATTCACTTCTCCCTAAAAAATTGATTTATTGGGGCTTACTTAATTAAATTTAACATATCAATTATGTAATCTATTTCTAGGTCTTTTTCCCTTTATCAAATGGTTTGAGTGGGGCTTCCATTTTTATACCATATAATAAATAAATATGATATTTTTATTCTCTTACCATTTTTTTTTTTTATCTCAACTAATACCAATCTCTATATTTCATTGTCACACTTTGATTTTGATTTGACAATCCTTGATTCTTTCATTTACTTATTTCAATAATATTTGCATAAAGAGTTTTTATACTATTATTATAGTTTCTTTATCTTTATCAATCGATTTTTCATTGAAATAATCTTAATTCATTATACATAATTTTCTCACTCAAAGTACATGATAATACATTATTCAATTGTCTCTTGAATGCATTATCAACAACTTCTTGTCAGTAAATAAAATACATTATAAATAAAATATTTAATTAATAATATTAAATCACTATTATTTTATAGAGTAATGATAGGGGAGCGAAACATTTACAGCGAATGATGTGGAGTGCTGACTAGACAAGCTGACTCAATATATATTTATTTTTCTCTTTATTTTCATTAATAATTTCCTCTCTCTTCTCATTACTTACCTTTTCTCCTTATATTAATTAAGACTCATTCAATACAAAATTAATTATTATTATTAAAAAACATTTAATAATTATTCTCTTTAATTTTTATTATCATAAATATGTTTTTTTTTTAATTATTGTACATATGCGATTATTATATACATTTTAATTATTTCTCTCTCAATAATTTATTTTCTTTTATTGAAAAAAATAAAATTTATTTTCTTTTTATTGAAAAAAATAAAATTTATTTTCAATAATAAAAATTACTCAAATTAAAATAAATAATAATTAATTGTGTTATATTTAATTAAAATATTTAATTGGATTAATTTACTATTTTATATTAATAAATTACACAATCTAATTAAAGTAACAAAAAAACATGATCCAAAATATAAAATAAACTTAAAAAAAAAATATGATACAAAATGTATTATAACATCTACTTTTACAAAATCAAACAACATAATATAAAATTGTCTTTAATCATCTTATCGCAATAGTAGTTTTCACTAGTCTTCTATCGTCAATAATTAAGAATTTAAAAAAGAGAATTAATTAAAATGATTAATAATTTATTATTATTATTAATATATATTATTAAATTAATAGATGATATAATTAATTAATTGAATTTTAAAAAAATATATTTATGATAATAAAAATTTAAGAGATTAATTATTAAGTGTTTTTTAATAATAAAAATTGATTTTTTTATTGAATGCGTCTTAATTAATATTTAAAGAGAAAAGGTAAATAGTGAGAAGTGAGAGAAAATTATTAATGAAAATAAAGAGAAAAATAAATATATACTGAGTCACTTGTCTATTCAGCACTCCACGTCTTTCGCTGCCCCATTCGCTGCAAATGTTTCGCTCCCCTATCATTACTCTATTTTATATATATACAAAGAATGTCAACAAAACTAAGTTAACAAGTGATCTCACATTTAAAAAAAATACATAGTTATATATATAGTTTATCACATTGAACACATTTTTTTTATACTTTTTCACCTTAAACATCTAGACACAGATTATCTTTAATAAATTGTTATTATTTTAAAACATTAATAATTTTTCTCTCAATTCATACAAAAATGATAGCATGATTTTTTATAATTAAAGAAAAAATATTTTAATTGGAGAATCTAAGAATTGGAATTCTAATTTATCCCAATTATTCGATTGAATTGTTGTGGTAAGATTTTGTTTTAGAGTTACTCGTGTTATGATTACCCAGTAAAGAAGAAAACAAAACATATTTGTCTCTTGAGAAATCGAACCCAAGGTGTACAATTTATCAAACTAACTACTAAATAACTTACACAAAACTATTGATACAAATACAAACATTTAATAGTTAATAATTTTTTCTTGTGAATTGACTTAGGCCGACTATTGTTTCTATATAAACTCATCCTTAGAGGGGTTATATTTAAAGATGTCGTTACTATATTCAAATTTTACTGTTCGTTAAGAATAATATATGCATAAATACAGTTTTAAATAATTGACTTCAAAGTTTTGATATAGTGTAATAATAATTTGGTCTTTCTTCTATTATTTAAAGTACTTGACAGTAAATTTAATTAATTTCTTTTTTTCATTCTAACAACATACATATTTACTATATATATATATATATATATATATATATATATATATATATATATATATATATATATATATATATATATATATATATATATATATATATATATATATATATATATATATATATATATATATATATATATATATATAACTTTTATTTATATAAAATTATATATTAATTCATCACATTTACCTTATTCAATATCTAAGGCTATTATTATTATTATATTATTATTATTGATTATGTTAATTAGTGATAAATTAAAAAAATAATATTATATTATTATTACATTTCTTTAGATTGAAAACGGTAAAGTTTTATTAAATGTTCAAATTTATCACATTATAATAATATTATATTTTTATTATATTTCCTTGTATTTAATATGCATGGTAATATTCTTTTTATAGAAAATGTAAAAAATAAAAATAAGATTAATGAAATAAGTTATATTTACAAAATAGGATTTAGTGATATTCTATTTCATAAAATGAAAATATTTTTATAAGTTTAATTTATTTCTTAATTCATTCTAACAACAAACGTATTTAGTACTATAGTCTATATATATACTGTAACTATTATTTACATAATTCTATATTAATTCTTATAATTTATCACATTTACCTTAATCAATCTAAGTATATTAGTGTTATATTTTTATTGATTATTCTAATTAGTGATAAATTATAAACTAATATTATATTATTATTACATTTCATTTGATTGAAAATGGTAATATTTTTGATTAAATATGCTAATTTATCACATTATAATAATATTATATTTCCTTAGATTTAATATGCATGGTAATATATTTTTTTTATAGAAAATGTGAAAAATAAAAATAAGATTAATTAAATAAAAGTTATATTTACAAAATAGGATTTAGTGATATTCTATTTCATGCTTAAACCATTTTGTATTTTTTTAATTCTCACATCTTTAAAATTATAAATATGTTCATTACCTATGCATATGACACATAAAACAATTATAAAAAAATCTCTTCTTTAGAAAGCATTACATTATTCACTAGTCATGGAAAATTCCAACACCAAGAAACAAACCAAAGGTCGCAAAAAAATAAATATGACAAAACGACGCGAGAAGCAAAATGACTTGATGACAACTTTTTCCAAACGCCGGAGTGGAATTTACAAATCAGCAAGTGAGCTCAACATGTTAACCGGCGGCGATTTTGTCTTGTGTGTAACCTCTCCTACTGGTAATTTGTTTCACCTCTCCTCTCCAAATTTGGAATCGGTGGCCAGCAAACTTTTACATAATCAACTCCGCAACAAAAATTTTGGAGGCATCCACTAGAAATGTTGTGAAAGAGCTAGCCCACCAACTTACAAAGGTGATGAATTTAAGGGAAGAAGAAGAGGCTAGGGAAGAGACATTAGTCACAAATGCTATGAACCGAGAAGGATTGAGATCAATTGTAGAAGCTCACAGATGAGAATGCTGAAATGTTAAAGGCTTGGCTGCTCAACATGCATAATAGAGTCAATGAAAGAATCGAACAGCTAAAACAAGCTCGTGAGAATGCAAGTGACTGAGATTTATTACTTTGTTATCAGGACATAAACAAAATCAAGTCTTTTAATGTGCTGCACTCTTTTATGGATAGTTAATCAGCTTAAAGTTTAGATCGAATCTTCTACTTTTGATTGTATTCACTCATTCTGTTTTGTTCTGTTCGTAGTCGACTCTTATTCATGGGAAGATATTGTGTTCGGTAAATCAGGTCGAGAATAAATTTCAGAACTAGCATGACACCCTACCGTCATGCCCAAGAGCGGAGCCAGGAAAAAAATTCTCCCCGGGCTAAAAGATTTTTACACAAAAACCAATATAATATATTAATAAAAACTTGGTATTGAAACTGACGTTGTTATTTTCAGATTCAGATCTCGGATACTCCGACAATATAGGTTGATACGACCTTATTATTTTAATATAAGTTCGTCTAATTTTATCATGTTAATCGATGTCGACACGTAACGCAATTTAGGATTTCGTTCAAAGATAATTTCATCAAACTAATTAATTTTCGAGATTTAGAAGGAGATTATAAATTATAATAAGAAATGATTGTATTTGTTTCGATCTCCTCAAGTTTATTTTATAGCGCGAGAAGGAAATAAAACATGAACATTTGATTCTCAGTTATGAAATTCCACTCTTTTAATTTGAAATTAAAAAATTATATTCTAAACTTATATATTAGATATTAAAAAAATTATCATCAAAACATGAAGGATATAAAAATGATTCAAACATAAATGTCTATAACACCTCGTATACTAATAAAATAAAGGATAAAAAATACAAGAAATTATAATAACTTAGAGAGAATGAATTTCATTCTAAATTCGACCTAATAAAAGAGAAAAAAAAATGTCTGAATAACAGATACTGAATTTGAATATAGTATGAAAATAGAGTAAATTAAGAATTATGGAAAGAGAGGAATTAAGGGTTAAAAGCTATAAATAAATTATATTTGTAGATGGGTCAATTAATATATTTAATTACTATATAATAAATTATATAATTTATTATAGTGGAGAGACATGTTATATTATTATATAATAAATTTTATATTTTTTTATTAAATTTTATATAGTAAATTATATATTTTTATATTACATTTTCTTTATTCTCTTTCCTCTCTACTAGATTTATAAAAAAAAATTATTTATCAACAGAGCGGACGGGCTGAGAATTTCCTTTTACTCTCGCTCTATATACTTTATAAAGATTTACTCCCTCTATATACAAATTTGTGAATCAGCGGCAAAGGACACTCGGGCTACAGTCCGGGCATGGTTATACGGTGGCTATGCCCCTCATCATGGCCTCCATTAAAACTCAAAGCGCTTTCAGATAAAATCGAACACTTGATATTTTGATTTTTTAAGCTAATTTCTTACCACTGAATTACCTTGGTGTGTTGAATACATTTCATTTTGTTTGAGACCTAATAGAGATGAAATTGGTAGAAGTTAGATAAATTGTCTAGTGAAATCAATGCATGCAGTGATTTGTTTTTTAAATAATTTAGATCTAGATCCTTCTTAGTTATTCTTAGTTATTCGATTTGGTTGACTTTTGGTTCAGACCAATTCAGATTGGTTTTGCTTACAACCCTAGATGGCCAAAAGCTGAAAAATATTATTAGATGTAAAATCATAGATCTGATAACTCATGATTCTATATAGTTTTAATGAATAGTGAAAAAACTAAATTGTTCATGCTAAATAATAATTAATCTAATATCTTATTATGTGAAAATGTCAAACAATGAAGTAATCTTTCTTTAAGGTTTTAATTAACCGTTTGCATTTAGGAAGAACATCATTTTGACCGTTTCTATAGAAGATTGTCATTTTTTTCTTTGGTCAAAGAATAAAATAATTGAAAGATTAATTTTCAGCATACATGGACATGGATTTGAATTTGTTAAAACTAAGATATAATACTTTAAACATGTTTTTAAAATAAAAGTTCTTGATTCATATAAACTAGATAATATAAATTGTGTATTATAAATGTTTTATTACTTCAAAGTTCCCATTTTAACTGTACTATTACTAGTTAATTTACATTTTTTAGTTTTTGAGTTTTATTCATACTTAGATTTGTAAATATTTAGAATTTTAAGAATCTGAGTTTCTAGCTAATCCAATCAAAAGAATAAATGTAAAGTACAAAAAATTTTCAACAAAAATAAGTTTACAAATATTTTTGAACTTTGAATTCCAAATCTCTCTATATTTTAAAGTTTATGATTAAAACAAGAAAATTTTGATTTAAAAAAGTTATTAAGATTTCATATATTAAAAGCAATTTCAAATCTCAAATGTTCCTCAAAACCATCACCAATCCTAACTTTTTAAATAACCCAATATTATTTAAATAACCTAGTACCCAACAAGGCCCTAAGTTGACATTTAAAAAAAGTATCAAGTTCTAATCCTAATCATCATCTATCAATAATGTAGACGTATATCATCAATTAAGGACATGCATAAGGTCTATCAAACTATCAACCTAATCTAATCATATATATGTCCTAAACAAATGGTAACATGTTTATCTTGATAAACAATTAAAAACAATCAAAGCATGCTTTAGAATCAAAAAACTTAAATTGCAGATCCTTTTGTTAATGGAATGGATGGTTTATTTACCCGACTCATATACTAACACCAAAATTCAAATCGATATAGTGCGAGAACCTAATAATTTAAAATTAATAGTTATTATATATATTATGTGAATATATGAGCATCTAAAATTAATTGTCGTTTAAAATTTTTAATATTAAGAGCACACCATTCCAGAGTAGAAAATAACTATTAAATTTCAAGATAATTAAATTACTTTTAATTTAATAGAATCTGTCATTCAAATTATTTAAAACTCTCTCGTTAACGATTTCATTAATAAAAGATATTAAAAAACTAGTGAACGTTATAATATGCTTGGACTCGTTAAAAATGAATATAAATAATTTACATCAAATTCAAATGTAAATTTCTGATGCCAACAAATAATATTAATAATGGATAAGATACTTTAACATGATTTTGTTTCAAATAAACTAGATAATCTAAATTGTGTATTATATATTTTTATTACTTCTAAGTTTCCTGTTATACAACTTGCAAGTGGACAACAAATCTTGATTTACAAAATGATAAATATGTCAGCACATTAAAAACAATTTTGAGCTTAACTCAAATTCAAGTTCGGTTATCACAAGTTCAAGATTACCCTCTTTTTTTTTCTTTTTCATCTTTTTTTTTATCCTGACCATCTTTATAAATGAAACAAATATGAATACACCATAGGTAAGATATTGAGCAATAAAATTTAAAGACTTTTACTTTGATTTAATTATTCAAGAAAATTATAAGCTAGTTCAAGATTTAAAATTAGAAGGGACGATATTATTATGCATTGAAATTTTTTATAAATAAAATACAAATTCTTCTTAAAACTAAAACTCAATTAAACTTGAATTAATTCACCAATAGTTCAACAGACTAAACCCAAAACATTATATCAAATTAATATTCAACAAGCCTTCAAAAATGAATTAAAGAACATATTTCAACAACAATTTTATTTTATTTTTCAAGAGGTTACACATTCTTAATCATTTCAAAGCAATTTAGTTACATTTATCAACCATAAACACTGAGAAATTAGTTTCTAATTGGAGACTAACATAGTAAATTAATCTTCACATCAATGTTAGAGTTGAAGAAACATATGATAGAAGATAAAAATCATAATATATATAATCGGTGAGAGAGTGTTAAAGATGCATCAATTCAGAGAATTATTAATGATAATTTGTTGAATGAAAATAAAAATAAAAACTAAAAAAATGTTAATTTTAAAAAAATTGTCACTTAATCCTCTTTGCATTCAAAACGTTGCATTAAACATGGACTTTAACAATTTTCTTAACTAAACATTGCAAATACCCAGTGGCAGATTTGAATTATTGTTTACTTGTTTCAACATCATTTTCATTCAATCCAAGTATATTAATGTTAAAAATCTTTTTTCTAAATGGTTAATATATATTTGGTATAGGTTTTGCAATATATGTTTTATTAATAAATTCGTTGTTTTACAATAAAAATTCTAATAAGCTAAATCTATTAAATAATAAAAATATATTTAACATAAATTGCAATAACTTATAAACAACAAATATATGAAAATTAATCAATAAACTTTGCATATTTCTATGAAAAGTAGATTAAATTTTCATACCTACATTATCTATATGATATGAAACGTATATTCAACAAAAATTGCAATACCTATACTATCTGTATGAAACTCATATTCTTACAAAACTGAATTAGTTTATAAAAGTATGTAATTCAATACTATTTGCAATAACTTATTAAATTTCGTAATGCAATACACTTCGCAATATATATATTTTTAATTTGCATAATCAATTACAAATATTTCTGTAATTCGATTTGCATTATTTAGTTTGTAATTCTATTTATATTGCTCAATTTATATAATATTTTAATATTATAGCATTATCATTTGCATTATACTTATATAATTGATCTACAACTTTTTTTGCATTGTCACAGCTAAAATTATATTATTAATAATACTGTAATTATTCTTGCAATTACCTTGTTCACAACTTGGCATTATTATTAACAATAACTTATACAACTTCATTTACATTATTTGAAATGCACGATTTACATAATTCTATATAATATATTTTCAAATTTTGCATTAAATTTGCATAATTTTTATAACATTTTACGCATTATTTCAAAAACTAATATTACAATTCAAATTAATTCAATTTCAAATGATTCTCTCTATAAATAATAACAAAGGCTTTTAGGATTATCTATTTCCTTCTTTGTCTTTTCTTGCATTCAAACTTGTGAGATGTTAAAAAATAGAAAAATTTAAATTGTAAAGCGTAAGAAATTTAAAAAACGGTCAATATTAACTGGTAAAACCTTAGGGGCGTTGTGAGACATAGCGTCTAAAACACCATTTCTCACACGTAACCAAACACCGAACTCACTCTCTTAATTTTCTAATTTTTTAATTTAAGTGGTGACTCTTTAGTCGTGAGATTAATTAATATTGAAAAATCTAATGAAAGCCTACGACTTCCCATTAAAAAACTCTCAATCTCTTTCAGATTATTCGGAAAAGTAAGTTATGGAGTCATTTATAAAGTCTCGGTTTTCAACTTTAATTTCTAATAACCTTAAAATTAATTCACTCACATTTTTCAAAATCAACTTTTAAAGAGCGTCTCGGATTTATTCAAACTCGTTGATAAAAAATGTTTTTAAAATTGATCACACAAACACCCTAACTTTAGTACGTTAAACCTCCCCTCCATTAGAATGATACGCAACATGGAATATTTTCCTGGCATGGGCTTAGACCCAAATGCCAATGGCATGCCATCATTCCCGCAACCATGTTGTAACATGGATTGCCCGGTCTAGGATACATTCCTACAAGATTCGAAGAAATCCGCAAGGAAAGGATATCGAAATGACGCATAGTTGTTCCACCAACCTTGAATGTACAGTTCATCCGGGAGGGACAAAGCACCAAATGCTTTGACTTTCCCGAACCCTTTACCAATCCAGATTTATACAGAGGTTTTCCTAGTTCGAAATCTTTTCAGATTGTCCTCATAATCCTAACACTTCTGTTTGCATGGTTGGTAAAAGAACGGACTATTGTTGCGACGCCTTAGAAAACTTGGCTCAGACTTCCAAGACAATTGATCCAGCTTAGGAAGCCAAGTTTTCCTTTCTTCAACTAACCGACTCTCTTTCATTCGTCGGTAGGTCCTACCGAGAAACATAACCTAGGACAGACAAGCCCGACCGAGGCTTGTTCTCTAGGACCGAGAGGTCCGTCCGATGTTCTTCAGTTAGGCAAGAGGTTAGACATAGGACCAAGAACTCCCGAACTTAGTACCGATGGCTTCCACCTAGGACTAAGAGGTCCGATCGAGTGGTTAAACCTAGAAACGAGGAATCTCAACCTCGAGCGAGAATTACCAAATCTATGACTGATAAAGTTAGCCTAGGGCTATCCTAGGTCTGGTGGATTTTACACCCCAACCGATAATCCCAACTAAGGACTGAGAGTCCTTAACACCACGACCGAGACTCTTAGCCCGAACTAATGGGTTCGATCGAGGGTCCTAAACCCCGACATGTGAAAATGAACCCAATGCCTAGGACACCGATTCTAAGGCATGTTTGATTCCCTTTTCAATATTATAAAGTTATTTTTATAATTTTGGAACCTCAAACCATTTTCTTAAAATACCGAAAAATTAGAAAATGATTTCAAAATATTTTTGGGATATTTCCACAAAAAAATTTTTTTGATAAAGGCTTGTTTGTGATTTATGTTTAAACCCTAATGCTTTTAAATGATTAATGTTATTTAGGCACTTTCCTCTATAAGTTATCATCATCAACATTTACCAATATTTAAATAATTGTTTTTACAATTATTTAAATAATGCACTAACATATTGTATGCTTAGGATCGGAAGTATAATCGGTCAAAATAAAATATTGTACAACCAATTTTCAAAAACTAAATTTATAAGTTGAGACCGTTTTTAAAACGGGTATGATGGATGAAACGCGAAAGCCTTTTTAGAATATTAACAAAGTACGAACTAAAAGAAATTATAGTCAATACATTTGTACACGTATGCTATTTTTATTGATTTTCAAAAAAATCAATTAGCGACTCTGTTTTAAAATAAATAATTTTTTAAATTAAGACAAGACAGGTGTGTGGTGTTTAGTGACTCACAAAGTGTTATAAATGTGAGCAAGAATCAAAATTTCATTCACATTCAAAACACATCAAAAGAAAATAACATTTGATCCGTGAAGTACTCGAGAAGTTATACTTGGAGAAAGTGCATACGAATGAGAACGTGTCAGATATGATGACAAAGAGTTTGACAAAAGGTAAGAATGAGATATGTTGTGTTCAAACCGGTATGGTTCTGACAGGGGTATCACAATGATAAATGTTTATAGCAACATTCTCCTATGGCTCGGAAGTGTGAGAATTGTTGAGGTGTTTCTTGCCATTAGGTGGGGTTTTATCTTCCGGGTAAGTGAACGGATCATAATTTTCTGTTATGAAAACGGGTTAGGCATAAATACATTTTTTAGTATTTTTCTTTTAAAGTAAAGTTGAGAGAGAGAGAGAGTAAACATATCTAAGGTTTTTTTATTTTTCTTTATCTTTGACTAATCTAGATAGAGAGGTTGTGAGAATTTTTAATTGTAGAGTATTTCAATCATTTCTAGTGTAATCATTTTTTTTTATTTGAAAGCATGATTTCATTTTTAAGAAGATCCGTGGTTTTGTTTTTGCAGAACCCAACATTTAGATACATCAGACAAGGAATATGAAGAAAGTGTTTCATTTAAGTCCAATGATGATAGAATTATAAAGGGAAGAATGTCAACTTTATCATCGAACTATAACGAAATATTCACGTATATCACTGAACTAATTTTTGTTCGTTCATACCACTGTAGTTGAACTTAATGTTCATCTATATCAGTGGTTAACAAAAACATCCAAGTCCATTAAGTTTTTCGTTAAATGATAACACATGTGATTGATATGTCATTTTTTTAAAATTAATATATATTATACTTTTTTATTCATAATTTTTAAATAATAAAACTTTTATATTTTCATAGACATTAACCAAACAATATAGACATTTTGAGAGACAATAATAATAATTCAATTTTTTTATTAATATATTTTTAACATTTATTTTTATTAAAGAATTTTATTATTTAAAAATATTAACAAAAATAAATGTTGAAAATATATTAATTAAAAAAAATGAATTATTATTTATGCTTCAATTTATTTGATTAATATCTTTGAAAATGTAAATTAAGTTTTATTATTTAAAATAGTAATTAAAAATAAATATATAATATATATATTAATTTTAAAAAAGATGACATGTTAATCATACGTGTCATCATTTAACAGAAAACTTAACAGATTTGGATATTTTTTGTCTAGCAGTGATATAAATAAACATTAAACTCAAGTACAATGGTATGAACGAACAAAAATTAGTTCAGTGATATACGTGAATATTGCGTTATAGTTCGATAGTAAAATTGACATTCTTCCCGAATTATAAATATAACTTATCGGGTGCATGTATAATAATTTAGAAGATTAATTATGTTTATAATCTTATTTTTTTAAATGTTATTACGTTAAATAAGTTATGAACATTAATTTAGACTTTTAGTGAAAAAGTAAGTATAATATCTTTATTATATTTACATTTAAATTTATTTATATTTATATAGTGAAAATATTTCTAACGGCTTAGGTACCACCTAAGCACTCGAGGCAGTAGACAGTTACTTACCGCCTCGCTCCAGTCTACCGCCGTTTAAAACACTGACTAAACAAAATAAGCATAATCTATAAGATAAAATTTTGACAACATAAAATTTTGACATATTATAAATTGATGCATAAAGTATGTGGCATGCTCCGCAAAATGTAACTTAAAAGAAATTCATGTCAACTAAACATTGAAAAGCTGTTGAAGAATATCGAGATAATCATAAAGTAACTCAAACTCAAAATGTCTTGCCCTGTTAACAAATCTTGATTTTTCTTTTAAGTTAGAAAAGTTTGATGTTACCGGATATCATGTTTATTCATCAAGCTATTTAGGCTTCACCGGGAATTAGATCATAACCGTCATGGTGCTTAGGCGATGACGAATTTTGAACTGGTATGCACTTTAAGACGACGGATATTGGCAGACCTATTGCACCAATTATGATGCTTAGAAGCCATAACTGCCAACTTAATTGAACCGTGCTGGCAAATGTCCCAAGGAATTCTACTATGATGGCTTGGAATGCTACCGTTGCAGCTATGACGATCAAGAAGACAGAGCTGCTGAAAAGACCCTTGAAAACATTTATTTTCTCCATGTCTCGACTGTTTATCTCGTTAAATACCTGAAAAATAATACAACATTATCATATCTATCTAATCTAGTTCATTAGTATGTATATTTAAATCTAGACTATTATCACCTAGTCTCATGTATTTTAGCATGGACAATAATACCTGGCAGAAGACGAAGGTGTTGAAAATGAAGGTGTTGAGAATAGCTGTAGAATCGGAGCCTTTTAGCCGGAGAATATTCTTTCCGTCGAAAGTGAGAAGTCCTAACACAATCAATTGGTAAGCACTCTGACCGAGAATATTCCTCCACATGATCTTGGTTATAAAACTTTCTCCTCTCCCAACAGGAGGCCTTTGCATCAGCCCATCATGTGGTGGTTCAGTAGCCAGTGCTAATGCTCCAAGAGTGTCCATTATTAAGTTTACCCACAGCAATTGAACAGCAGTAAGTGGTGCAGATCCTGTTTTAATTTATCAACTTTTAATTAAAAGATTTATCAACGTGTTTTCAAATGAACCACTGAAATTTGGAGGCGCACCAACCTGTGATACACGCGGATGCGAAATTCAGCACAAGAGCAACGACATTGACTGTTAACTGAAACTGCACGAATTTCTGAATGTTTAAGTACACAGCCCGTCCCCATTTCGCCACATTTACTATAGTCTTGAAATTGTCATCCAATATGATCACATCAGCATTTTCTTTGGCAACCTAAATTTATACCCCCATATCAAATTAACCAACCAAAAAACAAAAATGAAACAGTTATTCAAATCAAAATCAAAATCAAAATCAAAATCAAACCTCTGTTCCAGCAATACCCATAGCAAGCCCAATATCAGATTCATGTAAAGCAGGAGCATCGTTTGTTCCATCGCCAGTAACCGCGACAACCTCTCTAAACATACCCCTCAGGTTGGTCACCAGCATGTGTTTGTCCAAAGGAAGCGATCGAGCCATAACCTACATTTGTTTCATATCCAAGCTATTTAGGATAACAAAAAAAACTCCAAAAAATGTTCTCTATAAAAATGAAAACCTGAATTTTGGGAATGATTTCCCTCAGTTCTGCAGGAGATTTATTGCGAAAATCAGGCCCTTCTATAGCCAAACCACCATCGGTAAGTATTCCACATTCTTTAGCAATGGCTTTAGCCGTGTTTATATTATCTCCAGTGACCATTCGAACACTTATCCCAGCATCCAAACAACTCTTAACCGCATCCTTAACACCCGGTCGAACAGGATCCTTAATCCCAACAAGCGCTATCAATGTATACTCACAATCCGGAATTGGACCATCGTTAATATCATCATCATTAACATCTTTATAAGCCAAACAAAGAGTTCTAAGTGCTTCAGACGCAAATCTATTAATAACATCGGTAACAAACATTTCCTGTTCATTCGACATACTAATAACTTCCCCATCTCCGATAACCATCTTATCACACATTTTCAAAATAATCTCGGACGCACCTTTAACATACGCTCTCTGAGACCCGTTTGGAAGCGCCACAAGAACAGACATTGTCTTCTTAACCGAATTAAACGGTTCAACTTTCAAGATACTAATTTCCCGCCGCTGAGCAAAGAAATCCCCGCCCATTTTCAAACCATACCCAAGTAAAGCTGATTCAGTGGGTGTCCCTAAAATTGATTCCTTCCCATCTTTCCCTTTCACAATCTCCGATCCCGTGTTCTGAAATATCGCCTGCAATAGCAACTCCGCAACGTTTCCAGATATATTTTCTTGGTTTTCATCATCCTTAACTTCTTTCTCGTTTTCACATAACCATATCTTCGTAACCACCATCTGGTTCGTGGTTAAAGTACCTGTTTTATCCGTGCAAATGCATGTAGCCGAACCCATAGTCTCGCAAGCAGCCAGATGTCTAACGAGGGCCCTTTCGCTCATCAACTTCTTCATAGCAAAAGCCAGACTAAGTGTAACAGCAAGTGGCAGCCCCTCAGGAACTGCAACCACGATTATAGTAACAGCAGTAGCGAAATAGTTTAAAAGCTGGAGCGCATCCGAAGAAGACCATTGAGTGAATTCACCATTGATAGCTTTAGTCACTAGAAACCTTATCAAGAGAACTACAAACGTTAAAACAGCAAAACCCAAACCGATCTTCCCAATAACAGTAGCAACACCATTTAGCTTCACCTGCAATGGGGTCTCGTCTTCACCTCCTTCACTCAAGGTTTCCATCAACTTACCCCATTCGGTCCTCATACCGACAGTTGTAATCAACATTTTACCCGAACCATCCTGCACTTTAGTCCCACCAAGAAGGAAAGGTTTCGTCTTGTCTATATTAACAGGTTCACTTTCACCCGACAAGCTTGATTCATCGATCAACAAACTATACCCCGATATGAATATCCCATCAGCAGGAACTTGATCACCTATCGATAAATGCACAACATCACCAACCACCAAATCAAAAATGGACACTTTTTGCCTATACCCATCTCGGGTGACTTGAACAATAATATTCTTCTTCTCCTTATCTAAATCCTTAAACTGCAATGATTGTCTGTAATCACTAATAGCAGTGACGAACACAACCAAGAATATACTAAGGAGGATTCCAACTCCATCATACATGCCACTAGGCCAGCCTTCTGTGGCTAAACCGACACCAATCGAAACAACAGCACATACCATAAGGATTATAAGTGTTATATCATGAAGTGCATCCCAAACAAATGTCCAAAAACCTTTTGAAGGAGCCTCTGCATATTTATTCACTCCATAAACATTTTGTCTGATGGCAATATCAGTTTGCTTAACGCCTTCATCAAATGAGACATTGATTCTCGAGGCTATACCCTCAACTCCCCCAAGCGATTTTAGTTGTTTAATGTTGTGGGAACGCACAAAAGATGCGAGTTCGTTTGGGTGGATCTTGAAGCCTGCTTCTCTAGCTTCATCAGATAGCTCCTTCCCCACACCTCCACCTATATTATACCAAAAGAAAATGTTTTTATTTTCTTTCTAAACACTTTAAGGTGAAATATAAACAATGTCGAGGTACCTTCAATCAAAATGAGAGCTGCTTTCTGAACCACGATTAGAATACGCAATTGTTCCTAATAGACAATTTGATAAACAAATAGAATCAGTGACAAAAGAACTGTAAAAAAACATGCAAAAAATAACTGAACTGCTTCTGGAACAATTGCAGTTATTAGCTTCAAGAGCTCTTTTATGTGAGTTTTTCAAATATTTACAAGGCGAGTCAAGTCAAGAACCATACTCTCATGCAATTATAAACATCATACTATTTTGAATTAAATAGTCATTTCTGTTGAATATCAATTATTATATATTTCAAATTATATTAACAGTGTTATTGCACATTTTCAAATAATACAAACAATAAACAATGTTTTATATCAATATTGAACAACCCGTCCATTTGGCTTGGTTGTGCATTATGCATAGTATTTATATTTATATTTATATTTTTTAATCAAAACTGTCTAGTTGTATTGTCAGCCTGTTCATTTTGATTGTATTAGTCAATATGGACCATACACTATGTCATCAATAACCGACAACCGTCAGCCTTGTTTGAAATTTAATTTTGTTTTTGATCAATATTTTATATGATAAACAGTTGGCATTTATTATTATTATTATTATTATTATTATTATTATTTTAGAATTATGATTTATTACATGAAAATAAGAAAAAGGAAGGTAAATAAATAGTTAATGATAATATATCTCCCACTAAATTTTGTTAGAAAAAACTCACAAACCAAACAAGCCCCAGGAGTGAAGTTTCCAGGAAACTTCGTCTCATGTGGACTTTAAGGCCATTATTTCATTCATTCCACTTTTGAAGTTTTTTTTTTTTTTTTTTTTTTTTTTTTTTTTAAATCCTATTACAAATTAATTTTTCAATCAAATCACTTATCAACAATCATATCACTCATTTCATTAATTAAAATACTAAAATACCCTCTATTTTAAATTATTATTTTTTATTTTATTCATATCAATATTTTTAATTCTTTTTATCAAAAATAATTATTACCTCCTCAAAATCATCATCGATCATTACTTTTTTCTCTCTAAATTTTTTCCAAAAAAAAACCATCCTAACAAGACCTAAACTTTTGTAATTGGTTCATATACTTTATGAGTGGATTTTATTATTTTATTTTATTATTTATTTTAAATATATATTTAATAATAATTATTATTCTTTATCAAATTAATTACTTTCGATGAATGAAATGACTTTTTTTTATATTGATTTTTTTTTAAACTAGGGGTCTTAAATTAAAGTCTTGGTCCTACTAGTACAAAAGAGAATTAAGTGCCACAGACAGAATTAAAATTGAAAACTTATGTGGAGCCCACTACACAAAATAATCGTTTCCAGACTTTAAAAAAAAATAGTTTTAAAAATTCAAATTACTTAAATTTTTTATTAAATAAGAGTTTTTTCTAAAAAAAAAAAAAAAAAAAAAAAAAAAAAAAAAAAAAAAAAAAAAAATATATATATATAATGATAACCTCTCATCAAACAAACTTTTAAGGCTTCAGTTCAATTATCGACCAAAATATTATTTAAATATTAGTTGTGATAGCTTTTAAAATATAAAACTAAAATACAATAGAAGGGTGTAGAAAAAATAGTGACAAGTCTGGATCAATAGAGTAATATTGACAAGAAAATAAGACAATAAAATTAAAAAGCATCTTTAGCCTATAATGAAATAATACATGTGGTTGTAATTTATTGGTTTTTTTTTTACTATTTTACCCTTTAATAGACTATTTATTATAATAATATAAATTTAAACTAGAGTTGATAAGAGGAAATATTTATTTATTAAAAAGTTAAGAAAAAATAAGATTTATTCAGTTTTAATATTTTTTATTAAAATCTCAAATAAAATTAAAAGTAAATCATATTTTTATTTTATTTTTTATAAATGGAAGTGTATATACATGTACCTATATATATGCATCCAAATAAATATAATTTAAAAAATATATTTATCTTATCTTCTTTAATTTACTGGAATGTTCATATTCTCTATAATGTTATTATGGAATCTGATGCAAAACATTGTGGTGGACCCTTGGGAAATTATTATTTTGTACAATATATTCAATAAATTTATAATTAAATATCCTAAAAAAATTATAGTAATAAAAGGGTCGATTAGTAATTATATGGTTGGACTATCAAATTTCACTGTACAAAATTCAACTATACTTTTTCTCTGTAAGAACAAATAAAGTAGTTGAATTTTGAACCACTTGTTCAACAAATTTGAATAATTGATTCAAATTATATTTTAATCCTTATAATTTTTTCATATCCTTAGTCAAAAAATTATAATTTTTACACAATATAATATTGTTTTCTAAATCAATCTAAATAATAAAATACAATTATAATTAGATAACATGGCTGCATTTTATAAGTGAATGGGAAGATAGTCGGTACAACGTGTATGTCACATTTGAATGTAATTATTTAAAATATATATAGTTGTATTAAATGAATAATATCAGCTTAGTCCTCAAATCTGAATCTAACAAGGATATCCTCTAAGAGACTGTTTGGATTGAAATTATTTAAATTATAGTTTATTTCAGGGTAAATTATTCATTTGATCTTACTAATAGTAAATTTAAATTCTAGTGTTTTAAATGATTTTATAATGTAATTATATCATTTTTTTCCATTAAATTAGTTCTTTCACCATAAACATTTAAGAATTATTTTTTCTATCAATATCTTGAAATATATTTGTTTCCCCCAATTTGTGACATCTTCATTTTCTTTCAAATTTTTATTTTTTAATTTAGAGAAAGACTCTTATTATGGCCCCACTTAAGAAAATTGAAAATAACTAACTAACTAATAAATTAATTTATTTAATTTACTAATTTTATTGTTAAATATTATATATCTCTAATATATATTAAAAAAACTTTAAAAAATAAAAAGTTGCATAGTCTTGTCAAAACATTTAGTCAATCTATTTTTGCTAAAATAAATTATGAAAATGACTCAAAATTTGTATATAGATAATTTTAAAATCTAAAACAAAAATTTTAAATAGAAAATGGTTTTAAAAGCAAAAAGTTAACCAACCACGGTTGAAAACTTATCACAAATTTCCAGTCGTACTGAATGAAAATCATCACAAATCCTAAACTTGTCCAGAAATTCATCGCAAATGCTTAACTATGAATTGAAATGAGTGGATCCAGAGGAAGCAGATTTGTTTTCTGAAACAGTTACGCATTTTCAGTTCTAATGAGATAAGAGAGTTGGAAATTAATCTGTATCGTTAAGATCTGTTTCAAAATTTGTAAGATAAGCGAAGTAAAGGAGATAGAACGAACCTGAATCTTCTGGATCTTTTCTTTTGCAAGACCTCTTTTGACCAGATCTGCGATTCCACGGAAGCGACGACGGCGATTTTTGACGATTGTTACGGCAGATCTCCATCTATTCAAAGCTTCTTCAGACGGATTCTTCGAAGGAATGTCGAAATCCTTTAGCAGTAGCTTCTCCATCTTGAAGAACAAGTCTAATTAAGTCTATATGTACATAGAAATTCGTCAAGCGATTGGATAGAATAGAACGCCGGGGGAGAGAGAGAGAGAAAAAGATAGAACGCGACTCTTCGGAAGATTAGATATCCAAACCCCAGTTCTTTATAGGTGGATAGCGAGTGAGACTCATTTATTTATTTAGTTCTTTTTTATTTCTTTTTAATAAACTTTTCAAAATATCTCTTTATTGATTTTTTTTTTTCATTCTTTTATGATAAATATAATTAATTTTTTACATGTCATGTCTAGTAAAATTAAAAACTTTTAGTATAATAACATTACCACTAACAAAATTCATAGAGAATTCAAACTAGATGGAAGCGAATCAATGAGACAACCAGATATTCCTTGTTTGTTTTGGATCAAGTCTTTGATTAGCTTCGGACTCGATTTTGGTTGGATTGGATCTGATTTTTTTTTAATTTACTTAAAATTATATTTTTATAATATTTTATTATGTTTGAAATATTTTTAATTATGTATATATTAACAAATTTAATAACGTTCGTTCCTTTAACTATAGTTTCACTTCAACTCTAAACGTTTCTAAACAAGGTCAAGTCTTTGTTATTAGAATGTTTGCGAGTCATGTGTTTAACCTCTTGTGGTCACATTTGAATCATCTTTTCTAGTTTAATGACAATCAGAAGTGTATATAACTATATCTCCATCCTCTTTTAGATGTTTTAGGTTCGAGTCCGTCAAACGATAAATTTTAATAAGTTTGTTAAATTGTTAAGTGTGTTTGCGAGCGTAGCCACATTTTTTTTATCCCCCTCTTCTAAACTGACGGCAACAAGATGTGGATATCCATAGTCTCTTTGAGTGATCCTGGGTTCGAGTCCGTCGGGCGACAAGTTCTGCGTTTGGTTAAGTGTGTTTGTGGACTATATGTTTAACTCTTTGTGATCACATTTTATCAGGTGGATATCTTCATCCTCCTTGAGAGATCTTGAGTTTGAGCCTATGTGACAAATTTTGCGTCTAGTTAAGTATGTTTGTTGACTATATGTTTAACTTCTTTTTTTTTATCACATTTTTTTTATTAGTTACACCCTACAAGATTGTGAAGTCAAACAACAAACACTCCGAAAACATCTATGTCGGCTTTGATAATTAAGACTTGATATCAACTGCAATTATTTTACTATTTCAATTTTTTATGAGATTTTTTTTAATACTCAGAGATATTTTTAGTAGAATGTACTTTTATTTTTGTAATTTAATCTATTGAACAATAATAATAATTCCAATATTGCAATCTATGTGGCTAAATTTATTCTTTCTTTTATTGTTTAATTATTTACGTACTCTTTTCATTATAAATTTGGAGTCACGAACTAGATAGCCTTAATCATATAGTTTTTGCTCTTAACATAACATGATGCAATGAGTTTTTCTTAAGGTTTAACTAATTTTAATAATAAAAAGATACCAAAGTGGAAGCATCATATATTTATTGCAAGTTTATTGTTTTCTTTGAAGCGGATTGGTTCAGCTTCATATATTTACATCCACTTATTTCATAATATTCATTTTATATGTCAAAGCCTGTGATATAAATTAAACTTGATGGAAGGTTTTGGCATTTTAAATAGGAAATCTGCTCCCACAATTTATTTAGAAAAATTAGTGAGAGTCATGATTTAAGAACACATGATCAATTAAAATTATTGACTTATTTCTGAAATAAGGAAGGAAATTAAAAAAAAAAATTAGCATGATACCTCACAGTTATGACCCAGTTTAAACTCAAAGTGTTTTCAGATTAAATCAAATCCGTGATATTTTGTTTTTTAAGCTGACTCTTACCACTGGACTATCTTGGTGGGGCTAAATATAATTTTAAATATTCTTTCAATTAAGAATGTTCGGTTTAACTCAATCCAACAAATATTATCTCACCTTCTCTCATCTATTATGTCACTCAATTTATTAAATATTCTTTATTTTAAAATTTTATTTTATTATTATATATTAATAAATTGAAAAACGTTTTATCAAAAAAAAAAAAAATTAACTCTTTAAATCATCACCTTCTTATTCGCTTACTCTCCTTTTTAACTTGTGATTTATTCTTGCATGACTCCCTTCTTCTCCAACTCCTTTCAAATTTGATGAACATAAAATTGGTGTTTCTCATACTTTCAGTTATTCGAGAAGGGGAAATTTAACGAGGTTGTTCACAAGTAAGTTTGATCTTATTTCTCTGCATCTATTGGATTCATTTCACATGATTTTTGAGACATGATGTAGCTTGTTTGATAGAGGTTTCAGAAGCAATTGTTTCTGGTCTCTTTTAATATAGACATGAGAATAAAATCAACGAATTAGTATCACGAGTTGTGTTGTTTGTAAACCTTTTTTTTTGTGAAATTTAAACTCAAATTAAACAACAGCAAAACCAGCCATTTGAAGTTACTTTGGCTACTTCTTAGATTTTAATTTTTAATATATCAATATCAAAACGCATACAACAGCAATACCAATCAATTATTCTAATTGTTGTCTCTCCTAGTAAGATGCTACCCAAATGTTTTCTATTTGAATTTGGTTTCTTGGTGACCAGGCTTGAAAAAGATTATGAATTTTTCTTCAAGTTGAAATATTTTTTTGGAAAAACGACTTAACGTTATTTAATTAAAATTCCCAAAAACGGAAAAAAAAAACCACGAGTTTAAGAGATCATTCTAGACAGGCCTAGAATGATTTTGAAATCGTAACATTCTGAATAAAAGCTAAAAAGCTAAAAACGTAAATGAATTATCTGTTTACAATGCTTTCAATTATAGTGAGTTTAAAAAACGGTAATTTCCAGTTCCTACAGATATTCCAGTTCTGCTCCGTGCTTGGAATTCTTCTCCACGTTCCCGCGAGGGCGCTGCAATCCGATACAATATCTTTTCATAACTCGTCAATGCTCCTGCGGGTTCTGTCATATACTCTTGCATTCCGTTCTTGCCAAATGTTATACACCACTGCTCCAAAGTCGCACTTGAACACGCTTGTTGCAAATCTATTTCCCTTGTTTTTGAGTAATGTTGTTTTTTTGATTTCATTCCATTCGCTCGGGAAACTGATCAGCTCTAGCCTTTTATAGAATCTGTCTCAAAACTCCGAAGCAATACAGCAGCTCCCGAATAGGTGATCTATGGTTTCTTCATTTCCTATGCATAGAAGACAACTCGCGTCCGGGATCGGCTTTATCGATAGAGACGGGGGTCTGGCTAAGGACGAAGGCTTATGAAAAACGGTTTGAAAGAAATCCTATTAAGGATTTAATTCGCTTTCTATTCTACGTAAACTTGTGTAAACACTTGAAACAGATTCAATGCGGAATTGTTTACTTGAGTTTGAAGCACGAAATGAAATATGAAAAGATGACAGAAAATGAAGAACACAGCAGTTTGTTTATGGATGTTCGGAGAAACTTTCCTACGTCACCCCTTCTTCCAACCAACGGAAGGATTCACTATATGATAAGAATCAAATACAGTTTACACACACTTAGCTCACTATTGAACATAACACTTTCTGTTCAATTACAAGAAGATGAAGAATATCACTCAACTAATGGTGTTTTTGATTCTAGCTCTCTCTCTCGATTCACACACAGTACAATCAGAAAGAAGCTTCAAGAAAGTAAGTTCAGTAAACAAGATGATTGAGTAGTCTCTTTCTACAAAATCAGAATGCTTGTTCGTTCGGAAATTAGCTAGGTCGCTCGTAAAATAAGGTCAGGTGCTTCGTCCGTTGCTCTAAGGATTGGTTAAATACTGATCAGGAGCTAACGGTCGAATCTTCAAGAATGATACGTGGCGCTCTTCCATTGGAAAGCCTCCATTGTACACAACAGACTCTGAGCACAAGGATCTTGGCCGTACCGAACTGGTAGTGCGCCGAATAATCTATCAGGGATGTACCTGCAAAACGGGTAATGTGAGGAAAATTCTCTTACGTGGCATTCCTTGATTGGATGCATATATCTGTTGTACTAATCTTCACAAGAAAATGGAGCAGAAGTAGGGTACAACTATAGCACGTGGGTAGGAGAAATTCTAGATTCAAGCGTACTACTTGAACAGAGCATTAGACGTATTTTAGTTAGACGGATCAGTCTAATGAAATAAGTCAACTCCTTCTGATGAAAAACGTCTATTAGACTGCCTGGTCTAATGTACTTAGACTTGCGTCTAATATCCATAACCATTAGACGGGTACGTCTAACTCCACTGAGTTAGACTACCATGTCTAATTCTGGTTCTACCTCAAACTAATCTGAAGGAGTTAGACTCACGTCTAACTTTCAATTAATTAGACAACCCGTCTAATTATAATAACCATTAGACCGGTACGTCTAACTCCACTGAGTTAGACTACCACGTCTAATTCCGCGTATTCATTAGACTACCCGTCTAATTCTTTACACGTCTATTAGACTTACACGTCTAACTCCGATGAGTTAGACTGTACGTCTAATTCCATTAGACTCACGTCTAATTCCGTGTATTCATTAGACTACCCGTCTAATTCTTTACACGTCTATTAGACTTACACGTCTAACTCCGATGAGTTAGACTGCACATCTAATTCCATTAGACTCGCGTCTAATTCCGTGTATTCATTAGACTACCCGTCTAATTCTTTACACGTCTATTAGACTTATACGTCTAACTCCGATGAGTTAGACTATACGTCTAATTCTATTAGACTCTCGTCTAATTCATGCGACTATTAGACTGCCCCGTCTAACTCCGTTGAGTTAGACTGAGCGTCTAATTTCATTAGACTTGCGTCTAACTTAATGCGAATGGAGATCAAAATTGGTCTAATGAACCTCATTAGATCCAAGTCTAAAGACATGTTGTCTTAATACACCTGTATCAAAACTCATAAATTATTTCATCATCAAAATATCAGTAGATAAATTATTTCAACACTTAGTCAAAATAATTTGACCCAACACATTTGAAGAGATATGACCAATGCCATGAGTAGTTTTAGTGTGTCCAGGACCGGCGTGTTCAGGATCAATGACTTGAATACTCATGTTATCCACCCTTGTTAGACCCAACTTTTTTGCAACCAAATTATCTTTTTCAGACCCATCCAAGCAAAAACCGTTGGCTAACCCCATATTAGACCCGACCAAGCGAAAACCGTTGGCTAACCCCTCATCAGACCCGGCCAAGCAAAAACCGTTGGCTAATTCTTCCAGTTTCATACATTCTTCACCTCTTATACCCTGACTTATATTCTGACCCAACTTATTTGTAGCTTCCATGAGATCCATACCCAGACCCAGATTGTCATTCATGTTGTCATCAATCAACGAATCAATATAATTTCCAGCCAAGCTTTCATCATTGGCTATACCAATCAAGTTCAGTTCATCATCCTTTAGATCTGTATTATTAGGCTTTTCTAATTTAGCTGAATTTATTTCCATGAATAGCTCTAACTCAGATCCAATTTCTTTAGTGTTTCCAGATTCTGTTAGACTATGTCCTTTAACAGTTTCAGCTAGATGTGCAGGCTGTTTAGAAGATCCTGCAATTTTAGCCTCAGTTTCAGAATCATAGGCGCATTTAGTGTCTTCTGTCCAACCTTTTTCAAACATAGTACATAGTCTGGATATCTGACTTTCCATTTGATCCTTAGCAGGACAGGTAGACTTAGCATTCTGATCATTAATGGAACCCGAGACTTTTAGATTTTCAAGATTTCTCATTACAGAATAAGACTCTGAAATTATATCCTTCTTTGGACCTAATGGACTCTGAGCAGCTAATATCTCCAACCCTGTAGAGGCAATTTCAAAATGATCTATTTTTCCTAGTTTAACATCCTCTCTAGCAAGACCGGTAAAATTTGTTTTCTGATCTTTCTCTGCACCTGAATTACCCAAACTGTTATGTTTTCCTGCTTCTGAAATTGACCCCGACCTTGTAATATTCTTTGAACCTATTAATTCTCGATCAACAGTCTTATTCAGCTCTGTCATACTTACCTCAATAGGAACACCAGTACCAACTTCAGTAGGATCATTCAAAACAGACATAAATCTCAGCATAATGTTTTCACCCGATTCAGAAACAGACCCCAATTTTGAGCTTTCAATAGGACCCAATAAACCTGTACATTTAATGTCATTTTCCTGCATTACCTTAGAGCCTTTTTGACAGATTATCTCCAACATTGGGACCGAATTTTCAGCACAAGCGACCCGATTGTTATCAGTTTCAACAAGACAAGATTTCAAATCCAATTTCCCAACAGAATGACCGGTTAGGTCTAGGGTACCAACTAGCGACTCTAACGGTCCATTCTGTGCAGCAAGTCCAGTAACAACAGAATTTTCTGGAATTAAAATCCTATCATTTCTATATGCAGTACTGTCTTTTCCTATCAATTCAATCCTATCATTTCTATTATGAACATGCATATTGTTACAGTATGAATCCCCAATAGAACTATTCTCATGTAATTCATCAACATGTGAAAAAGAACTCATACCCGATGATGTATTTGGCATAGAATCAATAGGCGCATCTTCTCCGTTGTTTAAGACTTCATCCATGATTTCTGGCTTCTGCTTCCTGGGATTGTTAAGAGACCTGCGAGTTCATCTATCAGACCTAGCCTTGCTGCTTGTCGACGACCCCTTCAGCACCTTCTTAGGATCATCAGGGCGGACTTGAAGGACGCCCCTTGTCCGAGTAACTACACTGGACGGGCGCGTAACAGTCATTGGAAAGATCAAGCGCAAACTGCCTAATCTTCAAAGGAGCCATAGATGTTGGAATTCTGCAGCAAAGGGTGGGCGCAAACAGCACGATTGGAAACCAATCGCACCGGAACAGGGGCTTGAAAATAATTGCTCAAACAAAAAAGGGTTTAAGCAATTTTGGAATGGTCTGTAGCTACGAAAGCTTCCTCCAAATCGAACATTTGATTCAAACGGCGATAAAAAGTTTAATGGAGACCTACCCGCACCTCGCGGTGTGGTTTGATGTCCCGACCGAGGTCCGAGCTAACCTGTAAACGAAAAGTGAGAAGAGGAGAGCGACCGACGCCGATTCGACGTCAAATCTCTGCAGAAGGGGGTTTGACGAAATGCTCTGGTCAACGGTAAAAGAAGATCACCGCGACCGTTCCTTGCACAACAAAGCACGTTCCAAAGGGCGCACGACAACCGATCGAAGGTGCTGGAGGATGGTGGCCGACTTCCGATGTAGAAGCGCGGTCGCGGCGAGAATCCGTGTCGTTTGTGTTGTTCGTGTCAATCGTGCCGATCGTGCCGAATGTGCCGATCGTGTCGATTGTGCCGATCGTGCCGAAAACGACCTAAATATTCGATTTAGAAAATATAATCGTGATTTCTCCCAATTCCTCCGTTCAAATTGAAATTCCTTCGATCAGATTGTATGGGGGAAAGAGACGCACCTAGTGGAGAAATTTGAGATCATTCCGACGTCAAAAGCTCCGGCGGCGTTGATGTGCCCGTCGTGCCCGATGTGAGAAAAAAAATCTCCAGAGAAAAATTCTCTCTCTTAAGTGCGTGGGGAAGGGGAAGGGGATGAAGTTGAAAAGTATCTCTATCCAGGGGACCCAAGATTTAAAATATACCCTAGCTAAAATATTTTTTATATAAATCAATATAACACAATATTTTTTTATTATTAAAAATAGTAATAAAATATTAAAAAATAAGAATTGTTTAAGCACAACAAAACATAACATCAGAAAAATAAAAATACTAAAAAGAAAAAAAAAATAAAGATCTTAAGCTAAAGATAAAAAAAAACGTGTATGAAGGTCTTTAAGAAGGTCGATAATCTTCTCAACCGACTCCACAATAATATACATTTACTATGAAAGTCTCACCAAGAGTTTGAGAGTAATAATTAATAAGCATATCTCTAAAAAGTGTATGTATACATTTATTATTCAAGTTGGTTTTAAAAAAAGAAAAAGTATTATTTTTCTCTTCCTCTCTGAATTTGAAATTAAAAGTGGTTAAATTTTAAAATTCTCAACTTATATATATTAGATACTAAAAAAAATTACCATCGAAACATGAATAATATAAAAACGTTCACATATACACAAATGACTATAAAATTAAAATTATTTAAACATGTTAGAGAATGAATTTCAATCTAAATTGTCAGAATACGTTATCCGATTTAGCCTTACAAATTATTGAGAAAGAAACAAATTTTAATCATTCAAACTAGTACAAACTATTATTGTTATGCATATATTTTTTTAATTAAACATAATAAATTATATATAGTTTAATGGTAGATACCGAGTTTAATTAGGAATGAATAAATTATGAGTTTTTTAATTATGAATTAATAAATTATATATCATGGAGAAAGAAAAAAAATCAATCTTTCAAACTAGTAAGACATTTTTTTAATTAAGAAGAATAAATTATATATAACTTAAATGTAGGTAGGTGAGTTTAATTATGAAGAAATAAGTTATGAATTTTTTAATTAGAAATTGATAAATTATATATTATTGAGTTGGATTATTTATTTATGAATTAATAAATTAGGATATTATTTAATTATAAATAAAAATATTATATAGTTTAATATATTAGAAGCTGTTAATTTATTATATTATATACTAGTATGGTTAGTGGAGCCTCCGGGTTAATTAACCAGAGTCGTACCTGTGTTCGATAAGGCCTGAGACAAAAAATAAAAAAATGAGCCATTTTGTTGTCTTAAAGTTTATTAAGTAAGTATAAATAAATAAACATAAACAATATACCAAGTCAATAAAAAGACAAAAGTTAACAATATTTGAAATAACTAAATAAACATCACTTCTCTAGCTGTTTTAGAGACAAAAATATTGATCAAATCTATATAATCTAATTGACGGACTATTTCTTTCTCAATCAATAACATTGCTAGCCCATTTAGTCTATCCTGTGACATTGTTGATCGAAGATAATTCTTGATTAACTTCAACTTTGAGAAACTTTTTTCTGCCAATGCAACTGTTACTAGTATGGTTAACAAAATTTTATAAGTAATGTAAGTATTTGGGAATAAACCATTCAGTTTTTCCAAACATTGTAGCATATCAACTGCTCTTTTTCATTTGTTAAATAGCCTCTCACGACCAGTAACTCATAATACAATTAATCATCATTAATGTTTGAACGTCCATCGTGACTCAAAAATTGTTAAAGCTCCATACAAGACTTCATCAAGCTAGTTAAAGGCTCACGTTTAACTTCTCAAAATTTAATAAAAACCCAAATATTTCTTGACATTCTTTAAATTGTTCAATTTGAACTTGAAGCGAAAATCAAGCTTGATCAATTATAAACAAAAAATATTCAACTCTAAAAGACTCTTCACCAGATTGTGTCACATCATCATTGCCACTTTCATCAAATTGTTTTTTTCTTCGAATGATGTGTTTTTCTCGAAACTTTGGTTCACTTGCCATTTGTATAGCTTCATTCATGACACTAGCAAATTCCTCTTCTCTAAACTCATTAAAAAATTTATCAAGTCCTTGTAAGAGATTGATTGCAATATCAATATCCATATCTTCAAATTAAATAAACTTACTCACAATATTTATTGCGTGTAACAAATTATACCATATTACAATTCCAAGCAAGAACTCAAAACTCTCAAGATCATAATGCTAAGGTCTCAACATCACTTTTTGTTTTAGAATCTTCAACAACTTCCGTCAAGTCAAGTAAAGCATCTCTTATATATACAATTTGATCTTTTATAACTTTTACACTCTCAACATGACTTTCTTAACGGGTATGTGACAATGGCTTAACAGTCAAACAATGCACCTTATCTTTAAAAAAAATCCATCTTTTTGTAGAGGAAGAGAACAATGTATAAATGCGTTAAACCACTACAAAGAAGGACTTGGATTTATGACAGCATTCCACCATATCAACTAATATCAAATTAAGACTATGACAACCACATGGTGTGTAAAAACCAAGGTTTTGAAAACTGTTTCGGTTATCAACCCGATTTTTTTGGCGTACTTTGGTCCGACCGGTCCAACCGGTTGAACCACTGGTTGGACCGGATTTTAGTTTTATTTTTATTTTAAATAAATTTAAATATATTAGTACACGAATTATATAATCATTAGACATATGAAAAATAATTAAATAAATACTAATTAAACTTAATAATTGATCATATTCCTAACTCTTTCCATGAAGCAACATTTATGGGATTTTATAAAATTTGACCAAATTTAAAATTAAATAATGATTAATAAAATGAAATAGGAAGTGATAGAAATTTATAAAAAAAAATTAATTTTAATATATAATAAAGGGATACTTGTAATATAGGGTTTAGGTTAGGCCGATTATAATAAGATTATAATAAATTAGAATAATGAAAACTCTAGAACTATCTACCAGCTCCTTATCTCTCTAATGGGTTCCTCAGCATTTGAACACATTACCTGTAATCATCGGATTCCAATACATTAATGCTAATTTCAAGCATTTTCAGCGTCAAAGAAGCAACATTTTCGACCATTTTCCACTCTATGACATCTTCGAGGTTTCCCTTTCTCCCGTTCACAAATCAATAATATTGCATCCTCCAGGCGGAGACCTCTACTCATTCGCCAATGCAAGGATCAACTGAAAGAAGACACTGAAGGCGCGCACGTATTCAAGGCCGATCTGTCTGGCCTAAGAAGATTTCAACCTCCTTAACTTGTAGATCAGAACCCCTTCTAGAGAAAAAATAAAACCTTACGGATCGAAAATATCCGATTTGATTTTACGGTTGAACCGTCCGGTCTGACCGGATTTTGACCGGTTCGAAAGGTAACCGTATTGAAGTTAAAATTCGGACCGCCTAATCAACCGTTTCGCGGTCGGACCGGTTAGACCACCGGTCGAACCGCGTATTTTAAAACATTGGTAAAACCTCTAGAATTTAATTTTTCATGTTGAGAGTAATTCTCAAAGTTCTCATTCGATTCACCCAAATTGACATCCTCAACCAATTCTTCATTTTCATAGTGACTTTGTTCTTCAATCACCAAACTATCTCCTAATTCCTCTATTTCTATTATGTTATTTCTATTAAAATATTTGTTAACATCACCGGCTTCACTTTAAATTAATGTATCCTCTCTTTGTTTCAATTTTCTCTTTTGAACTCCAGACAAATGTTGAGGAGGCATTTTACACATTAATGTTTAGTAGTTACAATCAATATTTTGCAGTTGATAAATTATAAAATTGTCACAATTTACAATTTTATCAAATAAAGATTGAATTCATCTAGCTCTTTTCAAACAAAGTTAAAACCTTTTAGCTAAATTTGTATATTTTTAATCTAGATTGAATTAATGAATTTGGTAAAAACAGAAAATTTATAAATAGTTTTAATTTTAATCATATCCACACAATCACACAATCAAATAGCTCAAAGATAGTAAAATGTAGATTTGTTGAAAATTGGAAATGTAACGTTAAAATGAATGGAATTAATTCCATACAATGATTATAGATATTCTTAGGACTAGCACACCAAATTTTACAAGCATAAACTTAATTTAAGGTACCAAAAAGACCAATTTCGATGTTCTGGTTTGTAAATTTGATTTCGGGAGCTAGAGGGGTCTGGACTGCCTTTTTTAGGATACGTTAACAATAAGTATTTATAAACTACCATAAATATTTCAACCAACAAAATTTAGTAGAGCGACTTTAGTTCTGAAAATGGCTCTAAGGGACCACCATTGATTCCTACTTTGTTGGAAACGGATGGTTATCCTTCATTTGAATGTGATAGCGAATTCAAATTCTACACACTCATACAGTAATACAACACATTACAGAGCTCAATTTGGAATTATAACGGGTGAGAAAAATGCATTTTAGAAAATCGTTGGAGTTCTCACGCGACTTTGACCTGTTTTTTTTAGAAATTTTGTTGAAGAACAGACGCTCGGTCGACCTCTTAGTCGAAAGCCATTCCAGCCTGGAATTATAGATTAGGCTCTCGGTCGGCCTCAGTCGAAAACTAGGCCAGCGGTCTCGGCTGGTTGTTGGGCCTTGTGGCTCGGCCGTTGAACCTCCTGCTAAACTGTTGACCTGGCCCGTTGGGCTTTGTCGTTGACCTGCCCATGGGCCTACCGAAATCCGACGACTTTTCCGGCCAAGTAGGACCCCATTTTTTTTCTATCATAAAAACCAATAAAATTATCTTAATATCAAATAAACTCACCAAATTTTACATATATATCAATATATCCCTTATCTTATATATTTTGATTTATTTAACCAGCATTGATTTTTCTAGAGTCTGAACGACGACACGACGACGTATTCAAAAATTGTTATTCATCTGGTAAAGATAAATTAAATCAATAATTAGTTATATTATTCAAATCTAACTCATTGTATATTTTATTATTTATTTAAAAAATCAGAAATTAATTATTTTTGGATTTTGATTGTTGCGACGATGTCACTAAAACAATTATTTATTCAATAATTTGTGCAATAAGTCTGTGTAACGATAGACTCAGAATTTATTAAAATATATAAATTATAATTAGAGTGAAAATGAGTATATATATATATTATTTTAAAAATATATATATATATTAATTTAGTAATTAACTAAAATCTCATTTTTGTATGTTCATAATATTACACATATATTAGTTGCTTAAAAAAATATTATTTTAAATAATACTTATTTTATAAATATTATTTAAATAATTTGTTTAAAAATTAATAAAAATATGTTAAATATTTAACCGTAAATAATTTCTTAACTTTTAAATAAGTTATGTTTACATATAAATAATATTTCTAAAATAAGTAATATTTAAAAAAATATTTTAAAAAACACTATATTAATTAGTGATATTAAGAATATAAAAAAAATGAAACTTTAGTTATTTATTAAATTAATGTAAATAATTTTAAATAATATATTTATTAAAATCTGTAAAATAATGTATATAAATTTATTAAAAAAATTAAAAATAGCAAATAAAAATATTTTATAAATTAAATAGATTAACTAATTATTAAAAAATTATATTTAAAAAAAGATTTAAATGATTTAATTGTTTTGAAAGCTTTGTTATTAAATGATTATTAATTTTATAAAATTATAGGGAAAATATGTTTTCTTTTGTGAAAATTAACGATATTTTTACTATAATATTCAAAATATTGAAATTTTTGGTATACCAAAAAATAATATAATAGGATACCGATAATAAAATTATATATTGAACTTTTTGGTATACCAAAAAATAATATAATAAGATACCGATAATAAAATTATAGGTAAGATGTATGATATTTTCAAAATTTCGGATATAAATTAAAATAATATTTATTAATATATATATATATATAATATTTATAAATAATTAAGTTTTAATTTCATTTTAAAAATTATATTAATTGTGACGAAGTTTTCAGCAAAATCAAAATATCCCCAACTAATCAACAATGTTAGTAAATTTATTATTTTTGAACAGATTGGAATCTTTAATTCTAAAATATTTATTAATTTTTTAAAAAAAAATTCTCTTTTTAAATATATTTAATGTTAATTTAATTATAAAACTTAATTTTTGAAAAAAATAAATCAAAATATAATTAAATTTTAATATTATTCTGTATGAAACCGAAATTGCGGTATACCGTCAATATTCGGTATAATCGGTATGTTATTTGTATTCTACAGAGATTTTGATATATCGAAATAACGGTAGATTAATTGTATGAATTTTTATATATATACGATATAAATAAAAAATTATGATATACCGTATCGATAACCTCTGTTTATATTTATGATATAAGAAATTTTTTTTTAGTAAAACATATTTATAAGAATATTTTAAGTTATCCACCAATTTAGAATTATGCAAGGGATAAATTTAAAAAATAACATTTTTGAATATTATAATTAATGATTAAAATAATATGATTATATTTGTATTTTTATAAACAAAATCTCTAACTAAGCAAATTGAAAAGATGGAATAGACACTTGTCAAACAAATATAGGTTTGACTGTGAGTTTGTTTTCTTTCCCAACCCAAAAAATAAAAAAAATAAAAAAATAAAAAAAAAATTTGGGGTTTCATGTCCAAAAGTAAAAATACTAAACAAACAAAAATGTTGGTAGTTTTGAACATTGGGCTTATAGTTTTATGTTTAGAAAATGTGTTGGAACCCTTCCGGTCAGTCCCAAATTAAAATAAGTAAATCTGAAAACCGATGCAATAAATTCCGCATAAATTAATGATGGATGCAATAATGTTAAAATTTGGATGAAAGCTAGTTTAATTTAGATTGATTTGTAAATTAGATAAATTTTTCGATTTTAAATTGAATTTATAAAAAAAAATGATTTTATGATTTTATTTGTTTTACAATAAAAAAATGTGGATTTATATTTATAAATTAAAAATATTATTATTTATTCAAATAAATTAATTAATGTAACTACTTTAAAAAATATAATTTACTTATTATTAATTATATATCTTTGTAAATAATAGAGGTATAAAATACTTAAATTATATAAATAATAATAATAATAATAATATATAGTAAACTATTACAATTTTCAATTAACTCATAATTTATACGTTTCTCGTCACTGTAGAAGAGGGTGCTTTGTTGGAATTATTTCCAATATTTGTGTACATATATTATTTATATTATTTAGTAATGGTGTATTAGTTGTTATCATATAAAGATTAAAATCCAATTAAAGTGATTTATTAAAATATAAAGATTACGGGACTTATTTATATATCTATAATAAATTTGAAAATACATTTGTGTAGAAGCATAAATACCATTTATTATTTTATTGATGGCCGAATAATAAATTGGTATATTAAAGCTAGGTCCCCAACCCATAAAGACAGTCTACCTAATTTGTTTCTCTCATTAAACAAAAAAGTTTATGTTCATTTATCAAAAACATTAAAGAAGGCTATCGATATATGGTTGGAAGACTTAAACTCCATCCACATCAGACATTACGATCCAGGTCTAGATCCAGAACAAGAAGATTCAAGATTAAGAGAAAATCCGAAGAATAACGAAGAACGACTTAATGAATCGTTCTTCATTCCAGATTCTGGTACGTTTCCGCAACTTATGTTTGTCTCAATTTATCAACATAGAGTATAAAGATTATAGACTTAAAGATTAAAGATCTAGATTAAAGATTCTAACATGTTTAACTTAGTTGAACTTTCTTGCATTGAAAATGTATATACGTTGCTTAACCCTTGAAGCATTGAAGCAATTTAGAAGTCGAACACAATCCCTTCTCAATTAGCGGATCCTCATTCGAGAGTGACCTTTAATAAAACTTGAAAAGTCCAATTGAGATTTAACCCTCTTGGTGTTGGGTTTTGTCCTCCTAGTTGGAGAGACCCAACTTGTTGTGGGCTTTATTTAGGCCCACGATATATAATGTGAAGAAACATTATTTTTTTCACTTTAGGTTAACAGAGTTTGGAGAACAACAAGAGAGAGACCAAAGCAAAAACATATTCATGGGTTTGAGGTAACAGCTGGAAAAGATTTCCGTTTTCCGGAGTTTGCACCGTTTGATCGACTTCAAACGTTAACTGCTTATTGGTTATTTTTGGGGATACGTTCTAAACGATGAAGATCGATTTTCTGGTTGCAGAATCGATAAGGATGGTTGATCTTACTCTTTCTGCTCTTTGTTGTTATTTGCCAAGATTGTTGTGTGATCTTGTTGCAATTGATTAGTGACTCTAGTTTATATCTAGAGAGAACCTCTGTTTGTAACCTTGTTAATGATAGTGGATTGTTAAGTGGTCTGACTGGTCTCGTGGTTTTTACTCTCAATTTAATGAGAGGTTTTCCACGCTAAATCTTGTCTTGCATTGTCGTTTTGATCATTCTGTTTTGCTCATCTCTTAGTTAATTGGGAAAGTGTTCTGTTTTGAAGAATACATTTACCCATCAAAGTGGTATCAGAGCTTGGTTTTATTTGAGTATAAGGATGAAGACTAACACATCCAGGATGGTGAGCTTGAATGGTTCCAATTATAATATCTGGAAGGCTAAAATGGAAGATTTACTATATGTGAAAAGTTTTTATTTTCCAGTGTTCTCTTCAGTAAAGCATGCAGAAAAAAGTGTGGATGATTGGAAATTTTTGCACAGACAAGTATGTGGTTATATTCGTCAATGGGTTGATGAATATGTTCTGAACCATGTTATCTCTATTACTGATGCTCGTACTCTTTGGACTAAGCTTGAAGAATTGTATGAGAGAAAGACAAGTAATAACAAACTGTTTTTGATCGAGCAATTGATCTCCTTAAAGTACAAGTTGGTTCTCCGATGACTGATCACTTGAATACTTTTGTGGGAATTATTAATCAATTGTAGGCGATGAAACTCAGCTTTGATGACGAGATACAGGGCTTATGTTTACTTGGTACTCTGCCTAATTCATGGGAGACTTTTAGAACAACTCTATCTAATTCTGCTCCAGATGGTGTTCTTTCAATGAATTTAGTAAAAAGTAGTGTGTTGAATGAAGAGATGAGACAAAAGACACAAGATTGTTCTTTATAATCAGAGGTCTTGGTTACAGAATCCAGGGGGAGAAGTAAAGGACGAGAAAGTAATCGTAACAAGTCTCGTGGGGCTTCTAATAAGTGGACAAATGTTGAGTGTCATCATTGTGGCATAAATGGCCATATCAAGAAAAACTGTTTTAAATTGAAGAAGGAGAACAAGAAGAAAACTCAGAACACACCCACTACTTCTAACCACAGAGAAGGTAAAAATCATGATGATGTTGCTATTGTTGATGATTTCCTTACTGTTTGTTATAATGGTGTTGAGAATGTTAATGTGTCCTGTAATGAGATGGATTGTATTGTAGATAGTGGTGCTTCTACTCATGCTACATCACGACGAGATTTTTTCTCAACATATGAGGCTGGTGATTTTGGTATTGCTCGTATGGGCAATACTAGTCAAGCGTAAGTGGTTGGAATTGGTAATGTTTGTGTGGAGATGGCCAATGACACTACTCTTGTTCTAAAACAGGTTAAACATATTCCTGATATTCGCTTTAATCTTTTATTGGTTGGAAGATTGGATGATGAAGGCTTCTGTAATTCTTTTTCTGGCGGTGAATGGAAGCTTAAAAAGGGATCAATGGTTGTTGCCAAAGGTAAGAGACTTTAGAATCTGTATATTGTTCGTTCTGGGACATCTAAATGTTACACCAACACTTGTGAGACTGATTCTTCTTTTGAGTTATGGCACAAACGTTTGGCTCATGTTAGCGAGAAAGGCTTAGCTATGTTGGCTAAGAAGAATGTGTTATGTGGGGTTTCAAATGTGCACTTGAAGAGATGTCCAGATTGTTTGGCTGGAAAACAGAGACGAGTGTCATTTAGATCATCTGAATCAAAAAGAAAGTCATAATTACTAGACTTGGTGCATTCTGATGTATGTGGGTCAATGAAGTTAAGATCACTTGGTGGTGCATACTACTTTGTAACATTTATTGATGACTATTCCCGAAAGGTTTGGGTCTATACATTGAAGACGAAAGATCAAGTGCTAAATACATTCAAAGTATTTCAAGCCTCAGTTGAGAGGGAAACTGGAAAAAAGGTGAAATGTATTCGAACAGATAACGGGGGAGAGTACATTGGACCTTTTGATGAGTATTGTCGACAGCAGGGTATTCGTCACCAAAAATCGCCTCCGAAAACACCACAGTTAAATGGGTTGGTTGAAGGAATGAATAGGACACTGGTAGAAAGGGTGTGATGTGTGCTTTCACAAGCAATGTTGCCAAAATATTTTTGGGTGAAGCATTGAGTACAGTGGTACATGTGTTAAATCTCACACCATGTGTTCCTTTGAACTTTGATGTGCCAAATCATGTTTGGAGTGGTAAAATTTTTTATTATGATCATATTAGAGTATTTGGGTGTAGGTATTATGTTCATGTTCCCAAAGATGAGAGGTCAAAGCTGGAAGACAAGACCAAGAAGTGTGTGTTTGTCAGCTATGGACTGGATGAGTTTGGATCTCGGTTTTTTGATCCGGTTAATAAGAAGCTTATTCGTAGTCGTGAATCTATATTTATGGAGGATTATACCATTGAAGATATTGACAAGGTGGACGAGGTTGTTCCAACTCAAGTAAATGAGGAGATGGTTGAAGTGAATTCAATTCCAGTTGCTCCTAACTTGATAAACACCAACAACGATCAAACTGAAAATCAAGGTATGGGTTTACATTCTGGTAATCCTTTAAATACTAATGATTTTGTTGATGTTGACTCTAGCAGTGAATCTAATGTTGGAAATGAAAATGATCAAGGCAATGAAAATATTGATGAGTCCATACCTTCTAATGAACCAAGACGGTCTACTTGACAGAGACGTCCTTCAGTTAGATACTCAGCAAATGAATATGTATTTTTCACTAATGCTGAAGAACCTGAGAGTTTTCAAGAAGCTTTGAAAGTGAAAATAAAAGGGAATGGATGAATGCCATGGAGGATGAGATTCAATCTCTTCGTGTGAATAACACTTTTGAGCTAACAAAGTTGCTTAAGGGCAAGAAGGCTTTGAAAAATTGATGGTTTTATCGATTGAAGCAGGATGAACATACTTCACATCCTAGATATAAGGCTCGGTTGGTTGTAAAAGGCTTCTCGCAAAGAAAGGGTATTGACTTTGGTCAGATCTTTGCTCCTATGGTGAAAATGCAATCTATTCGTGTGTTTCTTGATTTAGCCACTAGTCTTAATATAGAGGTTGAAAAAATGGATGTGAAAACAACATTTCTTCATGGAAATTTAGAAGAAGAAATATATATGGAACAACCAGAGGGTTTTCAAGACAAACTAAAAGAAGGCTATGTTTGCAAGTTAGTGAAGAGTCTTTACGGTTTGAAACAAGCACCACGACAATGGTATCGAAAGTTCAGTTCAGTTATGATTGAACATGGGTACAAGATGAACAAGACTGACCATTGCGTTTTTGTGCGAAAATTCTCTGCTGATGAATTTATTATTCTTCTGCTATATGTAGATGATATGCTGATTGTTGGAAGAAATGTTTCTAAAATTAGTGAGTTAAAATAAACTCTGAATAAGTCGTTTGCCATGAAAGATTTAGGACCAGCACGTCAAATTCTTGGGATTCGAATTATCCGTTATCAGGATAACAAAAAGTTGCATTTGTCACAAGAAATGTACATTAAGAAAGTTCTTCGACGCTTCAATATGAACAAAGCTAAAGTGGTGAATATTCCTGTAGCTTCTCACTTTAAGCTTAGTCATACTGGTTGTCCTTTCACTGATGATGAGAAGTTTTTTATGAAGAACATTCTATATTCTTCAGCAGTTGGTAGTCTTATGTACGTTATGGTTTGTACTAGACCTGATATAGCGCACGCTGTTGGTGTGGTGAGTAGATATTTATCAAATCCAGAAAGACATCACTGGGAATCCATGAAGTGGATTATGAGATATCTCCAGGGAACGACGAATCTTCAACTAACTTTGGGATGTGATAAGCCTATGTTAATTGGATATACTGATTCTGATATGGCCGGAAACTTAGATAATCGAAAATCTACTTCAAGATATTTAGTGACTTTTGCTGGGGGAGTTGTAGCTTGGCAATCTAAATTGCAAAAGTGTGTTGTTCTTTCTACTACTGAAGTCGAGCTTATAGTTGCAGTTGAGGCAACAAAAGAGTTATTGTGGTTGAAAAAATTCACAATGGAACTTGAGTTGAAACAAGAAAGGTACGTCTTATTTTGTGATAATCAAAGTGCAATTCATCTTGCCAAAAATTCTTCATTTCATTCAAAGTCGAAACACATTGAAGTTCGTTATCACTGGATTCGTGATGCTTTGGATGAGAAGATGTTATAACTTGAAAAGTTCATACAAATGATAATGGATCAGATATGTTGACAAAGGTGGTGTCACGAAACAAGTTCGAGTTATGTCGCTCGGTTGTCGGGTTGACATTACCCTCCAACTAGTCAGTCAGAGGAGTTTGTTGGGTTTTGTCCTCCTAGTTGGAGAGACCCAACTTGGTGTGAGATTTATTTAGGCCCACGATATATAATGTGAAGAAACATTATTTTTCCACTTTAGGTTAACAGAGTTTGGAGAACAACAAGAGATAGACCAGAGCCAAAACATATTCAAGGGTTTGAGGTAGCAGTTGGAGAAGATTTCCGTTTGCCGAAATTTGCACCGTTTGATCGACTTCAAAAGTTAACTTCTTATTGGTTATTTCTGGGGCTACGTTCTAAACGGTGAAGATCTGTTTTCTGGTTGCAAAATTGATAAGGTTGGTTGATCTTACTCTTTCTGCTCTTTGTTGTTATTTGCCAAGATTGTTGTGTGATCTTGTTGCAATTGATTAGTGACTCTAGTTTATATCTAGAGAGAACCCATGTTTGTAACCTTGTTGATGATAGTGGATTGTTAAGTGGCCTGACTGGTCCCGTGGTTTTTACTCTCAATTTGATGAGAGGTTTTCCACGCTAAATCTTGTCTTGCATTGTCGTTTTGATTTCATTTTGTTTTGCTCATCTCTTATACTTAGTTAATTGGGAAAGCGTTCTGTTTTGAAGAATACATTTACCCATCACTTGGTTCATCTATGACCTTCCGATATTGGTCTCTTTTTTGCTAGAACACATCTTAGAACAAAGTCGGAGTTTCGATATCAAGACGAATTACTTGTCGTGCTCTAGAATATAACCTCACAAAAGATATCTATGTGATTAGGTCCTTGGATCATGTAGCTTTTTTGGTGTTGGTAATATGATGGAGGTGATACAATTATTTAGATAAATTTATGTAGATCAGATATGCCTGGCCTTATAGAGTCTGTAATATGTAGTTTTTTTTTTTTATATAAGTTTAGTCATAAATTTCTTATTCTAATAATAGTCCAATGACTAATGTACAACTATATATGACATATACATTTTTCTAATCTCTTCCTATTTTCATTCTTAGGAAGTCGGACCCTAAATCAATCTAGAGTAAACACCGATTTCAAAATTTAAAATATTACACTATCTAAGTCTTCAAAAGAAAAAAAAAAAACACAATGCTCAAAGAGACTGTCAATGGACAAAAGAAATGAATGAGAAAGAAAGCATGTTCTTATAAGAATAAAAAGGAAACAAATCACAAATAAGGATAAAATGAATGAAAAATAAAGAGATCCAACAAACATATTATTATATCAAATAATATTCAAAAACTATAAGTAGAACTTAAAATTAACAAACCCACCTTCATCTCCACATTTTCTGCGTGGTCGGACCATATAAAAGAACGTTATAAATTTTTTATAGGGTTAAATACTAAATTTATCCATTATTTTGGATATGAATCCTAAGTTTTTTTCAAGAATTAAATATATATTTTTCACTTAATATATATATATTTTAAAAAACTTATTATTTATAATTATTTAAATTTACCAACTTACCTAATAAATTTATTAAAGCAAAATACCATAAATCTTACTAATTATTATTAAAAAGTCAATCTAATTAAAATTTTGTATACAACTTAACTTAGTAAATAAACAACTCATACAAAATTTAAACTAATATATTCAAAAATATTTTTTTTAGTATAATCAAATTATGAGTATTTAAAATGTAGATATAAACAAACTTCTGTATTTAACTATATATTTTTATTTTTTATTTCAAATTATATTATAAATTTTAATTTAATAACAAAACATTAACAAGTTAAGATTGGTTAAAAAGTTATAATTTGAGATTAAATTAGATTAGTATATTAATATATTAATAATTATTATCATACTAAATATTAATATATAATTAATTTAACTAAAACAATATTAATAAAAAAACACAAATAGTAATAATAACTGTTTAATAAAATAATGTGAGTTAAAATTATTATATATTACAAATTAGTTAAAAATAATTTGATATATAATGTTAATTATTATATTAAATAATAACATATAATTTCAACTAATAATTATTATATTATGTTACTGTAATTTGACTTACTTTATTTTCAAATAATATTATTATTTTTAATAATATTTTAAATTTTATATTTAAAATAATTCAAAAAAAAATTAAAATTTAATTAAGGGTTAATTGTTGTAATAATAAAATATAATTAGAAAAAATATTCAAAATCTAAAAATAATTAAAGGATAAAAGATTTGTATTTATTTTACTCAAAATATATTAAGGAGGAGGTTAAAAATATTTAATTGTGTTTAGTTTATGACTTAAAACAATTAAATAAAATACCCAAAATTTTCAAAAGCTCCTGCGGCCGTCACAAAATCCGACCACGTTCTCCTCTCATCGACGTATACGCTTTCACATTTATCCTTCAGCCTTATCCTGCCCTGAGTAAGACTGCTAGCACACTAGATTAAGGAGAGTGGGGAGAAGATGAACAGAAGGAAAGGGGATTCCGAGATTGAAAATGTATAAGACTCATTAAGGGCAATATGGCATTTCACAAACTCAAAAGTTATTTTTGCAAACATTATCCATTTTGAGTTATTTTTCAAAATTCACCTTTAATAGGATTATTTCATGAAATTTCACCTATATTATTACAGTATCTTACTATGTTAAAAGAAATATTATGTTCAGAGCTTTTGTTTGATTCTTGATGTGTCGTATCATGGTATTTTTTTTACTGAGAGAGTTTAAATGCTGCAATAATTTAAAATTATATACAATATTGTTATTTCTAGTAATCAAACTACGCCTACTTAGGCCCATTTGTATCAGCCCAAGTCCTTATATAGTTTGAGGCTTTTGAGCCATCTTACTGAGTCACTGAAAGTATAATTCACTTATTTGATTTGGGGCTAATGAGAAAAGTGAATATAAATAAATTAATAATATTTTTATTTGTATAAATATTTATAAAATACTCAACAATATTTAATAAAAGTGATTAGATTACATATTTTATTAGAATCTCAATTTTATGAACTTAGGTCCCCACAAAAATTCAAAGGGTACAAATTGAACCTCAATTATATATATACTTAGAGTTAACATATTTATGATGATTTCATTATGTAAGATTTTTTTTACCTTTTCTAGTATATAGTTAAAAATCCATTGTGATTCTAAGTCATTATCTTGAATTGTGGTTGTAAAGTAGTAATTTATTAAATTGAGAAAGTTAGGTTTTCTTTTTTTGCTAAACTTGAGAAAGTTAGGTTAATCACTTGAAATAGATGGTGTTAATCTTATTGGGTTAAAGATATTTCTTTATTTCATTTTTTCTTGAAAAAGAAAATCCATTTCATTTGAATTCCTTCTTAATCTTGAAAATATTGTCAATAAAATGAAAAGAGACGAGTTAAGTATGCACTCAAGTTTTCTATCAAATCAATGATGTTTAAAATGAAATTGATAATGAACCGATTCAAACCTAGGCCTTGTTCGAATTGGGGTTTTTGAAAAAACCTAGAGAGAGAAAAAAGTAATGATTGGTGATGATTTTGAGGAGGTGATGATTATTTTTGAAAAAATACTTAAATGGTATTGATATATATGAATACAATAAAAAATAATAATTTAAAATATAGGGTATTTTAGTATTTTGGTTAATGAAATGAGTGATGTGATGGTTGAGAAGTGATTGATGGGAAAACTGATTTTGGATGGGTTTTTTAAAAAACCCAAAGAGACCCTAAATGAGTGCCATGAAAGTTGAATTCATATGTACAAGTCAAGTCTAGGTTTAGTTTCAAATATTATTATATTTCTTTCAAGCTCTAAGTCTTATGATATGAAGAATTAGATATAATACAATTTTTTTTGTCTACTAGTCCAATCTTACAAATGTCATTATTTGAATTTAATGTACAAGTTTTAACCTTCTTTTATTTTCTCATACAATTTAAGGTAATTTATTGAGATGAAAAATAAAATTTGCTTTGTTTCTCTTTTTAGCAAAGGTCCTTCCTTATAAGAAAAGGCAAATGTAATAAGAGCATGTCCCAACAAAAACAATAAACAAGGCTAGCACTAAATCTTTCACAAGGAAAGTCCACAATACAATCAACCTAAGAGGTCAAGGTTCTAATACAAGCTTTATCGAGAGTCGAGAAAATTATGTTCCTTAACGATTCCAAACCGCCTTTACGTGTTGAAATTGTTTGATGTTTATTTGAGTTTTATATTGGATTTTTTTAAGGAAAAAAGCTTGTTTGATAAAAAAAAAGTTATTTAGATCTTCAAATGACCATGATATGATATGTTGAGAATGTTTGATTGTTGGGTTATTTGAATTTTTATTGTTATATTTTGAGAAAAAAAAACTTATTTGATAAATTTAAATTGGTTGAAAATAATTTGTATTTAAAATTTAAATTTTATAAAGGTAAAGTAAAATATTTTGAATGATTAAATTATTGAAAAAAAAAAATATGATAAATGAATTTTTAATAAAAATAATTTCATTAGCAAAATTTTATGTCATTAATTTGGCATGTATTGGATTTAATATTCTGCACCAAACAATTCAGTTGGATCTCTTATGCCAGTTAACTTAATATTCTTGTGCAAGTTTCATCTGCAACTTTCTATCTAGTCATTTCTTAAATTATTAATAATTAATATATTTTATTGTTAAAATTATAAACTCATAAAAACAATTTCTTATAAAAATATTTTTAAATAAAGGTGATTTTAATGAGAAATATATATAAATCCAAACTCGAGGTTTATAGCTTCATATCTAGCCTTCTCACATATTTATCTCTTTTGATCATCTCATATGTTGTATTTCTTTCCTTCCAATTCAAATAATTTTATCTCGATAATAGGCGTCACATTATTTTCTTTTAAGAGATTTTTTATTACCATATCTGTTACCATTTAATTTCGGTTAATTCTCACGAGATATAAATATAGTTCTGATTAGTGTTTGGTGTTTGTAGGGAATATCCCTGGTCAACTATCGGTTAAACCAAGAGAAAATATTTTCAAACAAGACATTTAAAAAAATAAATTATGCCTTAATATCAATACCTATTTTTTTTGGGTTGAATCACTAAATGAGTATGCAATGGCCTTTAATTTCTAAAATAAAATATTAATAATTTTTAAAAATAAAGCACTGAAAAGGTACTTTCACAGCTTGGCTATGAGTTCCTTTCACTATGTCATGAGGAGGCATACATACAACCTTCCAAGAATCCAACCTCACATAAGAATATAAAATAGAATACAATAATATTCCCTAAAGTTAGCCCAAAAATAGTATATATAATTTGCCTAATTTGATTCCCTAAAACGCATCAATAATAAAATATTAGGGCTTCTTCAAAATTAGATTATTTGAATAACTATTTACTTGTTATAAAATAACTTTGTTAAATAGAATGATATAATATGTTTTCAAAATATATATTCAGATTTTGATTTATAATTTGAAGTTTTAAGTGCTCAATTGTTCTTTCCATGTGTTCAATGTTTGTTATTGTTATGTGTGTTTCTTAAATCAAATGAGGCCTAATGAAAGTGATTATATATTTTAATTGAAAAGAGAAATAAAGAATAAAGAGAATTGTATTGTTAAAAAGTGATATAAAATTTAAAAGCAAGACTTTATTATAAAATATGAAATGTAATGTATCTTTACTTTCTTTATCTTGAATGTACATGTAAAGTTGTATACAATAAATGGGACTTATTTTTTTCTTTTTTTACATTTTCATCTCATGATGTCCCTTAAGTTTTGCCTCTCAAAATAATAAAAAAATCAATTTTTTTCACAAAAAAGAAAGTTTTTCGAGTTCAACTACTTTGAAGGATGGTTAATGCGACGATTCTTCTTAGCCATAGAATATGCATAGGATCGAACCAATCGCTTTCGAAATCTCGCAAGATTCAATCTCACGTTTTGACGATCAAGATATATCTTCTTAGTGAATTCCCAACCCTTCTTTCCGATACTATCCGGGTCGTTAAGAACAGGATCGTTCCTATCGTACTCATCGTACAACGAGCTTTCCTTGGGGAGGATCTTATACCCGACATACTTACAACCGAGCCTAACCGCTGGTTCCCCATAGTAAGTCTCGGCAGCCCATTCAGTCCCAAGAGGTATTACTTGAATAAAAACTGACCCCGGCCTCATGAATAGAAAATGTGTCATAGCGGCTCCATGTACTCCAATCATCACATCACTCGAATTTAACGATTGATAAATCTTCGCCAACTCTGATGTCTTCGCTGGTTTCAATATCTCAACCTCGAAACCAATCTCTTCCGCCATCTTCACCAATGAATTTTCATTCAATATGGCTCTAGACCCTTGTCTAGAAATGATAGTTAGTTTAGGTTTCGAACTGAGTGCGGGACTTATGGTCCCGCCCTTGATCAAACCACTGATTCTTGGCCAGTAGGCCCGGTCCAAAAGTTGTCGAAAGTCCTTCACGGTTTCGCTCCCTTCCATTAAGGAAGGATCGACGGTCAATTCGTCGTGAATCTTGAGACCAACGATAGCTTCCGGGAAGCAATGCGTTCGTTTATCTCCGTGGAAATCGATAGGGGCGTAATCAGAAAGTTCCGATAGAACGTCGGCATATTTAGTGTACCACCAATCATGATATTCTTCAATAACAAACACGACTTTCTTGTTGAAGCGTTGAGAAGTGATGTACAATGGCAATATACCGTCATTGAATTCGTGATAAACATTCCCAGTGTATCCCGCGGTTGAGAAGAAAACCGCGGGAACATTATGAATGATATCGCACGTGTGGTTGCGATATACATCGGGATTTACTCTCTTCGAGATTAAATGCAATTCAGAGACCGAGCTCATTGTTTGAGATTCCCATTTTCGTGTATAAGGCCTTATGTTCTCTTCTTGTTGAAGTTCCCCGTCGAATTCTTCTCTATTTTGCTCGTTTTCGTCGTAAACGTAAATAGAAGATGACGACGAATGTGTTCTTACATCGCCCTTCATTATACATATATCCGATCGAATACTACTCCTATCGCAACATATAGTTCCTGAAATTTGACATCACAAATTTAAAAAATTGTTAAACTTCACATTAAAATGCTGTAAATCCTTTTATTAATACTTTTCTCTAACAAAAAATAATATATTAATTTAATAAATCAATTAGTTTAATCAAATTATTAATCATTTCCTCTGCATTCCGACCGTTGCTTAATAAACAAAAGCTGTAAACCACCTAATTTGACCAAAAGTTCACCATGTGATTAAAATGTTTTTTTAATTTATTTATATATATATATATATTTACTATCCTATTATTATTTATTAAAATATTCATGTAACACAATTATAAATTTTATTTTATGTTGTAAAAAATTAAAAGCAATCTTATATTTGGTGGAAAAATTATTAAATTATTTGTTTTAGAGTTTAATATTAAATTTATCAATTAATTCAATTACCTTTTATTTTGACATTCCTTATTAAATATGATTGTAATTATAACAAAATATTAATTTTAAAATAAATATTTTATTCATCTAAATTATTCTCTGAATCAGAGGCATGTTACTTTTATTCAAAAATATTTTTCTCATTATTTGTTGATGACGATACATTTACCAAACAAACCCAAAAAAAATCAGATTTGTAAAGCAGAATGAAACTAGAACAGAGAATGACTTACCATTAGCGACAGAAGAGCAGAGAGGAACATCGATTTCATTAACAATAGGACTATCATCACCAATAAAAGATGAATCTGCAAAACAAATATGATGAATCAGAAACCGCCATGGGAGGAGGAGGAGCAAGAACAGAGAAGATAAGAGAAGAGAAGCTTACATGATGAATCGGGACGGAAACTGAGTTGAGGACCAAATATGAAGCTGCAAGAGATGATAAGAGAAATCAAGAGAAAATAAACAAGGATTGGCCTCGTTTTCTTTCCATTAAACAAATTTAAAGATCTTTGATCATCTTCTAATTCTTGGCCATTAATTTGAACAAGACCCTTTTTCCATAGAAGCTGATTTCTTTGAAGATGATGCACCATCTTAGTTCTTCAATAACAAATATTAACAAATATTGGATGAAGATATTAAACACTATTATGCATATATAGATAGAGAGATAGAGAAAAGTAGTAACTGGGTAGCTTCGTGAAGAAGAAGGAGCTGTCAAAAGAGTAGGCTAATTCAGCGCGTAATTTAGATGAGAGAGAAAGAGAGAGAGAGAGTCAAATACGTGAAGAGAAGAGGCTCTTTTCTGGCTGCGTTTGTTGCTGTCAAAATGGTGGCCCCAATTATACTATTCTCATCCATTGGAAACACAAATCTTTTTAATTATTTTAATCTATTTTTTTTTATTTTTACATTTTTTTTATTTTTAATATTAGATCAGACTGCATTTATTTATGATTATCATAATTATAACTTTATCTTGAAATTGAAAATTGGTAAAGTAAAGAGTGGAGATGTAATTTTGTTTTCATTAAATATAAAAGATAAGGATTAAATTAAATGAAACTTTTTTAAGTCAAAAGTTAATGAAATATATTTTTTGATAAATTTTTGGATAAGTTCAAAATTATTTATCAACTTTTTTTTAACAAAGATATTGAATTGTTTTGATTTTTGAAAAAGGGAATTGTCTATGAATGGTTGGATTACAACTAAAAACCTTGTTAGTCAAAGACAGTAAATTATTTATATATTGTTATTAACTGTCTGATTCACTTTATTTATTTTATTTGTATTTTTAATTTAAAAAATTAATCTAACGTTTTATAATTATTACATATTTTTTTTATTTATTAAGAATCATCCTTGTCACTTAATTATCTGAGTGGATATGTATTACATTTTTATGTCAATATAACTAAATTCACTTTAGATGTAATTATTTAATTTCATTTAAAGTTTTGAATACGCTAAAAATTTAAGTTTGTTTGGTTCATGAAAACTTATTTTGAATTAAAAAATTATAAGTTATTTTAATTATAAACAAATGTATTTAAATTTATTATGTTTGTTATTAAAGATAATTGTTTTTTATATCACTTTAAAAAAAATAAAACAAATTTATTTGGAAATATTAATTACAACTTTTAAAATTATAGTTTCGCTAATTAATTAAGATATTTTAATAAAAAAAAGGTTAAATTTTAAATTATTTTTCAGTTGAATTAGCTTAATAAAATTGATCAATTCAATAACTATATAGATTATATTCCTGAAAAAATATTAAATATCAAACAAATATATATATATATATATATATATATATATATATATATATTAAATTATAATTACATAATCATCTTCAATGCTTAATTTGTTAAAGAGCAAGAACATGGCTATAATCTTAGCTAAAAAAATGACTTAAACTAACTCATTTTGAAAATTCTCACATATCTTTCACTTTGTTTTGCCTCTTTCAATCTCTTCTTTCCTTTTACTTTTCATTTGTTTTCTATGATTTTGTCATTATCTAGACTACATTTTTAATTAGGGTCTTTCACAAGAAAAAAATTGCAAAAAATATAAGTTTTCAAGTTGTACACTTGTGCTTGAAATAATCACAACCACATAACCAATTATAATTAATTAAATTTTATGTCAAATATAATTAATTTATAGAGATAGATTGTGATATGAGACACAAAATCAACCACTTTTTTTATAATCATAAAAACAATATGTTTCTTAAGATAAATAACATCATTTTTAAGGCATGTGTGAGATTATGAGTAAACATCAACCAATTAGAGATCATTACAATCTATTGACTTTTTGAAGTGTAACATCTTTCACATATAGTTAGTCTCTTAAAAATATTACAAAATTTTGTGATAATGTTTAAATTGTAATAAGTATTAAATTTTTGTAAAGTAAATTAATTTTAATTAAAAAAATTGAAATAATTAAATTCTAAAATTTTACAAGTATATTGGCAACTTTTATTATAAAATGTGACAAAATATAAATTATAAATAAGAGAAATAATTGGACTTTGACAACCTTTTTATCACTTATATTCTATGTTATAATTAAAGTGATAAAAAAAATTGAGCTGATAAACAAGTTGTACCATATTCAAATTTTAAAAATAAAACTTTAAAGGACATTTTTTGATGTTGTAACTTTTCTTCATATTATTATTTCTATTAAAGTTTCAGTTTTTTAAATATTGAAAAGTTTTATCCCATATTTAACAATAAATTAATAGTTTTGAAACTTTAGTGAATTTTTAAACAATATTTTATCTATATATTATTTGAAATTTTGGTAAAAATTCTGTGAGTTGTAAAATGTATTGCATTTATTTTAATCTTATTTTCCACTTAGTAATTTTTTTTCATTTGTTCAAACTTTGTAACATTTTATTTTTATATGTAAATAATAAATTATAAGAGGAGTGATACAAAAAGAAATTTGGGAGAGGAAATGACGTGTCATCACATCACTGGCTGAAAAATGATAAAGGGTAAAGAGAGAAAAGAGAAATTTTTTTATTTTTTTATCTAATCATATTACGCCACGTCATTCCCTCTCAAATTTTCTCACCCAAATTCTCTTCCCAAATCATTTCTCAAATTATAATTACTTAGCAGGTCCATATATTTTGGAAGACGGTCATGATGAAGGTCAAGTTGTTTATTAGAAGGAGTAATTAAATTTCGTTTAAGGGAGATAAGTTTGCATTAATTAATTGAAAATTTATTTATTTTTGTATTTATAATGACATGAATTATTTTGGAGATACTCGTACATAATTTTCTACATGGTTCAATAAAATTTCTCATTTGGAACGAAAAACAAATATTAACACCGACATGTATCCCGTTAATATTTGTCATTGACAAAGATATCATAAATTTTAACATTGTCATTTTCTCATAATCATACTAAAGATTTTCTTTTAAGAATGACAAACTTATCGAAGATAAATCTAATGTCATTACAACAAAATACTAGATAGCTTGATCCAGTTGGTTCATCAAGCCTAGCTTCCACCAAATCGATCAGAATTGGAATTTGAAAAGATGTACATTATGATAACTGAAGATCCTGTAAAGAAAAAAAATGTGGTCTTCAAAGTAGGTAGAGACACAACCATTAATTGGTTTGTGCATAATGGTGTCCTGACTCAAGTGGAATGAGAGAACTTTTGACAATTGCTTAAGAACATATTGTTGGAATTAAACTAATTCCATGAATAAATGAAAATAAGATTGGGAATAAATAAAATCAAATAAAATTTACACAAATTCAAACGTGAATTAACGGTGAATTTAATCCAAATTATAGTTAAATATTAATTATTTAATTAATATTTAATGCCTAATTAGAAAATTAAAGTATAATGTTATGATAAAAATTTAACTTTAATTGCCTATCAATTGGCTAACGTTTAGACTTTTCAATTTGCTAGCATTGAATGTCTAACCTTGTATTTCAACAAATTAACGTATAGGCAACGATGTTAATTAGTTACGGACTAATTGACAAATTAATGAGGAATATTCATTGCTAATAAACGTTTTGGATGGTTTTATTTGAAGGTTTAATTCTCAGCAATATATACCCATTCATTATTCATTCACATCAAAACTTCTTCAATTTCATTCTTTCTCACTCTAGAATTTCAAGAGTCTTCTTCTTGTTTTGTGAGTGTTCTTCGAGTTCTTTATTCGATTTTTCCGTTGAAACCCGGTGATAGTTCAGGTATTTTATCAAGCTCGTTGTGTAGTGATTTCGGTACTGAATCACTACTAGATTCGTTATACCCTGGGAGACAGCCATCTGTGATAAGCTCTAGCACATGGGGAGACGGTGGAACTGTTTTAAGGGAAATGTGTCTAACACATGCCTCGAATCAACCATCAAATACGGTGATATTGTTCTTCGTATATCTTATTTTATTTTATTTATTTGTAACATCGTATGTATATATATTTTCTGTTATTTCAAGACATTATTTCTAACACATATAGTCATGATGAGTTTTATTATCCTGTCTCTTTCTGAGCCCGACCTCTTATAATGGTTGCATCATGGACTTTTTTGACGAACTTAAAACACATTTAGTATTGGTATTTTGTTGTTTTCGGTGGGCCATTGTGGGTCACGATGTTTTTGCTTTGTTCCATTTTTCATGTATATAGTTTGTACATTTTTTTTCTTGATGTTTGTTCCTTTAAATATTAGGAACCTTTGTTGAATCAAAATACATACTCGGCTGATCGTTTAGCCCCGTTCATCTTTGGCGCAAGAGTGCTCGATCAATCGATAGTAGAATTTACGTGGAGAGACAAGTGGAAATGAAGTATGCAAATGTTGTTAAGAAAACAATTAAACAGGGTGTGCCATAACCCTACCTAAGAATAAGCGTGCCTAGAAGAGAACAACCCTAGAAAAAAGAAAAGAATTTATGCCTTGAAGAAACAACCTGTCTTCCCAAAATATCATATTTTAATTAGTGTTTGATAATTTAAGACAAGATTCTCAACTCATATGAAAGAAAATACCACATTTCAATATACCATTATACATTTACATTGCTTTAAACCCTCCAATAATGTATATTATAAATAAAACACTATCTTTCCATATTATGGTGAAAAAGCATAGCAGAGTTATTATGCTAACCTAGTTCAATTAGTATCGGCCTCCTCGAGGATGAAGTGCTAAATCCTTGTAGATTAAAAAATGAAAAATAAAAATATTTAGATTTATTTATATGTAGACTGGTTTTTCTGGGGTTTGGAATCGTGACTGTCAAAGTTGGATTTACCCTAAGATCGGTCAATAAGGCTAAAGAAAAAATAAATAAATAAAATGATCACACTAATTAAAAAGAAAACAATAAGTAAAATATCTTAAAAAGGATTAACTTATAATTATTTGTACTAAAATAGCTCTAATAAAATATTATGGCAACGGAAACATAATTCAAATATCACCATTCTCAGTCATACCCTTCCCCACCCGCCCCAAAGGTTTACTTTTAAGATTCCTTTTTTGATGGTAACATCACATGGACATAATAATATTGACATCAAATTAATTAAAAATTTAAATATAATAATGTCATTGATATTAAAATATTTTAAAATAAAATTATATAAATTAATCTCACCTAATCTAGTGGTGGATTGAAATTATCTTTCTTAATAATAAAAAAATAGTAGAAAATAAATAAATGAACACAAAATAATTGTATTGTTCTGTTTTGACTAAATTATGATATCATGCTATTTATTGTCTAATGCTTTGGAATATTATGGGGTTTTTTTAAGGGGTTTGGTCAAAAACATCTCCATTGCAAATAAATGGACTAACATCTCAATTCATATTTTATAAATAAATAAATAAATAAATAGGTCAAATTGTATTAGGAGTTTTTCAAAATAAACCATCTATACATATAAAATTGTTAATATTTAATTTTGAGCCTTTGTTTTTGTCTATTTTTTTCTTTTTATTTTATTATATTTATTGTGATACTCGACTATATTTTTTTAATTCATTAACATTTAAAAAAGAATGTAGTATTTTTTTTCTTTTTGATTAAGATTTATTATGAGGAGACTAAGACAATTTCTTCTTTGTATTCAAAAACTATAATATATTTATATTCTAATAATTTATTAATGTAGATTAAAACATTATTTTTGAGTTGGATCTTGTTTTGGGTTTATACTAGAAAATATATTTAATTAATTTTTTTTATAAAACATTATTTCATATAATTAGTAAGTAGTCTAGTGAAACAGACCAAAATGTCACGAGTTTGATTTAATCTAAAAATGTTTTGTGTTGAAGCGGGGGTCATGGTTGTGGGTGTAATGTTAATTCTCCTTAATTAAAAAAAAAAATACATAACATTAAAAAATATTTTGAAAAATAATATAAAAAATATTATTAGGGTGTTATTGTTTAGACTAGACCATTTTTTTTTATTAAAATGATTTTTTTTTTATAATTCAACTAAAATTTAGGCCCAATTCTTTTTGAGTTTTTAAAAAAATATAATAAAAATCAAATTTTCAATCAATTACTTCTCAACAATTACATCACTCATTTTATTAACCAAAATACTAAAATATTCTTTATTTTTATTTTTTATTTTTTATTTTATTAATATATCAATACCTTTTAAATTTTTTAATTAAAAATAATCTATCAATTCCTCGAAATCATCACAAATCTTTATATTTTTCTCCTTCTAAGTTTTTTTAGAAATTTCAAACCCGACCTTAAATTATTAGAACCACACAGTCAAGTTTATTTATTTCATTACAAAGTATATTAAATTAAATTAATTGGTAGTATATTGAGAAAGGTCACATATTGAACCCTTATAAAAGTTCCAGTAGTTTGCTAAAATTGACCGTTATACTAGCTAGCTTTACCTTATATAATATATATTATATTTTCTATTTAATTACAGAAATTTAATTAATTCAAAATATTATTTGAGAAATGTAATGTTATTTGTTCAACCACAATAATAAAATTATTTTGAAAATTTTAATTTTTTTTTGGGTATGTAAATTAATATATTTTAATATTATATTATCAATGATTTTTATATAAAATAATAATAAATTATAGAAGATGAAAAAAGTGTTGAGAAAGTGAGGAAGAAAAGGTAGGAATGTTAACAATGGGAGAAAGGGTCACAATACAATACTCTTACATAGTCGGTTATTATTATTTTATTTTGGCAGGAAATGATTGAATTATTTTCTAAATCTTTGAAAAATTATATATATATTTTTAGATAACTTTATTTAAAAACAATATTTTTTATTTTATTTAATAGGATAAGAAGTTAAATTGACCCTTTCAACATATTACATTTATTTGAACTTATTGTGAAACATGAAAATAAAAATTGAGTTTCGTTAAGTGCAATAGTTTTCAACTTTCATATCTCAGACAAGAATGATTCAAAATGTTATTGAACTTCAACTCGGTAAAATCGATCATTGATAATCAAACTTTGATCATTTATGTCGCCAAGTCTTTTTTAAAGTTGCAAAGTTAATTTTGAGAATATTAAAAGAATATTTAAATTCAAAATTAAATATCAAAACCATTATAATTCTTGTTTACTTTAGGGTGATTTTGTATCCAAACATGAAATTGATAAATATTATACTATGATAATTAAAATTTGAACATTGTAGTGGTAGAAAAAAAATCAGATGTTTTGTATCAAATAGAAATTATTTACAAAATGTAAAGTTTGAAAATATATACTTTTAATTTATGTCATATTTATTTACAAATGGTAAAGTTTGAAAATATATATTCTCTTAAAATATGTCATATTTGTACAAAATCCACAACAACCGTGATTTTGAAAAAAGAAAGAAGAATGAAAGTATAATCAAAATGGATTAAAGGCATATTGAACTAAGACTACCATTTAATAATTTTGAACAAATATATTTAGATTTAAAATAGTCAAATTTTATGTTCAATTTGACTAAATAAATTATAAAGATTGAACATATCATATATATAATATTAATTTCAAAAGTATGGTACATAATTAAGGTTTGTCACACTAAATTAAACCGTTCTTCTACGTCTCTTTTCATTAGATAAATCATTCAAAGTATACTTCTTTCTTTCTTTCTTTCTTTCTTTCTTTGAAAATGAGCAAAAATCATACTCCAAAAGTTGCTCAAATGTATACTTTCCTTGCACAAGTGATAAACATATATATTCAAATAATATGCAATTCTCTTTTATCTTTAACTAGAATGTTTCTCCCACTTTAACTAATTTTAGATGATGTTTGATCAACTTATTATAACATTCTCTCACTTTAATTTAGTCATTTTAATAAAAACTATAATTCTAAACTTCTTAATACAAGTCTCATCTCACAAAATTATTTAAAATTGGGTTGATATCATCAAGTTATTTCTAATGTTAAGTTTACTAGATATATTTGTCTAAACATACAAAATTATACAAGCAGACAAAAACAATATAACAAAATATTAAACAATTCATCAAGCGCAACTGATAAAAAAAAAAAACAAACAAGCTAGAAAGGACAAATTAGATAAAAATAAGATTAACAAACTTAAAGAAATCAGGTTAAGTTCATGAAAATGAAAACCATGAAGTCTCCATGTGAATTCTCGTTTATTTTTTTTAAGTCGAATAATCTAATAAAAGATAATCGCGATCAATTCATTTAAGTCACTTTATATAGTATAATTCAAACTTCTCAAACATTTTTTATAGATCCAAATTATAATATTTTTTTTAAAAAAAATATTCTCGTATATATATATATATATATCAACATCAAGATTAATATTTAATTAAGTTGCTTTCAAATAAGAATATTCTTATTGTTTCAATTTTAAACAATAATGCAAAAAAGAAGATAATAATCTAGTTGTTATTTTTTTAAAATGATAAGTATGTATGTGAAAATATATTAAATATTTTTGTAGCCTTTGAATCTAAAAAAGAATTGAGAAATTGTAGCACAAGTTATATAATGAAAATAAAGCAAATTTATACCTTGCAAGCAACATACATTGATCGAAGTCAACCAAGATTTTTTACTTTAAAATTGTCTTAAATTTGGTCTGAATTGTTAAGAAAAATTGTTTTTAAATACAACTTAATTAGCAATCTTCAATGACTAGTAAATAAAATACAAAGACTATATCCACTAATTAGTGAAAATAACAAACCACTACAAAATATTTAGGCTGGTTAATTAGAAACTCAAATGTTATAATTAATTTGGAATTTTTTTTTTTTTTAAATCATATCTTGTCTTAAGTTATCAACATGTAAATTTAATCAACTCTTGGTTAATTATGGAAATTAAAAGGTTAATAATAAAATATATTTTCGTTGAGCTTAAGTTTTAGAGAGAGTAAATATATGGATTTGTGTTGCTTTCAAAGTAGGTCAGTTGATCATATCTTAAAAAAATTAATCAACTCTAATGGATGATCAGTTCCATTTTTTTATTATTTGAATTTAATTCAAATTAAAGTATACTAGCTCCTTTCTCTCTAGATAAGTAAAATATATTCATTATAAATCTTCAAGTTTCAATAGAAGGGTTCATAGTTTGCTTCTATAAGAAAAAGTAAAAATCAAGATTAAATTCTATTTTTTTAAGCAGACATCAAAACGACCTTAATCAAAATTAGTAAGAATTATAAATAATTGAAAATATAATTATTTAATTAAATTAACCTTTAAGTGACAAAAGTGATTTCTAATAAAACAAATATCACGAGTTTTATTCTCATTTAAAGTCAAAATTTTGGATAATATATTAGATTCTTACATTTAAAAAAAAATAATAATTAAATTAAAAGTATAAATAAAATAATTAAGATCTTTTAAGTAGATTAAGGAGTTTTGATTTAAATACTGAACTATTTTTTTTTTTTGTGCAACTTGGCTAACTAGTTAAAATTTAAGATGTTAAATTTTACAAAGTTTATAATTAGTTGTGTAAAAAAATTAATATTATTTATTTTATACTTTTATTTTTACCATTAAACGATTTTTTTGATCAAAATATATTGTTAACCAGAAAAAAATATAATTGGTCCAACATTATATTCAATTTATCTTTTATTAATAAAGTTAGTTTTGGAAAAAAAAAGAATGTTATACATGGAATTAAATATGATCTAAAGATCAAACTGACCAATTATATAAACTAGCATTTAGCCCGTGCATTTGCACGAATAATAATATAAAAACAGTGAAAAAAAATTACGGATAACATTTTTTATTTTATTTTTAACCGTTTTAAGTTTATGGGTGAGTAAACTCACAATCCGACCCAATTATCCATTTACTCAACATCATTATATGTTAGTTAGTTAAAAAGTTGAACTTATATTAATATTAAAACGTCCCGCGTTTATCAAATTTGGTGTTGAATTTAAAATATAAAGTCTTTGTAGCCTAGTTGGTTAAAGAGTTGTACTTGTTTTGTTAGGTTGCAAGTTCGAAACATACCTCTAGCATTTTTAATTTTATTTTTAACCGTTTTAAATTTAAAAACGGGTCAACCCACAATCCGACCCAAGTATCCAAATTAACCACAGCTCTCGACCCGGCAATCCGGACACTTTAAAAATTAAGCATCATTATATATATATAGATTAGTTAGTTAAAAAGTTGAACTTATATTAATATTAAAACGTCCCGCGTTTATCAAATTTGGTGTTGAATTTAAAATATAAAGTCTTTGTAGCCTAGTTGGTTAAAGAGTTGTACTTGTTTTGTTAGGTTGCAAGTTCGAAACATACCTCTAGCATTTTTAATTTTATTTTTAACCGTTTTAAATTTAAAAACGGGTCAACCCACAATCCGACCCAAGTATCCAAATTAACCACAGCTCTCGACCCGGCAATCCGGACACTTTAAAAATTAAGCATCATTATATATATATAGATGTGAATAAGCTAGATTCTCATTGATGAGATTATATAGATAAATTAATTTAAAATTTGTCTATATATATATTATTAGGTTTAAGACACTTAGAATTTAAATTTTACTCTTATCATTTTACTAATAGAAAGTAGGTTAACATTTTGGTTTACGTAAATTATTAAAATAGTTAAATTCATACGTTTATAAATTATTCAATTTTATAAAAATAAAGTGAATTTATTTATAAATTAAAAAAACTACTTATTCAAATAAATAAACTCGTGTAATTATAATTATTTTTTTACTATCACTTATTAAAAAAAACATTTTAATTAATTTTATATTTATTTATATATAATAAGTATTTTTTTTAAAAAATAAACTTGAATTTTAAATAAATTCTCGATTTTACAAATTTATATATGAAAGTCAATTTTAAGTAAATTTTCAAATTTAACTAGCTTAATTAAGGTGTAAATTATTTTGAAATGTTTAATAATCTATATTTCTATTTTATAATTGGGTGATGTGATATACCATTTGTAGCCCTTAAAAAAAGATTTCAACCTCTTGCAAGCAACATATATTGAACTCAACAAAGAGTTCAGTGTCAACAATCTCCCGTGCCCAATAAATAAAATAATAATATATATAATGACCCCCATTAATTAAAATATTATGTTAAAAAAAAAATACTTTGACCACTCCTTACACAACGGAAATACAAAGAGATGACATCATTCATAAATAAATAAATTTTTATAACCAAATTATTAAATAATATTATCCGTCCAAATCCAGTTGCTTTCAGTTAATTCTTTCAAAATCCTTAATATGGTATAACAAATTGTATGATATTTGAAACTAAAAAATTGTTATCCTTAATTTATAGTCTTAAGTCTAAGTCTGTCTATATTATTTCATTAATTATGGGTTATTTCGAATGAAGTTGATGTTTGAAAATAAATATTTTTTCGCCAATCTCATTCATTCTTTTATTTTTCTTGATCTAGGAATTTATTTTTGTTTATGTTTAGGGTTTCATACTTGATTTGAACGATTCTTTAGGATTTTATAAACACCCTTTTGGTAAAGTTAAATTATTTAATTGACGATTCACTGTATTCAGTTGATGTACAATTTCATTTGATTTTCAATCTATAGACTAATTTGTATATGCAAGGATAAATAAATAAATTTTAAATTATTTTGTAGTAGATATAGATTATAGACTTCAATATATTTGAATGGGCTACAAAATTCAAACTTAAATGGGCAAAATACAAGTTTAAGTCATTTGGGCTTTACGTACTCAGCCCAAAACTCAGTTCTTTTTGGGCTGATTTGTAGAGTTTCAACAAGTTCAGGGCTTACGGAAATTCCCAAGCAAAGAAAACGTATTTTATTTTATTTTATTTAAAAAAATCAAAATAATGATGTTCAGTAGAAAAAGTAATTTTTTTTACTTTTTAAAAAAAATCACTTTTTTCATTAATTTTTTACATCTTATTTTTTTTCACAAAAACATCTTTTATATTAAAGAAAAATAAAATCACTCTCAAATTTTATTTTCACAATTGTAAAACAAAGATAAGAATAGGTAAAAAGAATTTAGGGAAGAGAATGAGGTGTAGAGATGACAATGAAGCGGTTCGGGGCGGGGAATGCATTTACCATCACCGTCCTGTTTTAATTTTGGGGATTTTTTTTAATACCATCCCCGCCCCTTTCGATTTTTTTATTTCGAAAAATCCCGCGAGGCACCGTTAATAATTTTTTAAAAAAATAAATAAAAATTATATAATAAAATTATATAAATGAATATTTTAATATAATATATATTAAAATTTTATATTATTATAAAAAAATAACCTTAGTACTCTTATAAAATATAATGAATAAATAAATATATTGGTAATTTAATATATTTAAATATGTTTATGATGTTCGGGGCAGAATCGAGGTGAAATCGGGACGGGGCAGGGCGGGAGACACAAATATCATTCTTGCCTCATTCCCGTTCAGTTTCGGGGAAAAACTGTCTCAAACGGGACAATTTGGTTTGATTTTTGCGGGGCGATTTCAAATTGTCATCCTTAATGAGATGGCATCACCTTAATGATTATGATTGAAAAAAGGAAAAAATGTGAGGAAATAAATGAAAGAGAGAAAATATTTTATTTTTTTAGCAAATCAGATTGCACCATCTCATTCTTTTACGTTTTTTCTCTAATCATTTCTCTGAAAAAGAATATTTTTTTTATGATATAGTGACAAAATCCTTAATTCTCAAATAACCTCAACATTCTTTCCAGCTTCAATCATGCAACTCACGGTGCTTAAATTTTTATCAAAACTTAAAGATCGAAACTAGAATTGGCTTGAACATTAACATTTTATGTAGAATTAGTGTAGAAAATTTGAGCCAGTTATTAGAAAATCGTGTTTAGCATCAGCTCCAGTAAATCTCCAAGTTCGGATGGATTCTGTTTGCAATAAATTGTGATTTTTTTTAGTTTTAGTATCATTGCTGAGGACTTAAATTATACCATCATCTCCCAAATATATTTATGAGTTTATCTAATTCCATCTTATTAATATTTTTTAATTAAAGAGAATTATTATGACATCCACAATCATGGTCCCGTTTCAACTCAAAACGTTAGAGACTCTTACCATTGACTATTTATAAAATAGTTTCAAAAATATTATTAATAGACTCCAAAAATTTCTAACAAACGTTGTTTTTAAAAACAAAATATTTTCATTAAAAGTATACAAATCCAGAATAATATTTTAATTTTCAAGAAGTTCTTCACAACTTTAAAAGAAGAATAAAAAAATTGCTTTGAAAGTTGATATGAATAAGGCAATAATGATATGAGTCAATGAAATTTTTATTAAAATTTGGTTTTTGAAGGAATTAGTAAGTTTCTCTTTGTATGAGTTGTTGTAAGAATTTCCTATAAAGTCAATGGAATTAAAAACAAGAAGATTGAAGGTTAACTTTTTCTTGAAGAATTAAAGATGGAAATAAAATTTGGAAATGAATTGTTGTCAAAGATACATTCGGATGATTCATGACTCTATTAGATATTATGAAATTAAAAATGAAATTTAAAGAGTTGAGAAATGGTGAAAAAATGTTGGAATGAAATTAAAGGAGAAGAAGTCAAGTTAATTTGGTTTTATATTTGCATAACTAAGTTTGAAGGGACATTATCCTGCTATAAATTTGATTAAGCAATTGTAGTAACAAATTTATATCTCCTATTTTACTTAATTAAAACTCTTAACTCTTTTGGACTTGGTTTCAAATTTATAGCAATTGTAGTAACTTTTAATTTATAATATGAAAAATTGATTGGTTTGTGCATTGTTTATAAATTGTCAAAGTATTAAAACGTATTGCCCTATCTAACTAAAGAATATATTTTTTCATGGGTCGGGTCAATATATCATTGATTAGTTTTTCAAATTATATTCTAAGTTCTTTGATATCTTAGAGTTTTATCTTGATTTCTTCTTGTTTGAAAGAAAGAAGATCTTAATTTAATTTTTATGGAATAGAAATGGTGAAAATAGTATTCATAAATTAAAGATTTTGACTGGAAATGGTGAAAATAGTATTGGGACAAATTGACTGGAAACAAAAAAAAAAATGTGGAAAGCTATAAAGATTTTGAATTTCAAAATCAAACCCTTCTGACATGATAAGTTTGGAGGTTTATTAGTCTTTGAGTTTCAATCTTTAAAAGACTTATATTTTATAAGTAATAAATAGATTCCATTCAAAGAGTTAATTGCAAAGAAAAGTAGAACATCCAACTAGTCGTATAAATATGATATTTATATCTCAATATTTGAAGAAGTGAATATTTAGCATCATTTCAATTATTTTTGGAGCACTATCTTGTTCGAGAGAATTTATCGAACTTTCAATGATCGTCGTCTGATGCGTATCATTCATAATATTGTGATATTATGATGTTTTCTAAGATTTGATTAGTAGAGTCTGACGAGGAGTTAATTGTTCTTTACAAAAATTTACGAGCTCGATAACTTTTTAAGTATTTTTTTTTGTTATTTTAATGTCAGGTTTTGTCGTTATGCTTAAACAATTTTTTTTTCATTTTTAATATAAATGAAACTTTAAAAAATATAATAATAATAATAATAATAGCTCAGATCTGGCTCACTTAATTAAATTAATTTTTAATATTAAAAAAATCAGACAAATATTTTATTTATTATTGAAAATTATAAATTATAAATTTCTTTATTCTAATAATATGTTGCTTATATAGAGAATCAAATAATGTTATGCACTTATTAAAAATTAAAATGTATACTTACCTATTTAAATATATGCATAAAGTAAAGAGATTATAATATACCAGTAACTGATAGATATTGTATTTATTGATGAGGCAGTTAAGCCATTAGTAAAAGATACGTTATTACCGATTCTCTATTCTTCTTTCTATTTGTTGAATACTTTGGGATTTGTTAACATGCTTGATTGATCGATCTTTCGCAATTAGTTTTTACATTACATCAGAGCCTACAACTAACAACATGAGGAATTGTAACAACGGATTTAGAATTTGGATATTAGCTGGCTTGAAAAAAAAAATTAGAGAACTTAAATAAATAACGATAAAATTTTAGATAAAAGAGTGAATAAATGTAAATTTAACTATATTTTTTTAATAAGTAGTATGTAGCCCGTGCATTTGCACGAGTAATGATATAAAAACCGAAAAAAAATTACGGTTAAAAGGTGATAGCATTTTTAATTTACTCTCACATATGTATCCAAATTAACCACAACTCTCGACCCGACAATCCGGACACTTTGAAAATTAAGTATCATTATAATATAGTCACAAATTAATTAGTTACAAATTTACAATATATTTAAAATTTTATCGTTATTTATTTATGCTCACCATAATTATTTTCAAGTCCACCCACCTCTGAATTCTGAATATGTTGCTTTACATCGCTAATAATTCAGACTCATTTGTAATTTTTGTTGTACTTGTTTTTATGGTTTTATGGGCAGGATGTAGTTTAAGTTTATTTTAAAGAATCAAATATCATGTTTCGACGAGTTAGGTACCCGAAGGAACCGAACTAATTGATTTGAGTAATTAGTTTGATTTTCGGTTCCGAATAATTTCAGCTCCAAATCAATCGTTTCAGGTATAAAAAAAAGAACCGAAACTGAACCTACCTGAACTCTTTTTTAAAACTGAAGTAAAACTTTTATTCCTTTTAATCATTCTCATTCTGAATCTCTAGTTCTTAAAAAAATGTTAAAAATGAGATAAAAAGATATATATTATTTTTAATATATTTTAATTGTTACAAATAGATTTATTATTTGTATATAATATATATTTAGGGCTTGTTTGAAGTTACTTAATTAATATAAGATCTTATGATTTCTTTTATTAAGTAATATTTTTAAGAGTAATAATCATGATTTTTTTTATGTGTCATGAAGTATTTGAAATTAAGTTAAAAACCGAAAATTAATTATGTTTAACAACTCAAAAATCTAAACAAATGATAGAAATATTTAAATGAAAATCTGTTTGATTTTTATTAATTTACAATTCTTAAATTTTTAAAAAGAAAAAAAACTAACTTAGACGAATGTACTTGTACAACTATCTCACTTAAACGTATATACTAATAAAACCATTTAAACTTACATACTATCAAAAATTGGCTCATTTAACCTCTTTTAATAATCATGGTTAACTTTTATTTTTAAATTTATATATTTATTAATTAAATATTAATATATTTTCTCTATTTCCTTTTCATTTATTATTTCATTTATTACTAATAAATGAACCCTATATTTTTATTTTTTTATAATTTTTTATTATTTTTATTTGAATATTTATAATTGATTATTTTAATTTTATTTTATATATATACGAACATTTATTATTAATTATTTTAACTCTATATCTCTTCTTCTTTTTTATATATATTTTTTGTATTCACATTAATTATTAATTATTTTAAAATTTGATCCCAATAATTAAATATAACAATAAAATTTTTTTTAACAATAAAAATCTTTCAACACAAAAATAAATTAATTAAGAATTAAGAATTGAATAATAATAAAAACTCATTCATCAAATACTAAAAAAGTAATAATCAAATAGACAAAACAATTCTTTTACTACTAATATAAGTCGTGAATAAAAATTAAATAAAAATTATTAATTTCATTTTTATTTATATTAAATTAAATAAGAAAAAATCCTTTTTCATTTTTATTATATTAAATTAAATAAAAAAAACCCTTTTTCATTTTTATTATATTAAATTAAATAAGAAAAAACCCTTAAAAAAATATTACAGTAAAACATAAAATTTATAAATAAATTGTTAAATTTTTAAAAAAAATTGAGAATTTATGAAATATGAGAAATAAAAACTAATAAAAAAAATAAAATATAAAAGAGAAATTAATATTAAAATAATAAAAAATTTAAGAATAAAATAAATTGTCTAGTTTAATTAATGAAAAAGAAGGTAGAGAAAATATATTAATATTTAATTAATAAATATATAAATTTAAAAATAAAAGTTAACCATGGTTATTAAAATAGGCTAAATGAGCCAATTTTTGATAGTACATATGTTTAAATGACATTTTATTAGTACATACGTCTAAATGAGCTAGATGTACAAATACATACGTATAAGTGAGCTTTTTTCTATAATATAATAGTTGAGAGGTACATAAAATTAATTTAAATTTTATAATTAATTAAGTGAAATCATTTTTAATTGTATTCATTCTTTTATTTTTCTCTAACATTATTCATAATCCAAAATCATAAGTTTGTTAAAAAAAATTATGTTTTTAAAAATAATATAATTTTAATATTCTAGACATAACTCTTTCTATTTTAAACATTTTTATACCATTATTTTTTTTATAATAAAAATATTATAATTATTATTTTTAAAATAATTACACAACTGATAATAATTAACTTAAACGGGTCAACAAAATATTTAATATGTAAAAAATTATATTTTTTTATAAATAAAACAAACGGGTCATCATAATATATAAATTCAGTTAGAAGTTATAAAATATTTTTTTAAATAAACAGATCCTTATAAAACTTTAGTTATTATAATATATCAGGTCACTTAATTAGCTACCCATTTTTCAGAGTTCGGGTTACCCAATATCTAAAAATTTGGCATCCCAATCTTTCATTAACTAATAAAACAAAATATAAAAACCAATGAACATGAAAATTTGCAGACTGAAGTAATTGATTTATTGGATGCAAAATTGTGCTCACATATAACATTATTTTATGCATCTTCTTTTAAATAAACCGCGGGACATAAAAAAAAAATTCTTGATTTTACCACTTAAGTTATGAGAGTTCACACACACACACACACACAAAAGTTATACACTAGTTAAAAAATATATTCAAGACAAGGAAAAAAAAAAAGTGAAATTAAAAAAAAAAATACATGGTCGGGCTAAATAGTCAAAATCGTCAATCCAATATTATAGGCTAGTTGAGTCAGTAGAGCAAGTTTAGTCTTTTGAATGATTTTGTTGTATTTTTTTAGTTTTATTTACACTCCTAAATTTGATTATAAAATTGTTTTAGCTATCAATATTTAAAAGTCAAAACAAAATAAAAGTTTGTTCTTATAAGTTTTAATAAAGAATTGATATGATGATAGTTACTTTGAAAACATTAAAATATAATGGTAGAAGTCGCTAAACCAATGAGAAGGCGACACGTACACACGTGAAGAAATTGACGGTAAGCTAGTGGTGATCTTTCGTCCATGTGGTAGCATGGAATCAAATCTCAGCCATTAAAAAGGATCATCTCAGTTAGGCAACCAACCAGATTAGTCAAATGCCCCTTCCAGCATTCACTATTATTATTATTATTATTATTATTATTATTTGGAGCCGTCCAATGGCTAAAATTGTAATCTAGTTTTTTATTGGATTAAGAGATAATGTTTTAATTTATTTATTTATTTATTTCTTCTCAAAAAAATCAACAATCCATCAGCTAGAAATATTATATTAATAATCAGCATGAACGGATATAAAAATTCGAGTAAGAGATAATCTAGAAATTGGGGTGATCGAGGTGAATTTGATTTTTTTAAAAATAAATTTAAATAAATAATAAAAAAATATAAATAAAACGAGTAAATATTTTATCTATTTTTTTTAATAATTAGATAAATAAATAATGAATTAAATTGAAAAATTAAGAAATTATGGATACTCATATATTTGTATTTATAATTTTGTTAAATTTAATTTATACAAAAATTAAAAAAAATTAAAAATTAAAAATTATTAATAAAGGTTAGTGAAATGAGAATTGATATGCAAGTTTGATAATTATTCAATTGTAAACATCTTAACAACAAAACATAATTAATAAGGTATTATGGTAAATATGAAAAAGTGAGAAGATTTCATAAAAAAAAAAAAATCATATTTACGATTAAAAAATATATATTTATAGTTTCTACCCACCTTTTTATTAAATTATAATATAATAATATATATTTATAAATATTAATATTTAATTTTCATAATATAATAATATATATAATGAAGAGTGATGGAGGGAATTAGAATTGAGCAATGAGTTGGATCAACATGAATCGACACAATTCAATACGATATTAGTACGGACCGACACAATACAATATTATTTGACCCCGGTCGTGAGTTGGACACGACACAATTGCACGAGACGATACGAACACGACACAACTACGAGTTTATACGATCATAACACGGTCACGAGTCAATACAGACGCGAAACGAGTATAGACACGACACGAGTATAAACACGACATAAGCATGAATACACACATGAAATGACATAAACACAACTAGTCACATGACATAAATTAACTCTATATTAACATTCATTTCTTTCTTACATTTATCATCTCTCCAAATGAATTAATCTTTATTAGTTGCATGCACGTTGCATATACTTAAATTATCCTGTCATGGATGTGGAGATTCAGCCGTGGGACGGAGAGGTAGAACCAATGAATGTTGAAGGCAATGTCACTAAAGATATTCAAACATGTGGGACGGAGAGGTAGAACCAATGAATGTCGAAGGCAATGTCACTAAAGATATTCAAACATGGGTTGCAGAAGAGACTAGACCTGCTGCTGAAGAAGAGATTCAACCTTGGGTGAAGAAAAGACGAGACCTACTAAAGAAGAAGAGATTCAACCCTGGGTTGAAGAAGAAGAGACGAGACATGTTGGTGAAGAAGAGATTCAACCCCGGGTTGAAGGAGAGGTGGTAGGAGAGATCTTTCCTCTCAGATCGCACATCCTCCTTCCCCGAGAACTTGTAAGAATCTCTAGAGAAAGTCCAATGAATGGAAGACCAACCTCTTCATCATTGTTATCTATTTCTTTCTTTTTAATGTCTTTCTATCTATTTAAAATATTAATTCATATATATATTTATTTATTTATTTCTCTTTAAATTTAATTATATGTATACATAGTAGAATAATTGATGTTTACATATATGGTATTATATTTGCAGACATTTCTCACGACCAAGTTTAACTTCGAGGAAGAAAGGGTTTGCAATTGGATTACAGGCGGGAAATTGGTTAGATCAAAACGAACCAACACGATTCAATACTAAATTAGTACAGAATGACACGATACAATATTATATAACTCGGGTCATGGGTTTGACATGACACAAGCACGAGACAACACGATCACGATTATGAGTTAATACAATCGTAACACGGTCACAAAACGACATAGACACAACACGAATATAGACATTACATGAGTACAAGTATACAAACGAAACGACATAAATACAATTAGTCAAATAACCTAAGCTACTCAACTTGATTAACATTTTCTCCTAATCTATTTGCATCCTTATTCAAAATAAATTATATGAATAAAAATGTGAGTCTCCTAATATTTCTCTCAAAAATTACTTTAATTAATTACTTTATTTATTTTTAAATTATTTAATAATTTCAATTATTATTAATACATTAAATAATAAATACATAGTAATAATTTAATTTTCATAATATAATAATATATATTTATAAATAGTAATAATTTAATTTTCATAATATAATAATATATATATAATGAAGAGTGATGGAGGGAATTAGAGTTGAGCAATGAGTTGGATCAACACGAACCGACAAAATCCAATACGATATTAGTACGGACCAACACGATACAATATTATTTGACCCCGGTCGTGAGTTGGACACGACACAAGCACGAGACAATACGAACACGACGCAATTACGAGTTTATACGATCATAACACGGTCACGAGTCGATACAGACACGAAATAAATATAGACACGACACAAGTATAAACACGCCACAAACATGAATACACACACGAAATGACATAAACACAACTAGTCACATGACCTAAATTAACTATAGATTAACATTCATTTCTTCGTACATTTATCATCTCTTCAAATGAATTAATCTTTTATAGTTGCATGCACGTTGCATATACTTAAATTATACTGTAATGGATGTGGAGATTCAGCCGTGGGACGGAGAGGTAGAACCAATGAATGTCGAAGGCAATGTAACTAAGAAGATTCAACAATGGGTTTAAGAAGAGACTAGACCTGCTGCTGAAGAAGAGATTCAACCCTAGGTGAAAAAAAGACGAAACCTACTAAAGAAGAAGAGATTCAACCCTGGGTTGAAGAAGAAGAGACGAGACATGTTGGTGAAGAAGAGATTCAACCCCGGGTTGAAGGAGAGGTGGTAGGAGAAATCATTTCCTCTCAGATCACACATCCTCCTTCCCAGAGAACTTTTAAGAATCTATACAAAAAGTCCAATGAATGGAAGACCAACCTCTTCATCATTGGTATATATTTCTTTCTTTTTAATGTCTTTAAATTTAATTATATGTATACATAGTAGAATAATTGATGTTTACATATATGGTATTACATTTGCAGACATTTCTCACGACCAAGTTTAACTTCGAGGAAGAAAGGGTTTGCAATTGGATTACAGGCGGGAAATTGGTTAGATCAAAACGAACCAACACGATTCAATACTATATTAGTACTGAATGACACGATACAATATTATATAACTCGGGTCATGGATTTGACATGACACAAGCACGAGACAACACGATCACGATTATGAGTTAATACAATCGTAACACGGTCACAAAACGACATAGACACAACACGAGTATAGACATTACATGAGTACAAGTATACAAACGAAACAATATAAATACAATTAGTCAAATAACCTAATCTACTCAACTTTATTAATATTTTCTCCAAATCTATTTGCATCCTTATTCAATTAATACGTTATTCAATTTTATAAATGGAATATATATAATTAAAACTAAACATAATAAATTAAAATAAAATATAAATATAGAAAAATAAATTATATGAATAAAAATGTGAGTCTCTTAATATTTCTCTCTAAAATTATTTTAATTAATTAAGTAATTTATTTTTAAATTATTTTATAATTTCAATTATTATTAATACATTAAATAATAAATATATAGTAATAATTTAATTTTCATAATATAATAATATATATTTATAATTTCTACCCACCTTTTTATTAAATTATAATATAATAATATATATTTATAAATAGTAATAATTTAATTTTCATAATATAATAATATATACACGAACCGACACAATCCTATACGATATTAGTACGGACCGACACAATACAATATTATTTCACCCCAGTCTTGAGTTGGACACGACACAAGCACGAGACAATACGAACACGACACAAGCATGAATACATACACGAAATTAAATAAAAACAGTTAGTCACATGACCTAAATTAACTATATATTAACATTCATTTCTTCGTACATTTATCATCTCTCCAAGTGAATTAATCTTTAATAGTTGCATGCACATTGCATATACTTAAATTATCATGTCATGGATATGGAGATTCAGCCGTGGGACGGAGAGGTAGAACCAATGAATGTCGAAGGAATGTCACTAAAGAGATTCAACAATGGGTTGAAGAAGAGACTAGACCTGTTGAAGAAGAGATTTAAAGATTCAACCCTGGGTGAAGAAAAGACGCGACTTGCTAAAGAAAAAGAGATTCAACCCTGGGTTGAATTAGAAAAGACGAGACATGTTGGTGAAGAAGAGATTCAACCCCGGATTGAAGGAGAGGTGGTAGGAGAGATAATTTTCTCTCATATTGCACATTCTCCTCCCATGAAAACTTGTAAGAATCTTTAAAGAAAGTTCAATGAATGGAAGACCAACCTCTTCATCATTGGTATTTATTTCTTTCTTTTTAATGTCTTTCTATCTATTTAATATATTAATTCATATATATATATATTTATTTATTTCTCTTTAAATTTAAGAAATTTAATTATATGTATACAGATTATAATAATTGAAGTTTCCATATATGGTATTACATTTGGAGACATTTCTCACGACCAAGTTTAACTTCGAGGAAGAAAGGGTTTGCAATTGGATTAGAGTCAGGCAATTGGTTGGATCAATACGAACCGACACAATTCAACACTATATTAGTACAGAATGACATGATACAATATTATCTAACTCGGGTCGTGGGTTAGACACGACACAAGCACGAGACAATACGATCACGATTATGAGTTTATACAATCGTAACACAATCACAAAACGATACAGACACAGCACGAGTACAAGTATACACACGAAACAACATAAATACAATTAGTCAAATAACCTAAGCTACTCAACTTTATTAACATTTTCTCCAAATCTATTTGCATCCTTATTCAATTAATACATTATTTAATTTTATAAATGGAATATATATTATTAAAAGTAAACATAATAAATTAAAATGAAATATAAATATAGAAAAATAAATTATATGAATAAAAATGTGAGTCTCTTAATATTTATCTCTAAAATTACTTTAATTAATTAATTTATTTATTTTTAAATTATTTTATAATTTTAATTATTATTAATACATTAAATAATAAATATATAGTAATAATTTAATTTTCATAATATAATAATTTATATTTACAAATTCTACCCACTTTTTTAATAAATTATATTATTATAATAGATATTCGTAAATATGTCAACTAAAATCCATTAAATTTCTACCCACATTTCTCATTCTCCCAGACTACCCACACATTTCTCGTTTCCATCTCTAAACTGCTCACTTTTACATTAATATTCTTAAATTAACATGTCTCTCTAAATCTATTTAGATTCTTATTTAATTAATAAATTATTTAATTTTATAAATTATTAACTAATTTTATTTGAATAATTATTTATAAGTTTTAAAAAATATTTTAAATAATTAACCATCAAATTATTATTTATGAAATTTTAGGTTAAAATCTTAACTATTTAACATATTAATTTATTTCTTAAATAATATATTTAACACATTTAATTTATTAAATTAATATAAATTTTCTAAATTAAAATTAATAAATTAATTATTAATAATATTTAATAATTTTTTCTAACAATATAATTTAATATATATATATATAATTAATATAAGTATGTCAAGACACAACATGACACGCATGAAAACGAGTATCGAAACGATTGTGTTGAAACTCTAGTCGGAATAACATGAAATACGAATTTAAACACCAGTTAGCACGACACGAATAAACTCATAGACACGAATTAAAATGACACAAAAGTTACCGTGAATCATAATATTTTGAGTTAGTCAAAACACGACACGCATAAGATTGAGATATAACACAACACGATTGAAAGTTTAACACGACTTGATCGAGATGAATACAACCGTTTATGCACGATGCCCAGTTCTAATGGAAATGAGAGAGAATGACGTGTCATCACATTATTGACTAAGAAAGTTAAAAGTATAAGGAGAAAGAGTAAAAATAAAATTTTATCTCATTCATTCAATCATATTGCCCCAAGTCATTCTCTTTCTCATTCCTTAATCAAAATTTTCTCCTCCAATCATTTTTCATATATAATATTATTTAAAATAAGGGTTAAAATCATTGATAATTTAAAATAAAATATATTGAAATAATAATTTTATTTTTAAATCTTCTAATTTGCATTAAAAATGGTAATTGATATATATAATATATTTTATTTAAAATAACTATTAAAATATTTATTAAAAAAATACTTAACTACTTAATGATAATTTATATTAAAATATTTAACATAATAACTATATTTTAAAATAAAATAAAATAAAATAAAATATTTAAGAGTAATTTTATTTTAATAATAAGATTAATAAGTACAATATATATATAATTTTATTTATAATACATTGTTAAAATATATTTTTAATAAAAAAAATAAATTTATTTTATTTATAATACATTCTTATTTGGAATAGTTATAACTAAACACTTCAAGTAAGTTGTTTTTTTATTAAAACAGATTCATAATATTAAAAAGAAATCAGTACATATTTTAACAATGTATTATAAGTAGAATTATATATAAATTAAAATGCTTAATTTTAAAAAATATTTTATTTAAAATTATCATAATTAGACTTTAAAACAGATGTGTTGTAACTTTGAAACTTATATTTTAAAGTATTTATTTATAAATTTAAATAAATGAATAAATAATTTTGAGTTGAAAATCAAAGTTAAAAAAAAAATACATTATAAAAATATTTATTTAATAAATATTTTAGTAGCTAGTAAAATATATTATAGAATTATATAAATAAATTAAAATTATTAATCTTATTAAAATAAAATTACTATTTCAAAATATTTTATCTTAAATTATCATAATAAGATATTTAAAATTTATTTTATTTGTTTTTATATTAAAATATTTATTTCTTAAATTTAAATAATTTAATAAAATATATTAAGTTAAAATACTAATTGTACATTATAAAAATATAATTATTTAAGAAAAATCCCAGTTGTCTAGTAATTGAATTGCTTGACCTATATGTGATTGGACAAAGATTTAAATTTGACATATGACAACTATAATATATTGTTCTGATTATCATAGAGTTTGTTTGATGTTGGTATTATTTTGTGAAAAAAACATCTTGTTAAATGGGAAAATGTGAGTTTAGTTTTAATTGGTTGAATTTATGTAAAAAATTCTATTTAAAACTTATAAAAATTAAAGTAAAAATATTTTAATGAATGAATTAAGTTATTGAATAATTAAAAAAAATGTGCTATATAGTTTTTGTTACAAATAAAATAAAATATTACTATCATAAGAGCCATAATGGGTTTCTTAGATAAGAAGGTCTAATTAAATGACTCTTTGAAGCTCCAAATTCCAAACTATAACATATATAAAGGGTTAACCAAAGTGTCAAAACTCTTTGTCCAAACATTGTAGTTTACCTTGTATACTTAATTTGACATTTTCTATATATAAATGTATTTTTATAATAATAATCTAAAGTGGACTATTTCCTATGTAGGATTCACATCACATCATTCTTTTCTCAACACCATAATAAGTACATTAATTATTTTTATATTAGACCTTAAAGTTTATTTTTAAAATATTATTATATTTAGTGCTCAAAATCTCATAATTTACATTTAATGACAAGATTTTGGAAACCCATGTGTGAAAACTGTAAATAAATTTAATATACTAAAATATGATTATTTCAGAAAAAAAAATTAAGTATATTAAAATATAGTTGAAGGAAATATATATTATAATATATATAGTACAATGAGTGAAACTAACTTATATTTTATACATAAAAAAACTAACTTATATCACTAAATATTAGTTGTAACTAGATCCATAAATAATAAAAAGCAAACTATAGAATTGTTGAAACCATCACTTTTAGACAAATTCCTATTCGTCTACATGTTTATTTTGTCAAACTTTCTTAGTCATATACTATTGAGCCAAAAAACAGAAAAAAAGGCTAGCTATTAAATAATAATTAGAGAGAAAGATAAGCATGATAAGAAAAGAAGAATATATAGAAAAAACAAATTTACCAAATGAAAGGACGACTTTTTGAGAGCTTTAAAGAGAAAGAAATTGCTGCATGCCCTTTCAAACCAATAGATGAACTCACAACTTATATTTAAAATTTTGACATAAAAATTAAATAAATTATAATTTAGCCAAAAGTTACCATTTTTTTTATTGTTGTGTAAATGCAAGATTGAATGGACTATGAGAAAACAAAATAAAAAACTATTTTTTTTTTTTTTTTTTTTTTTTTTTTTTTTGACTCCATTCAGTTTCCATGGAGATACTAATATAGATTTAATAAATCATACTTCCCAAATAAAAGGCATCTTCCAAACAAGTTAATATAATACACGTTCATTAATTAATATAATAATGACAAAGTGAGGCCTAAGACAAATAATCATCAACATGACATGATCACAGCAAAATTTAGGACTTGTTTGATATAAGTTTTTAAACATAATTTTTAATTTTGGAAAAAATAAATCATTTAAAAAAAAGTTACTTTAGTTACGTTATTCAAAATTCTTTTATCTTTTATATATGGATTTTATAATAATAAAATTAAAATATCATTATTTGATATTAATAAAATGATTTAAATTATTTAATTGATGGTATATAATTCTAAATAACCTTTTAATATAAAAATATATGAATTTAATCAAAATATTTAAGTTTACATGTAATCCATCAAATCAAATTATTGATATTTAAATTTTATATAAAAAATTATTTTATTTGTCTAATATTTTTTGTAACAATATTTAATTAAGTTTGAGTTTGGAAAAAATAAGACAACTTATAAATTTATAAATATTATCTAATTATGATATATTTTGAACATTATATCTTCAAAATCAAGATTTAAATAATATAAAAAATGTTTATAAGAAAATTTATCAATGATCAATCTCAATAACCCAATGTTTTTTTTTCAAATAATTTATTATCAAACAAGGTCCATTTTTTCTCTATTTATATAATTCCCCACTTCCCCAACACTATCATAACCCTTGTCTCCCTCTTCTTCCTTTAGCTCTTTCTCTCTCAACTGTTAGAAACACAACACGCGTAATCTTTCTCTATCTCTCTAGCCATTTGCAGAAATACAAGCTATCAATTCCTTATTCCTTTCATAACTTTTCAAATAATCCAGATCTTTTCATTCAATTCTCTCTCTACATGATTTTCAACATGCCCCATGAACAACTCACCTCACTTCCAAGAACAAGCAGTTGCAGCAGTACCAAGAGATTAATTATCCCCTCAACCTATAATAGTAATAATAATCATAGATCAGTTCCACTCCTCCCGGAATCCGATCGCCGGAATCACCCTTCCTCCTCATCTCCGGCCACCTTTCGCCGCCTCTTCTCATCATCATCCGGTATATATATATATATATATCCTTCCCTCATCGATCAATCATATGTTAATTTTGGTCAACTTAATTAAGATTTGTTTTTTTTTAAAATGGTAAAAGAGTATTTATTGATTAATGTTTATAATTGATATGCAGTAATATTTTCAATCTTCAAATCAATAGTGAATCTTGTGGTCCCTACCACGTGTCGTTGGCTTACAATACCGACCGTAACACCAACAATCTCCCTCGGTCGAAAAGTAACCGGAACCCTCTTCGGTAACCGCCGCGGCCATGTCAGCTTTGCAGTGCAACTCGACCCGAGATCCGAACCCGTATTCGTCATAGAACTAGCCATCACCACTTCGGGTCTTGTCAAGGAAATGTCGTCGGGGTTGGTTCGAATTGCGTTGGAATCTGAGAAGGGTCGAAATTATTCGTCTGGTAATGGGTCGACCCGACCCGGGAAATTGTTTGGAGAACCCGTTTGGACGATGTATTGTAACGGGAAGAAATGCGGGTATGCGACGACGAGAATGTTTACTGAGTCGGATTGGCATGTGTTGAGTATGGTGAAGAGCGTTTCGGTTGGGGCAGGAGTTATTCCGGTTGTCGACGATGGGAGGAAGGGAAACGGGTCGGCCTCCGAAGGGGAATTGCTTTATATGCGGGCTAAGTTTGAACGGGTCGTGGGTAGTAGGGATTCAGAGGCTTTTTATATGCTTAACCCGGATGGAAATGGTGGACCCGAACTAAGCATCTTTCTTCTTAGAATATGATATATTTTAGTTATATATAAGATTAAACAAAATTATACATCAATATACTTGTATTTTAAACAAATTTCCAATTTGTATTATCAGTTCATCACATTTTAGGGTTAGTTTTATTCGACCAATTGCATGGCAATCTAATGATTTTCGATTGCAATGTAATAATATTATTTTAGCGAGGCTTGTATGTCTTTGTGTACTATAATCCGTTTAATGACATCTTTCTTTGTAAAATAAGGTCATGTTAAGTATTATGTCTTATTATTAAGAGCTTTTTAAAATTTGACTTGTAGAATATTTTTATGTTAATTTTCTTTAAAATGAGTTGTCATATAATAATTAACAAGATATGTATAAATTTCTTTGTAATTATAATATTTGTACCCCAATTAAATTGAAATCTTTTTTAATATGCGACTAATCTTCGTGAGTTAGCACATGTCACTAAACTGCAATCACACTTAACCAATTTAATTAGGTGAAGGAAATGTGTCGCCTGACAAGCTTAAAACTTAGCACTTTATGAAGGATTAGGGATGACAATGGGGCGGATCGAAACGAGAATGCCTTTACTATCCTCGCCACATTCTACTTCGAAATTTTTTTACTATCATTTTCATCCGTTTAATTTCGGAGAATCTCCACGGGGCACAGTTATAACATATTCTCTAAAAATATATATTTAATAAAATATATAAACGAATTTTTTAATATTATATATTGTAATATATTAAAAATTTATATTATTATAAAATTATAAATTTAAAACTCTTATAAAATATGAAAAAAAAATATATTAGTAATATTATATATTTAATTGTGTTTATTAGTGTTTGGGACAAAATCGAGTGAGATCGGAGTGAAGACATAAATATCACCATCACCTCATTCCTGATCAATTAACGATGAAATTGAAAAAAATCCGCACGGATTAAAATTATCCTCCATTAGAAGTTGATTATTCCATGAGAATTTATAGGATTCATGAATAACAAAACGTGTGAAAAAAAACATTTCTGACCAACACTAGACAATTAACGTCTTATTTCTCCCACTAAGATTGATTAATAACAATGATTACCATCATCTCTACGGTTAGTAAAGCTTAACTCTGTTTGAACACGTTAATTTATAATTAAATGTGAAATAAAATGTATTTATATTTTAAAAATTAATGTTGTGATTCATAACATAACCAAACAAGCTTACTAATAAAAATAATGTATTTAATTATCATGACAGATGAATGGGTTGACTCGATTATAACTATAAATTTGTTATAAAATGCAGTTTTAAATAGATTAATATTATTAAGAGGACAAATAATTGAATAAAAAATGAGAATATATATTTTATAAGTAGTTTAAGTGGGTGGGACTGCATATTTGCATGCGCATTGAGTACTATATAACTCGTGCAGGCTTATTGGTTCAATATTATTATTTTATTTAAGATAACCCTAATTTTCAACCTTCAATTTTATAAAATAATTTTGGACATTTTTTTTATTATAAGAATTGAACTTTCATGCAATCATATCGCAAACCTTCCAAAAACACTTTCCCAATCAACTTCTCAACAACATTATTATGATCAAGTACACAATAAATCAAAATTTTCAAACATAATAATTCGATTGTAAATTAATATAGCATGTTATCTAATTGAATTACAATTAAATATATATAGAATTTTATACCATCATTAAAATTCTAACTCCAATTGTAATTTTAATTATATTAGTCCAAATTCCAGAAACAACTATATATTAATTTATCACTATAGCCTTTGCCGGCTTTGAAAGAATAATAACTCAAATATATATATATATATATATATATATATATATATATATATATATATATATATATATATATATATATATATATATATATATATATATATATATATATATATATATATATATATATATAATAAGGATAGATTCAGCCATTTGTCTAAAAGTATTATTTTGTCATATAATTATAATAATATATTTCTTAAATTGTTATAAAAACTGTCACTAAATTAGATAAAATTGTTTTAAATTCAAAATAATAAAAAATTAACAAATTTTAAGATTAAACTATTAAAACAATTTGTTTACAACATTTTTTTATTTAATAATTTTTTTTGTTAAATATTATTTTTTTCAGGATCAATCTAATGATTTTTGTGAAAAATAATCCTCAATTTGAGTTTGATATTAGAATATAATAATAAGGTTCAATTGTTATTTATAATTAAAATTTTAATTGTTTTTATTTGATAAAATTCTAATTTTAAATTGTGGCATATTAAGTTAGAATTATCATATTTTTAATCTTGGAAGGACTCAGGAGAGAAATACAGCTACAACGTTTGTAAAAAAAACAAATCAAAGCAATTTTTAAGACATTTACACCAAATTTTCAAATTGATGTAGATCTCGAAAAAATACATTATCTAAAAAATAAATACATCTAAAATTATAAATCGTACACAAAATAATATTGTTACAAAGTTATCTGGAAAATAAATATCAATTTTTTTTTTCAAATATTATAGAAAAAGTTTATCACATTTCACAAAAAAATTTAGCTGCATATTAGTGTTGTAATTTAAAACATTTAAATTTAAAAAATATGTATTTAATAAACGTCTAATTATCATTTTCATTGAAAGACTTGTCAAATTAAATAAAAACAAAACAAATAATAATGAACAGCGTGTATGTAGATTAAATATTTTATCATCAATGATGTAAGGAAAGATAATACCAATAATGGTTTATTTACACCGTGTGATTGCTTAATTGGCTAAGACTAATATCTAATCCCCAATAAAATAACGATATATCTTTCTTATTCTTTTCTCCGATTAGTTTTGATAATGTTTAGAAAGAAAGGAAAGGGAATAAATTATAATTTATTAGGTCTCCCTTTCATTTGGTTTATGTATATTTAAAAAGATAAAATTCATTCAAGATTGTTTAATAGGGATATAATTGAGATTATTTATATTATCCTCTTAAATAGTTCACATAAATAAAATAGAAAATTTATTTTTTAAAACCAAATATATATGAAACATAATAATGTGTTTTCCTCTAATCTAACCCATTTCAAAAAAATATATTGATCATATATATATATATTATTTTATTTTAAGAAGGAAAAATGGTCAATAACAAAGTTAGAAGCAACCTCATAGTTTTAAAGTCTGACCGGTGGTTCAACCGGTCGACCGCGAAACGGTTTATTGCACGGTTCGAATTTTAACTTTAATTCGGTAATCTTTTGAAGTGGTCAAAATCCGGTCCGAATGGATGTTTTACCGGAAAACCGAACAAAAAATTTCCAGTTCGAAAGGTCCATGATGATTAGTTAATATTCTTTTTTTTATTTACTCCAATTCTTCTAGACCGTGAGCGAAGATTTTGAATATCCTTCACGGGAAATGAATCCATTAGAGAGAAAATCAGATCTTTACAAAATGTTTAGTTTAATTTAGTATTTATTTGATTATTTATATATATATATATATATATATATATATATATATATATATATATATATATATAAGTGATTATATATACAATTTCCATATTAATACATTTAAATTTATTTATAATTTTTAAAATAATTAAAATCCAGTCCAACTAGTGGTTTAACCGGTTGGATCGGTCGAACTGAAATTCACTCAAAAAATCGGGTTGATGATCGAAACGCTTTCAGAATAATGAGCAACGTCACCTCTAGCTTTAAACGATCTTTGCTTCGACAACCAAATCTAGTATGAAATCCGGTTAGCAGCATCAACATCCAAATCTAGTATGAGATATAGTTAGCATTCAAACATCACCTACTAGATTTGTATATCAATCTCTTTTTCAAAATCAACCACCATCAAGTTTGGTAAATCTTACCACCAAATATTATTATGTTAGGATTAAACAAAATTTTAACTAAGAGAAAGAATGAAATTAAACAAAATCCTCCATTGATTTTTTTTACATTGAGAATAATAGTATAATTAACGTATAGAGTTAGTTCGGATAGGAAGAAGAAAAAAAATAATAATTGTTAATGATTTTAAGGATTTAATGATTATTTTTTAAAAAAAATTAAAGAATATTGATATATATAAATAAAATAAAAAATAATAATTTAAAATTATTTATAATTTTAGGAAAAATTATATATATATATATATATATATATATATTTATAATAAACTAAAATAAAATATTATCATTGACATAAAATACATTGCAATAAATGTTAAAATAATATTAAATTGTCAAATCACTACAAAAATTAATATGATATATTTAACTCTTGACAAGTAATTACAAAGAAAAAAAAAATCAAATTTGTAGAAATAAATTTTAATTACAAAGATAAGTTATGCATGCATTTTATTTTAACGTTGAGGTTATGTATTTTATTTTAGTGTATAATATTTTATTTTAGTTTATAATATTTATTTAAATTATTTAATTATATATATATATTATATTTATAAATTTAAGTAAAAATAAAATATATGTATTATTTTATTTTAATATTTATATAATATATTTTAATTAGTTGATTGAGATAAAGTTAATTAATAATTAAGAAAAGATTAATTAAAGAGTCAATTAATATTTGAGAGAGCGTGGATAGTTTAGAAAAAAAAAATTAGGTAGTTTGAGAAAAATAATTTGAAATATAGATTGAACGAGAAAAAGTTTAGCCATTTGTCACAAATGATATGTCTTAGTAAATCATAATTACAAATTTTATGTTTAATTATTTTTATTATCTTATTTAAAAAGATTATTCAATTATTTTATTATTTTATTTTAATTATAAGTTAAATATAGGATAGTTATTTATTTATAAATTGTGAATATGTATTAAATAATTTTAATTATAATATACAGTTTATTATTATTTTTGTTTGTATAATTATAATATACATTTTTCATCATTATATATTTATTATTCATTTCTAATATCTTAATTTTAAATAATTTAATTATAATAACTCACAAATTAACTATAGTAGACATCCATTTTAACTATTTATTTTCAATATTATTTCATTGCACTCTATTAGTTTTAATAGTTAATTTGTTGATGTTCTATTAATTAATTAATTATTAAAAATATCAAATAATGAAATAAAATATGCATCATATTTAAATGAAATAATAATAACATATATTTCTTACATATAATAATATATGTAAAAAAAAAAAATCAAAAACACTTTTTTTATAGGCCTTAAGGATAACCTCAACTATGCTAGTCTTGGAAGAACTCATCATAAGATGTCCCAATTTTGTTTATTATTAATCCGGTTAAATACTGAATTTATTTATTACCTTTGATAATTTTTTTGTTTTTTTTTTTTGCATGAGATAAAATATATTGTACTCTTAAGTCTATCATCTTATAAATTGACTTAAACATACAATACAATAGTATTGTTTTAAAATATGCCGACCACGGTTAAACCAGTCCGACAACGAAACGATTTAGTGGACGGTTCAGTTTTTAACTTCAATACATCAACCTTACGAACCGATCAAAATTCGATCTGATCAGACGGTTGTACCGAATCGAAAATTTCCGGTTCAAAAGGTCCAAGTAATTATATAATATTATTATTATTATTTCTTTCTTCTTGTTTTTTCAATCTGCTCCAATTCGTCTAGACTGCGAGTGAAAGTTTTGGAATATTTTAACTGAAAATGAATCCATTGCAGAGAGAAACCAAAACCAGATTCTGATCTACAAGGATAGAGAATGAAAGTCGTTCGGTGGGAGAAACATGAAAACAAATGAAGTTTTTACATATGCAGTTGTCAATGACTATCATTTAAGGACAAAATATAGATATTTAATGTGATACTAATTTAATGGACAAATTATTTAGTTTAATTAGTATTTATTTGATTGTTTTTATACATGTCTAAGTAATTATATATATACCATTTACATACTAATATATTTAAATTTATTTATTTTTTTAAAATAATTAAAATACAGTTCAACTAGTGATTTAATCGGTTGGACCGGTCGAACCGAAGTTCGCTGAAAAAATCAGGTTGATAACCGAAACGATTTTCAGAATAATGTATAATAGTAATGCTTTTACATTCAAGTGTACATTGATCAAATATACATTTTAAGCTATTTATTGAAATTTAATCGGGATTTTGAAACTCTTATTTTAAAACTTATAATTTGGGACATTTTATGGTTAAAATTATAAAAACATATTTCATTAATTTATTAACTACTTATATATAACAAAAATTCATGTCCCTAACTCTTTTTTATATCTCCATTACTCATTTACCAGATTGTTTATGCGATAATCCTCTAACCAGCATGGTGGACCCAAAATCCTCAAATAAACCAGTCCGTCAATGTCATCAAGGTCCTCTTTGAATATATATCTCATCACCTCGTATAGATCACAAATGTCTCCTTAAGAAGCTCATTGCGACAACATGTTGTGAATCTAATATTCACAACAATGAAGATTCTATTTCCAAAGATGAGGATTCTATTTCCAAAGACGAGAATTCTATTTCCAAAATTACTGAGGGTTGAAATAGACGTAGTTATATCTTTTAAGGGCTATTTTATAATTTATTAAGTCTATAAATAAGGTTAGAATTGTTAAGGAGAGGGTATTGTATTTTTGGTATTCTAATTGCTATATTTTCTCTTTCTAATTACCAGAGCCGTAGCTCCTGGTAACCCTAACCCTAAACTCCCAATTTCTATTCAACCTGTTCTTCTATTCATTCTGTTTCTTTTATCAATTCTATTCAATCTATTCTTCTACCTATTCTGTTCTTATTCTGTTCTTTTACTCATTATGTTCTTCTCTATCTATTCTACGAAACTATTATTGTGGGATTTATATCGTGATTGACAGTAAGGTCACGATAAGTGGTATCAGAGCTTATGATCCTCGGACTTCCGCTAAGAATGGTGAATTCACGTAGCAAAAGTAATGAAGATATGATCCAGAATCTGACTGAACGCATCGAGACGATGGAATCACAAATTAATGATAAGTTCCAATTACGCATCGAGAATCTCAAAAATAAGGAATAAACTACTCGTAACTTCGAGATTATGCAGAAAGATAACGCTTAAAAATTTGAATCTATAATAAGGCTGCTAGAATCCAAGAATTTGAACACAAATAATAAATTAACCGAAGACAAAGGAGGAGGTTCAAATACACCTCCACTACAACCGAGATCTGGTTATGGAACAATCCCTTATGAGAGAGATGGTATTTATAGAAGGCCAGACAAACAGTCGGTCGGACAAAATTTTGGAACAACTGAGACTCCTATCAGTAATCGAAAGCAAACTACAGGTCTTAATTTGATACGGACCGCGGGAGGTATGTCTATTAAGCAACCACAGATGGATCTGGACAAATTTGATGGTTCAAACTCTAAGGGATGGATCAGAAGAGTCAATAAATTTGTTGACCACTTCACCATGCCTGAAAAAGAAAAGGTAAGCTACGTGTCTTATTCTCTTTCTAGTGAGGCTGATGTGTGGTTCTACGATTATCTGATAGATCATCCATTGCCAAATTGGGAAGAATTCTTTGAAGAGGTGTTATTAGCGTTTCAAGAAGAGGGACACCAAAATGTGATAATAGAATTTAATCAGTTGAGACAGACAGGAACTTTGAAAGACTAAATCTATCAATGGCGAGAGCTAAGAGCATTGGTTGCAGCTAAATGCTTTCCACAGAATGACGAATACTATGTGAAGAGTTTCATGGGAGGTTTACGACCTGAATTAAAAGAAGTTTTAAAGATGGCAGGACTAGTGACATTAGATCGGACAATAAAGTTGGTTAGGGTGAAGGACGAGTTCCTCGAACCTCTTGGTAAGGAAAATAAATTGTTCACCAAATTTTCAACTCACACCCCAAATGAAACACAACTAAAACCTCCATGGAGTAATAACCAACAAGGTATGTTTAAACCAACTATTAACGAAAATACTACTGAAATACTAGTTAGAGATCTCACGTTTGCAGAAATGAGAGAAAAACGTGCTAAAGGTATTTGTTTCAAGTGTGACGGAAAATATTTCAAAGATCATGTTTGCCCCAATCGTCATCAGTTATTCAATATTGAAGCAATGGAAGACGAGATAGATGACTGGTTTAAAGCTAAAGAGGAGTCCAAAGCCGAATATATCTATGATGACTGTCTTAAGGCTAAAGAGGAGGCTAGAGTCGAAGGAGTTAACGACGGGGGTTCGATTTCAATGCACGCTCTTAATGAGAGTGCTAATAATGCTACGCTCAAGATTCTTGGGCAGCTCAAGAATAGGAAAATCACTATATTAATTGATAGTGGCAGTACACATTCGTTTATTGATGAGGGTACTGCATCTCAGTTGGGTTGTGTTCTAAAGGAAACAATGCCTATGGGGGTGACTATTGCAGGCGGAGGCAGAATAATTAGTCGATTTTTATGCACGAATTTGGCTTGGAAAATGCAAATTCATGATTTTCTACTAGACTTTCGAACGATCAAGTTGGGAGGTTATGATATGGTTTTGGGAGTTGATTGGATGACTAAATATGGACCAGTGAGCCTTGATTTCGAGGAGAGAGTTATGAAAGCTAGGTTATCAGGTGAGAAGATTCGACTGTCTGGTGATAAAGAGGGAAGTTCCTTTTATTTAATGACAGGGGACGACGTAGCTCGTAATGTGAAGAAGGGTGACGATTGTTTTGGGGGTCAACTATTTTTTTATGAATGCTGAGTCTACAACTCTGTTATCAGCCCAAATTCCTGAATTCTATAAACAGTTTCCGATGTAAAAGCCACGTTCGAAAAGGGCAAGGAAGTTCTTAAGGGGAAGGGGATGTTGTGAATCTAATATTCACAACAATGAGGATTTTATTTCCAAAGATGAGGATTCTATTTCCAAAGACGAGGATTCTATTTCCAAAATTGCTGAGGGTTGAAATAGACGTAGTTATATCTTTTAAGGGCTATTTTATAATTTGTTAAGTCTATAAATAAGGTTAGATTTGTTAAGGAGATGGTATTGTATTTTTGCTATTCTATTTGCTATACTTTCTCTTTCTAATTACCAGAGCCGTAGCTCTTGGTAACCCTAACCTCCCAATTTCTATTCAACCTGTTCTTCTATTCATTCTGTTTCTTTTATCAATCTATTTTTCTATTCAATCTATTCTTCTACCTATTTTGTTCTTATTCTGTTCTTTTACTCATTATGTTATTCTCTATCTATTCTACGAAACTATTATTGTGGGATTTATATCGTGATTGACAGTAAGGTCACGACACAACCTGCCTCCACAAACCGCTCAAAAAGCACCCACGTGAAGTAGAGGATGTGGATTAGTCGATTAATCGCTAACATTGTCCATGTCTTCTTCATCGATTCGAAAATCAGGTAAACCTCATCAATTACAGCGATTTTTTCCTGAAGATCCAAAATAGAAGGGACCAATGTCACGTAAATATAAATATTCAAATGAACCTTGTTTTATATAACTTTAACAAGAAAATATCTCAAATCCTAATTAGGTTATAAGATAAGCCTTAATTTGTTATGAGAAATGATATTTCTGAAGTGAATTTGGGAAAGGAAATTTGAAAAAAAATTACGAGACGTAATCTAGTTCGCTAAAAAATTAACAAAAGTTTTCTCTTCTCTCTCCACACCCTTTATCATATTGTTCAATATTTGGTCTGAACCGAAAGAATTCGAATAAACCGAATTCGAATTTTATTTTCGATTTTCGAATCGAATTTCAAACAAATTCGAATTCAAATACAATTTTCAAATCGGCTCAAACTCAAATATTGGCTTATAGAAAAATTGATATTTAAATAATTAATAAATGCAATATCATAATAAAGGTATAATTTAACTTTGGAAATGTTTTAAAATGGGCTCAACCTCAAATATATTTATTGAGCTGAAGCCCATCTTACTTTTACTCTTTATATATTGATTAAAGTTAGTAATTTGAATCTGCTCTCAAATTGCGAAAAATACGGGAATACACCAATGAGACTTTTTTGTTTAATAGTCAGCAATCAAGTATATATTTAATAAAAAATTTGTTTGAATTTATTTAGGCTACATTTTTGGATAAAGCTAATATCGTTATTAAGATAGTTTATAAACTTTGGACAATTGCTCAAAACCTGAAAATGTGAAAGGAAAAAAAATAAAAAATCATTTCCTTGAATTTGAAAACATAATTTAGACTTTGTCCTTTAGGTCCAATTAATTGCACAAGATTTTGAATCTTCAGGTCCTCTTCACATAAATCCTATAACATTAATAATATGGTCAAATTCTTGAATTAGAGACCACCCCTATCTCATTCATAATTTTTTTTTATACTTATATACAATCTGACCAGAAGGGAAATTTGGTAGGTTTTGAACATTACTAGAGAGAAAAAGAAAAAGAAAAAGAAAGAGAGGTTAAATATATTTATTTTGCTTTTATTTGATTATAATAATTATTTGGATTTTAATTAATTTGTAAGATTTTTATAGATCATTTTAGTGTTTTTATAATATATAAGTATTTTTTATCTTTTAAATTTATTATTTTCTTCATATTTAAGTAATATTTTAAAATAAATAATTAATTTTAAATAATTAACATTAAAATAGTATATTCCAATCTTTTAAAAAAAATATATTATTATTTATTTAGTGGCTACATTCATAATTTTTATAAATTATCTCATTAACTTTTTCAGTGATTCCAACTTTTTTTCTTTATTTTTTTACAAATCTAATTTAATTATTACATGAATGAAACTTGACAATTAATATTTCATAAAAACATATATAAAAAAATACCTTTCAATAAAAATTAATATTTATCTTTTTGCTATTCAATTGTTATTTTATCAATTAATATCTTGTTATAATCATGTCTCAAATCTTGACAGTGGTAATCACTTATTTGGTTGGACTATTAATTATTTTACCGATCAGAAATTGAATTTAAAAGATATATATTTATTATATTTAATTGTATAGAGACTTTGTTAAAATTTTCCTTTACTAAATTTATTTCGTTTCGAACTTTCTTCCGGACAGATTTAGATTATGGTTGAAATGAGATTAAACTCAAAAAAATATTTTTTTTTACGGTAAAAAAGTGATATGACTTTTTAATTTATTTTTCATTTTAATTCACTATTTTAGTATATAAATCTAAAAAAATGCTAAACACAGGTTCGTTTACTTGTTTTTTTCATAATTTTCTCTTTATTAAACCTATTTAAAATAAATTTCAAGCACACCCAACTGAAATTCTTAGGTCCATCCCTCACCTAGCTATATGAGTGGGCATAGAGGGCAGACTTTTTTTTTGGTTCTGTAAAACGAAGTTTGTTTTTTTTCAAAAAAATCTCTTTCCACACCTTTCTTTATTCTATTGACGGATAGACATTGAGGTTTTTGAAGTAGAAGTCGAAGGAAGACATCAAGATGGAGAGTGTAGAACAATTCAAAAGTGAAGCGATTTTGTTAGGTATTCTAAATTGTTTGACTTGAAATAAGTTTTTGGCTATTTAAAATGTGACATTTACATTGTCAAAAAATAATAAATCACAATACATTTAAATCTTGTGGTGTCCTTAGCACACGAGAAGAAGAACTTAACCTTGTTGAACTGCTTACATTGTAAGAACCCGTTGTTTAGAACAAAATTGTGGTTAGATAACCGAGTCGAGTTGCTCGTTGTGCTCGAGAAGTCAAGTCACGCAAAATCCCTCCACGAGATTAGTTTATGATTTATGTGTTCATTCATTTAAAAATCATTGTTGTTGAATTGAATTTTGATGTGGTTGTGAATTTATCACCAACTAATCAAGCACATTCAATTCTAACTACTTTTTGGTCCACGCATTTTAAAAAGAAAATTAATATTTGTGAAGAACAATTTAAGTACATGAATAACTATCCATTTTCTTTATCATAAACCATACAATTACTTTGCCTAACTAATATATCTATAATGATCTTAACAATCTTTAGGATTAAAGAATTTATATAATATTTCTATGTCATTATTTGTTTATTTTTATTTTTAATTAAACGAAACTTTGTTCAAAATAAGAAAGTATTTCATATAACTATGTAGGTCATAATACAGAAATAGGGGGCGTCAATCAAATTTTCTCAATCTTCCTCTTCATGTTAAGTTTATTATGTTTGCATGTGCAACATAAAAATATAATTCAAGTTTTAATAATAGTTCTACTAGATATATTAGTTAACTTGTGGTAGGATTCAGTTAGACATTATTTTTTAAATGAGTTCTCATTTATAAAAGAATAATGATAGTGGACGCGAATCAGGAGGCGCGAAAGTCAGCGAATAACAAATATTTTTGTTAATCACCGAATATTCTCTTCTCCCTCTCATTATTTAATTTATAAAATTATGGAGGTAAGAAAAGAAAATGACTTATTATGTTTTTCTAAAAAGAAATAATAACATCATGATATTACACCAACGAAAAACATTTTCATTTATAAGATTATCGACGCTTGCACCGGGTTTTGGTCCCGCTATTCGGAGGTTCGAATCCTTCCGTCCCAGAGCATATTTATTCTATCAGAATACATATTTTTTTTATTAGTTTAATAAACCTAAACTTAATCGAGTTCAACAAATGACACAGCATTATTTAAAAAGAAAAACATCGATGAAAGCATTTATCGGCACATATGATAATATATGTAGATAGGATATTTACGTGCCAAGTGATGTTACATGTTTTATAATTCTCGCGCTAATTAAAAGATGTGTCACTAAATATACACAATTGTCGTTAAAGAGAATGTGAGAATGTAACTACGTAGTTAAATTAATTTAACATTCAATACAATAATTAAAAGTGAATTTTAATCTCAATCTCGTGGATAAAAGGACAAAAACATACTTAACCACAAAACTTTACATATCTAAACATCTAAAGGAAATGTGACTTAGATAAAGCACGGTCGACACGGGCAACATGAAAGGCACAGGTGGCACGGCACGATATAGTCTTGCGCCGTAAGTCATTCATTAAGTGTTGTTAGTCCAGGGTTTCTTGTGCAGTTGTAAGTGCCGCTAGAATTTGCCCTCGATTGCAGTTTATCTATGATCATGTTTTAGGTTTCTACAATTTCCATGTTCTATTACTTTGTTTCTGTCATCATAGAAAAGAGGAATAACAAAAGTAATAAATCTAAAGAAGTAAGAGAATTCTTTCTAGAAGAAATTAAGAATGTTGTAGAAAAATAGATTGATAGGATAGTTGATGAAGTTATCCAAGAAAAGCAAAAGGAAAACAATGTTAAATTAATAAATTTTGCAAAAAAGATTGCAAGAAAATAGGGCAACAAAGAAGGAGTATGGAAGGTTGATTATAACGAAAGAGCAAACACGTTTGATCTTAAAAATTAAATTACCAAACTCCTGATGAATGCTAAGAAGGGAGAAATCACAATCAGTAAAAAGAAAGCTCAACAAATAACAGTCCAACTCAATATTCAATATCTTCAAGACTGAAATTTGTTGAAGAAAGCAGAATATCAGGATATAGTTAAATGGTCAGTTGATACAATGAAGGAACTGATAAAGTCTCCCAAATCCAAGACCTACACCATCAAGAGGAATTCAACATGTAAAGTCAACAAGGTTTGGAAGAATAAAGCAGAAAAAAAAATCTGAAGACCATGTCTACATAGAAAAAGTTTACTTGGGGGATATTCAAACAAAGGTAGTGGTACTCAACTCTCCTTTTGAATTCAAATTGCCTTCTAAAGTAGAGAAAAAATGTATTAAAGACTGGGAGTTTGTGGTGGTTGGAAACCTCATTGGGAAAAACAGAGTATCATTCTCAATTACCAAATATGCTCTAATTAAATAGTGGGGATAAAAGGGATTTGAAAAAGTTTTTGCAAACATACATGACATCTACTTCCTACAGTTTAAAAGTGGCTCAAATTTGAAATAGATTTTGAAGAAATGACATACTTACATATGATCAAATTGTATGAAGTTGGAAAAATTGTCAAAAAAGTTGAATCTACATAGCATACCAAAGGAAATGACCCAGATTTGGTTCAAGCTTTGGAACATTTCAGCCTACATGTACAATGCTGAATTAATTAGTCATTTTGTAGGTACAATTGGGAAACCATTATATAAAGACACAATAACTGAAGGAGGAGAACACTTATCTTTTGTTAGAATTAGCATTGAAATGCATCCTAGGAGTGTCCTACTAATGAAAATAGCAGTTATTGACAAAAAAGGAAGCATAATATCATGGAGATCTCTTATGAATAGAAACTAAAAATGTGTGCTTTCTGTAACACTTTCCTGCACAATAAATGTGATAAAGTTAAAGAAAACGAGTAGAAAAGTCAGGAAATAGAAAAGAAAGAGAAGGAAATAGAGAAGGTTAAACTCAAATATCAAACATTTGTAGAAGAAAGGAAGAAGGATTCTGGGAAAAAGGAAAGCAGCGAAGGAAAGAAAATAAAGGGAATCAAGGTCAAGAGGAAAATGAAATTTTTTGTAATGCAAATGATTAAGATGTAAATGGAAGATGAACCTCAAGTTGTTGTTGAGAAAACTCAAGAGGAAGACACTCAAAATTTCAAAACTGAAACAGAGAATTTTAAAGCCGATAAAGAAGATTCCAAAATCGATGTGGAGTCTGAAGTTGAAGATAAGGAAGACAAAAATACATAAATTCAAGTTGAAGATAACAAAGGTAAAAGCCTTGAAATTCTAAAAAACAATTATTCTTATCAAATCAGAACAGGCTCGTACAAAGAGAGAATTCAAAATGAAAAACAACAATATTCATCATTCTCTTTAATACAATCTCCTTTCATCGTTAGAGGAAGAGGAAGAGGAAGAAGAAGAAGATCTCTCAATGAAAACAGATGGAATGCGAAAATGCTAAGCTAAGATGGTTAGGTTTAAATGTAGTTTTTTCTGTTTGTAATTTTTTTTTTTTAGAATGTATTAATGCTACTAATCAGTTTTTAGAGTCTTTTGACTGTCATCTTTAATCATAACCAGAGTTTGTCTAGTTTTAATTTCTGACCCTCCCACTTTTAAGATTTTTATGAAATAATTTTAACCGTTTTTCTAAAAAAAATATGATTTAGATAAAATATGGCATAATAAAAGTTAATATTGAATAATGTTATTAAATGGTTAAATACATGTATAAATTATATATTGCATGTTTCACTAATAAAACATTAATTTTCATATTATTCAATATAGTAACTCAACTCTCGATCAAATTTGCGTAAGAGATTGAAGGTCTTGGGTTTGGTTTCAACAAAAGCAATGAATTCCAAGCATATTGTGGTAGCAAAAATTCTTCAATTAAGTTCTCAATATTTCTAACTTCCTTAAATAATATTATTAAAATGGAACTTATGATCCTGAACCGAAAGAGTGGTGGGAGGAAACTCTTTTACTATACAAATCAAATAAACCAAAAATAAAAATTATAAATTTATTTAATTTGTTAAATCTTAGGCATTCTTAAATTGTGAAATATATCAAATCACTCCTTCCTCAGTCTTCTATAGTTTACTTAACTCATCAACTAAATACTAAAATATAATTTATTTTAAATTTTTATTTTTTATTTTATTTATATCAATAATACTCTTTAATTTTTTTTACCAAAAATATTTATCATATTTTTCGTATTCTTAAAATAACTAGCATTTAGCCCGTGCATTTACACGATTAATAATATAAAAAACCGTGAAAAAAATTACGGATAATATTTTTAATTTTATTTTTAACCGTTTTAAGTTTATGGGTGGGTCAACCCACAATCCGACCCAAATATCCATTTACTCAACATCATTATATATATATATAGATTAGTTAGTTAAAAAGTTGAAATTATATTAATATTAAAACGTCACGCGTTTATCAAATTTGGTGTTGAATTTAATATATAAACTCTTTGTAGTCTAGTTGGTTAAAGAGTTGTATTTGTTTTGTTAGGTTGCAAGTTCGAAACATACCTCTAGCATTTTAAATTTTATTTTTAACCGTTTTAAATTTAAAAGCGGGTCAACCCACAATCCGACTCAAGTATCCAAATTAACCACAGCTTTCGACCCGGCAATCTGGACACTTTAAAAATTAAGCATCATTATATATATATATATATTAGTTAGTTAAAAAGTTGAACTTATATTAATATTAAAACGTCCCGCGTTTATCAAATTTGGTGTTGAATTTAATATATAAAGTCTTAGTAACCTAGTTGGTTAAAGAGTTGTACTTGTTTTGTTAGGTTGCAAGTTCGAAACATACTTTTTAACCGTTTTAAATTTAAGGCGAGTCAACCCACAATCCGACCCAAGTATCCAAATTAACCACAGCTCTCGACCCGGCAATCCGGACGCTTTAAAAATTAAGCATCATTATATATATATATATATATATAGATTAGTTAGTTAAAAAGTTGAACTTATATTAATATTAAAACGTCCCGCGTTTATCAAATTTGGTGTTGAATTTAAAATATAAAGTCTTTGTAGCCTAGTTGCTTAAAGAGTTGTACTTGTTTTGTTAGGTTGCAAGTTCGAAACATACCTCTAGCATTTTTAATTTTATTTTAAACCGTTTTAAAATTAAAGGCAGGTCAACCCACAATCCGACCCAAGTATCCAAATTAACCACAGCTCTCTACCCGGTAATCCGGACGCTTTAAAAGTTAAGCATCATTATATATATATATATATATATAGATTAGTTAGTTAAAAAGTTGAACTTATATTAATATTAAAACGTCCAGCGTTTATCAAATTTGGTGTTGAATTTAAAATATAAAGTCTTTGTAGCCTAGTTGGTTAAAGAGTTATACTTGTTTTGTTAGGTTGCAAGTTCGAAACATACCTCTAGCAATTTTAATTTTATTTTTAACCGTTTTAAATTTAAGGCGAGTCAACCCACAACCGACCCAAGTATCCAAATTAACCACAGCTCTCGACCCGGAAATCCGGACGCTTTAAAAATTAAGCATCAATTATATATATATATAGATCACACATCATTGTTTTTCAAATAACCAATTTTTTTTAATAACCCAATTTCGAACAAACCATTAATATCTTGCACATACCAATCCATGTCTCCATAATTCCTGAATATATTTATTATATTTTAAGAGACAATAATACATGCACCTTAACTTATTTAGTACAACTGCTCACAGTTGTCCGTACCTACAGCTATATTAAATTCTAAATTCAATAATTTGTGATCAATTTTCAAGTTCTAGTTTTGAAGATAAAATGTGACTTCCAAAACTATGCACATGGGGGTGGGCCGTCACTCCTTAGACAAACTTAGATAATAACATTAATAAGACACTAAATTATTTCCCAATTTTAATTTAATATTTTTAAGGTTACATGATAAAATGTTGGGAAAGACAAATTAAAAAAAAAAAAAAAACATGTCACAATGGTGGCCAAATAAAGTTAATATTATATACCTAAACAATATACTAGTACCCTCTGAGAAAATCAATGCGATAAAGATCAATAAAAGTGTGTAGATAAAACTTACTCTCTCTATCAATGTAGCAATGATGGATCTTTGAAACTTTGATAATTTCTTGTTATAAAAAATCTTTCTGTTTATCTCAACCAAAAATAATCCACAGTATAATTATAGTGTTCAAAAACAAGTGTTTTTGTCATATTTTCACACCAGTAGAAAAAAAGTATCAGCGAAGACTAAAGTCGTTACAGAAAACCCAAAACGCCATTACTGATAACTTTTAGTAATGGCGAGTAATGTCATTATCATTCGTGCTGCTCTTAAACCCTCGCCACATTTTTATGTATAAATTTTTTACAAATTTTAAATTACCTAAAAGTGTAAATAAGATCTTGCCATATATATAATATAATTTTAATTATATGTATATTCCCTATACAAGATTATAAGAGTATCATCTCATATTAGATTCTCAACTTCAATCAAAATATTTTAAATGAAAATCAAACTTAATCTTTCAAATTTAAACTATATCTAGTTGAATAATTACTAAGGTGGATTGAATTTGAGAATGACGTTATAAAACACAACTTTTATTTTTGAGAATCAAATTATTTAAAAGTTTCTAGAATCGTTGAGACATAAAATAAAATAAAATAAGAAATTTTCATATTTATATAAAAAAAGAAAGTTAAAATTTTCTCATCACACAATTTGGATAGACGACACACAACTTGTTAAGAAACAAAACTAAATAAACTTTAAATTGTGACTAAATTTATCCTAAGTTAATTTTATAAAATCAATAAAATGACACAAAAGAGACGAACATGACAATTTTAAAAAAGTAAAAAATGAATGAACATGGTTGACAAACACATGAAAGCACAGTCTAAATTAAAAAGTTCGATCAAGATTTTGAAAAGGATCTAACTCGACTCGTCAATCTAACTACTCTCTCGTCCATAATGAGATCCGATTTTGAACCTTTCATTTAATTTGATATTTGAAGTTAATATGTACAAATAATTGATGGAGTTATTTGTGGGTTCTCTGGTCTAAATGCATGCAGATATATAAGATCTTTATGACAGCTATATACTTTTAATTAGCCAACCCCACAGATATTTAACCAAACTTATAATGATCACTAAAAATAAATATAAGCATATATATATATATATATGGGCATTAAATTGTGTGATTACAATTAATTCTATACAGCAAAGCAAAGATTATATATTCAAGCTGATAAGTTTTTTTTATGGAGTTAAGCACTCAGATTAATTAATAGTTAGTGATTTTCAGCTTAAGAAGTACAAACTAACTATCTATTGTGGTAATTATCTACTTATTACACTTAATTAAGCCTGTTCCAGCTTAAGAAAAATAATTAATAATGATTTATTTAGATTTAATTTGGAATTATCTTAGGGCTGCTCTTCGGAATGGACTGAGCCGGCCCATTGATTTTAATGCTCTTCATATTTTAATAAAGATAGATACAAACTCCAATAATTTTTTTATTTATTAATATTTAGTTTATATCTCAAGAAACAGAATATATTTTATCTTCTGGGTTGTTTATTGAATTGTTGTTTTCATTTGATAAGACTTGATATATTAAAAGTCTATCATTCATATTTGATATTTTAAAGACAACAACATAACTATTAAAAAGATATATATAGGCCCCCATTTGACAATAGTTCTTTTTATTTTGTATTGCTTATTAAATGTGTGTATTTTAGTTTTTCAATAATAATAATAGTTGTCTAACTATTAATATAATATAGAGATTAATCTAATCACGTAAAATTATATCTGTTTTATAACTAACTCATTTAGACATATAAATTTTAAAAAATTTATTTAAATATATATATATTATAAAAAAAATTGAATTATGTAACTTCTCCATCCTTATTTTATTTGTAAGAAATGTTAACTTTTATTTTATTTATCTTTACTGACTTTTCAACATAAAATATACAAATAAATTATTAAAATAACTAACCAAAACACATCAGATTCATTTACTATTTTTCTCAGTTCGCCCCGTACACATGTTTGTCGTCCACAAGTAACAGCCTTCTATTCACTTAAGACTAAGGTTTCATGTCTAGTTCTTGGGGCGGGGTGACACCCGGATGAGGTCCGGCCCGTCGCCTATCTCTTTAACTTAATCGATGAAGACGAGAAGAGTATTAGTCCTTGAAATTTCGAACGACAATGGAGAATTTTCACTTATGATGGATTCAGAGGCGGAGCCAGAATTTCAAGTCTACCCGGGCTAAAATTATTTTCACAAAAACTAATATAACATGATATTTTTTTTAATATTCCATTATATATTAAAAAATATGAATCGTTTAAGCAATACGAAACAAAACATGACATTAGAAAAACAAAAATACTGAAAAGAGAAGAAAAAAATATCTATTGAAGTTGGGATTTACGATTTTTTGAAATATAATAGTCATCGATAATTGAATTCGTGTCTATACTTGAAACAAATTCCCTCTCAATATAGATGATCATGGAATCGGTGAGAAAATCTTCTCCCATTTTATTACGATAAACTTTTTTAATATGTTTCATAGCAGAAAATGCTCGTTCAGTAGTCGACGTTGAAACGGGTAGAGTTAAAACTAAACAGATCAACCTATCAATCAAATGATACTGTTCCAACTTTTTTGTTTCAAATAAACCTCGGCACAATTCTGAGATAGTGGACATATTTTGGAAATTTTCATGACAAACTATATCAATCTCAAAATGTTGTAGTTGACTTCTCAAATGATGCATTTCTTGTTTGGTGAAATCCTCGGGATAATACTTCTTGGCGATAGTCAAAATTTTGTCGATGTTGAAGTTTTTAAATTTATCATTTGGGTCCAAAGTAGAATTAAGCGAAAGAAGTTCGACTGTATCATCACTGAATCTGAAGTTTAACTCTTCCAACTAAAAATCTATTGCAGCATTGAATATATCATAATGAAAGTGATGCTCAACTGTGATGGTATCCTTTTGTCCACATGAACGACTATATTTCTTATAACAAGCACTCATCTCTGGTATATCAACATCTAATCTTGTGCAAAATGATATGACATTCGAAAGAAGAATATCAAACCCATCATTTCTTGTTATACAAATCTAAAAATTATAACCATTTGTTCCTTGTTAGATATATCCTTCGCTTCATCCACCAAAATACAAAATTTGGAATCGCCAATTTCATCACGTATTTTATTTCTAACCCTGTTAACAATAATATGTAGGATTTCCTTTTGAACTTCGGGTGACGTATACTTTGCATTTCCTGGAGCTTTCTCTAAGATAACATTAACAATACTATCATTCCATTTTCCCAAGAGCTTTAACATCTCAATAAAATTACCTTGATTTTGGGAATCTAAAGATTCATCATGGCCTCTTAATGCACATGCTTGCAAACTTAGCCAACGAACACTCTCAATTGTTGATGGAAGCCTTAATTGATTCTTTTGAATTTGTTCAGAAGATTCTCGATTCATAACTTTATCTATATGTCGAGTTACATTCATCAAATCAATAACCAAATTTGAAGATGTATTGTGCACTGAGTTAGAACCACCCTCGTGAGACAAAAAGGCACACTTACCTCCATCATTAACACGTTTCCAACTTTTGAAACCTTCAACTGTAAATGCTGATTGCTGGGATTTACCTAATTCAAAGAGATAACATGGAAAACAAAATACAGCATCCTTCGAACGAGAGTACTCCAACCATGGGAACTTTTTAAACCAAGAGTATTGAAATCGACGTTGTTGTTTTCCAAATTCAGATCTCGGATACTCCAACATAGGTTGATATGGTCCCATTTTAATGTAAATTTGTCTAATTTCATCGTGATGATTTATAAGATGTCGCCACATAGAAATACGCAATCCATGATCTCGTTCAAGAGTAGTTTCATCAAACTCAACTCTTTGAGATTTAGAAGGAGATTATAAATTCTCATCAAAAATTACTGTATTTGGTTCGATTGACTCGGATAATGAAGGATTATCAATTTTTGGCTTAAAAAAAGATAAAATATTGCTTTTTCTCTTTCTCTCTGAATTTGACATTAAAAATTGTTGAATGAATTTCAATATAAACCAATAGAATGCACTCCTCCGTTTTGACCTAATGAGTAATAAGAAAGAATTCAAATTTTAAAATATTGTTTTAGTTAGGTTGAATAACTAAACTAGTAAAGATTAAAGATAAACAATAAGAATAAGAATAAATTAAACAAATAACTGAATTGAATAAGTAACAGCATTACCTCAAAAGATGATTTTTGATTTGTTGTTACGAATTTGTAAACTTGAAAAATAGAAAATGACCGAGGACTTAGTAAGGATTTAGGATTAGAAAATGACGGATGGGATTTAGGGTTAGACTTAGAAACTTAGAATATAAAATGATGGCCTCCGATTAGGTTAGGATTTAGGGTTAAACTTAGAAACTTAGAATATAAAATGATGGTCGCTTAGTCGATTAGGTTAAAAAATTACTATTAATATTAGATATTAGGTTAGAAAAGAGCGGTTGTCGCTTATCCAATTAGGTTAAAAAATTATGATTAATATTACTTATATTAATTAGATATTAGGTTAGAAACGCGGCCCAAATAATAGAATATATTAGTGAGATTTATATGTTAGATTAATAAATATATTATAGAATATATTAGTGAGATAAAATAAATATAATATAATATATAATTAGTTGGTTGTAGTGGGCCTCCGGGCTATAGTATATAATTTAGTCAATTAGATAGTTATATAATTTTATATTATATAATATTCTACTACTAACTAATTAAATCCCTCCGGGCTACAGCCCGGGTTAAGCTGGGTGTGGCTCTGCCCCTGGATGGATTGACAAAGTATAGTTTGAATCTTGAGACTACGAGTTCGAGCCTGCCTACCGCGTCTAAAATCATGAATTCATATGGATAATAAATGGTGTATATTGAAGCGTTCGGTTATGATAGACGATTCATAGTTGGCACAAGTGCGGGCTATGCTGGTAGTTTGACCGATTATAGGAGCCTCGTTTTGGAACGTCTTGTGGAGGGATATATATATATAATATTTTGTATGCATTTTGTTAGAGTTTGTGGCCCGAATTCTTGTTGGGCCAGCGGGCTTTGCCCACACTGTATGGACATGTAGACTTAATGGGTCTGACCCCTTTTAATTTACATTGTATTTTAGGGTTAGACAAATATATAGAGAATACAACATTCTTTTCTCTTATCTAGTTTTACGTTGTCCACCAAAATTTGTACAATCTTCGATATAGTGAAACTTTTTCTTCTACCCGTGGTTTTTCACCCGTAAGGGTTTTCAACATAATTCTTGGTGTTCGTTTTTCTTTTTCACCTTTATTATCGTTTATTGTGGTTTGAAACTAACAAATTGGTATCCGAGCCAAGTTTGTTTGTTTTATTTTTGGTCATGACCACTATGAAGTACAATATTCCACTGCTGGATCATAACACAATATTTTCATTATGGCAAGTGAAGATGCGTTATTTGGTGCTGACAAGATGCCGTCTTCGTGGATTGATGAAGAAAAGCAACGAGCGGATCGTAAAGCTCTATCGCAGATTTATCTACATCTATCGAATCAGATTCTTCAAGACTGTTTGAAGGAAAAATCAACTGATGCGCTCTGGCTGAGATTGAAGCAATTGTGTATGACAAAAACTCTGATTAACAAGCTACACTTGAAGCAACGCTTGTATTCCCAACGTATGTCTGACGGTATGTCTTTAGAAAATCACTTAACTGTTTTTAAAGAAATAGTCTATGATTTAGAATCTATGGAGGTTAAGTACGATGAAGAAGATTTAGGTCTGATATTATTGTGTTCACTTCCTCCTTCGTATGCTAATTTTAGAGATACCATTCTCTATAGTTGTGAGACTTTGACTCTAGATGGGGTTTATGATGCACTCTTCTCGAAAGAGAAGATGCATAAACTCGTTGGTTTAGATAACATGTCATAAAGCCTTGTTGCACGTGGCAGACAACAGGAGAGGTATTCTAGCAGCAATAACCGTGGTAGGTCAAAATTCAAGAACATGGATAAGACGTGTAGGTAATGCAAGAAGAAATGTCATATTGTTGCTGAGTGTTATAAGTTATAGAATAAGAATAAGAGGGCTGGTGAGGATCATAAGAGCAATCAACCAGAGAAATATGGCGAAGATGATGTTGCTGAAAAGTACAATGATGGAGAACTCCTCGTTACGTCTGATATTGCTTCAAAATAGAGCGACGAATGGATTCTTGATTCTGGATGCACATTTCATATGTGTCCTAATCGGGACTGGTTCTCTACATATGAAGTGGTTTTTAGAGGTACCGTTGTGATGAGAAATAATGCATCTTGCAGAATTGCTGGTATTGGTACGATTAAAGTTAAAATATTTGATGGCACTATTCGAACACTTGGTGATGTAAGGCATGTTCCTGACATGAAGAGAAATCTGATCTCATTGAGTATTCTTGATAATAAAGGGTACAAATACACCGGTGAAGGTGGAGTTGTGAAGGTCAGCAATGTTGGCTTTTGACTATTGGATCTTTAAAAACAATTACGAAGAAAGAAAACCCTAGAAAACTGGGAAGGGCAATAAGATTTGCTGAAGAGGAAAAAATATTTTTATTCTCAAGTAATCTGTATTAACCTTTACAAACAACCATTATAAAGGAGTAATTAGCCTAGAAACTCTAAATTACTTATACATATAGGCCCAAGTCCATTAAAAATTAAATAAACCCTAATTGTATAAAAGACAATAAAGACCCACAACTTTCAATTTTCTGACAATCAATGCTTAAACTCACAATCTCCCCCGTAAGCTTGATTTGGTTTGGGATTCTTCACGCCGAGCAGCTCTTGTATCTCTGCAAATTTGACTCTTGTTAGTGCCTTAATGAGAATGTATGCACGTTGTTCTCTTGTACTTACGAACTCTACAATGACCTGTCGGTTCTCGACGCATTCACGGATGAAGTGGAACTGAGTGTCGATGTATTTTCTACGTCCATAAAATACCGGATTCTTCATTAATGCTATTACGGACTTGTTGTCGACATAAAGGGTTACCGGCTTCGGCTCGCATCCGAGCACCTCGCTTAACAAGTTTCTCATCCAAAGTCCTTGGCACGACGCTGCAGTAGCTGTCATAAACTCCGCCTCACATGAAGATAAAGCAATAGTTTGTTGTTTTTTGAGATTGTCAGGTGATTAGATTCCTATTGAGATAAAACACCATTCCTCCAGTACTTTTTATATCGTCTGTGTCACCGACTAGGTCGCTGTCAGTAAAACCAATGAGTTCTTCCACTTCTCGTCCTCTTCTTAACTGAATTCCATAACTCGTTGTTCCCTTCACGTAACGAAGAATGTGTTTTACTGCATGTTGGTGTAGAGTGGTAGGCTTCTCCATGTATCGACTCACTATGCCAACTACATAAGAGATATCGGGTCGAGTGTGCATTAAGTACCTGAGACACTCGATGATACGCCTATACTCCTTCGGATCCACTAAGCTTCCTTCCACATCTTTTCTGAGATGCAACTTTGCTTCCATAGGATACTTGCTCTAGTTATAATCCTCAATTGCAAATTGTTTCAACACCTTCTTCGCATAAGCTTCCTGCTTCACCTCAATGCTATCTTTCTTCTGGTCCACCTCGATACCAAGAATTAATCTGACTGTGTAATATTTCGCCACCGGTGCAAAGTTCTCCTCAAAATCATTGTCTTGCTTCTACACATAACCTTTTGCTACCAATCTCGCTTTGTACTTGAGGATGTTGTCTTCGTTGTCTCCTTTCAACTTGAAAACTCACTTTAGCTCGAATGTCTTATTCTTCCTGATAGACTCGAGCTATTTGTTCATGGCCTCATTCCACAACTCTTCGACTACTGCCTCGTGATATGTTATTGGCTTGTCGGTGGTGAGAAACAACAATTCATCAGGATCCATCTCTACCAGTGGTGCCTCCACATAGACATCTCGTAAGATTCCGAACTCCACGGGATTTTGTACGAGCTTGTTGTTGTTGTTGCACCACTCCCACTTCTTCTCCTCCTCGAATATGGCATCTCTACTCACATAGATTTCCCCGTAAGATGAATTAAGAAACTTGTGTGCCTTGCTTCCGTCTTTGAACTTTATATTTCCGGTAATTTTCTTGTCGACCTTATTGATCTTTTCTCGATGGCCCGTCATATGGTTGCTTGCTCCATTGTCAAGGTACCACACATCGGTGTGATTACAATCATCGCCACTTGCGAGGAGTTTCTCCATGACTTTATTTCATTGAACAACACCACATTTGGTTCCTCCTTGAATGGTTCTTGCATGAACTCTTCAAGGTTTGTCTTCTCGTCTCCCTCAACAAACATTAATATTGACTCCTCGTCATAGAAGCTAGTGAGGTTTGCATCATCGTCTTCGAGCAAAACTTTCGTCACTATCTCAGCAAACATTAAGGTTGGCTCCTCATTATAGAATCTAGTGAGGTTTGCCTCATCGTTAGACCTATTGTTAGGGCACTTAGACGCGTAGTGCTCATACTTTTGACAAGCGTAACACTTCACTATGCTCTTGTCTTTGCGGGGCTTGGTATCTATTGTCGAGATGAGCTTTCTGCACAACCTCGCCCTTGACCTTGCCCTTTTCCACGACCTCGGTTATCTCCACCGTTGCCGCTGCGACTTGACGATCTAGAAGAAAAATCGGCTTATCCGTTTTTCTTCATTTGTGATATCCATTCATCATGCGTGAGCAATATGTGCTCCTTCTTTTGGTCTTCATAGCCGCAAAGTCTCTCCTCGTGGACTTGGAGACGACCGACGATCTCCTCGACGGTCATATTCTTGAGGTCACCAAATTGCTCGATCGCTGTAACGATATGCATGTATGTTTGTGGTAAGGCTTTAAAGAACTTCTTGACGATGGAGATCTCCACCTTCTCTCCCAATGAGCGAATACCAGTCACGATGGATGTCAATTTCATGGCGAAATCATCCACCGATTCCCCATTCTTCATGTGAATCGCCTCAAATTGTGTCTTCAAGGTTTGCACTTTTTCCTCCTTGACTCTCCACTCCAACACGCATTGTTTTTAGCATCTCCCACGCTAGCTTGGCGGAATCCTTCTCAGCCACCATGAGAAGGACGTCTTCAGGGAGTGCTTGATAGATGGCGGCGAGAGCCATTCTATCTATACGTTCGTCAACATCTTCGAGCATCATGGCTTCCCACACTCCTTGTGCTTATAAGTTTACCCGCATATTCAATGCCTAAACCGAATAGTTACTCTTCGTGAGTAACAGATAGGAGAGCGTCACGTTCCCTTCTCTTTCAATCTTCATTGTTGCCGCATCGTTGTTTGATATTGTCGACGACATGTTCTTCAATCTAGCTCTAATACCAAATGTTGGTTTTTGATTATTGGATCTTTGAAAAATGATTACGAAGAAAGAAAATCCTGGAAAACTGGGAAGGGCAATAAGATTTTCCAAAGAGGAAAAAATATTTCTATTCTCAAGTAATATGTATTAACCTTTACAAACAACCATTATACATGAGTAATTAGCCTAGAAACCCTAAATTACTTATACATATAGGCCCAAGTCCATTAGTAATTAAATAAACCATAATTATATAAAAGACAATAAAGACCCACAACTTTCAATTTTCTGACAATCAATGCTTAAACTCACAAGCAAGGGGTCTCTTGTTGTGATGAAGGGACTCAGGAAAACTGTCAGTTTATATGTTCTGCAAGGCTATATGATTACAGGTGATGTTATTGTTGCTAGTTCCTCTATGTCTGATTCCGATGCTACAAGATTATGGCACATGCGTCTGGGTCACATGAGTGAGAATGGCATAGTCGAATTGAACAAGAGAGGGCTTTTTGATGTGCAGGGTATTACGAAGCTGAAGTTTTGTGAACATTGCGTTTTTGGTAAGCAGAAAAGAGTTAGGTTCTCGGCTGGTATTCATAATACGAAGGGGATGTTAGACTACATTCATTCTGATTTGTGGGGCCTTCTAGAGTGCCATCTAAAGGTTGTGTGTTTAATATGTTGACTATTATAGATGATTTCTCTAGGAAGGTTTGAACATTTTTTGAAACAAAAGAGTGACGTGTTTTCTACTTTTAAAGAGTGGAAGTTTATGATTGAGAAGCAGACAGGGAGGCAAGTGAAGCATAATTGATAACGGTTTAGAGTTTTGTTCTAATGAGTTTAATACTTTATGTAGAACTGAAGGTATTGTGAGGCACCATACAGTTCGACATAATCCTCAACAGAATGGAGTTATAGAGAGGATGAATAGAACTTTGATGGAGAAGGTGCGTTGTATGCGCCTTAATGATGGGCTACCGATGTCATTGTGGGCTGAAACCGCTACGTATGCATGTCATCTCGTTCATCGCTCTCCTTCGACTGCTATTGATAAGAAAACTCCATAGGAGGTATGGACTGGTTCTCTTGCTAGTTATTCTGATTTTAAAATTTTCGGGTGTCCTCCGTATGGTTATGTAGATAATGGGAAGTTAGAGCCTCGTTCGGTGAAGTGTGTGTTCATAGGGTTCAAGCAAGGTGTGAAGGGATACAAGTTGTGGTGTCTGAGACTAGTAAAGTCGTCATTAGTAGAGATGTTTTTTTTGATGAGACTAGCATGCTTCAGGGGTCTCCGTCTTCAACTCCCTCCGAGGGAAATCAACAGAAGTCGAGTATTTAGGGGGAGCTTGAGATTGGGTTGAAACCTACACCAGAACAAACTCCAGGGCCTATTCTAGTTTCTATGGATGATGATAGCTCCTCAGAAGCACCTCCACAACATTCAATTGCAAAAAATAGGCCTCTTAGAGAAATTAGACGCCCTTAGAGATATACAGAGGCTAATTTAGTTGCGTATGCATTAAATGTGGCTGAAGAGATTGATTCAGAAGAAGAACCTACGACGTATTCAGAAGCGGTTACTTGTGAAAACACTAGTATGTGGATGATCGCTATGCAGGAAGAGATCGAATCGCTTCACAAGAATTCTACATGGGATCTAGTGAAGCTACCAAAGAGCAAGAAGGTTGTTCGCTGCAAATGGGTGTATAAGAGAAAGGAAGGTACGATGGGAGTTGAAAAAGTTAGGTATAAAGCCAGACTTGTTGCAAAAGGATATAGTCAAACTCTAGGTTTTATTTTACTGATGTATTTTCTCCAATTGTGAGGCACAGTTCTATTCGGGCTTTACTAGGTATTGTGGCATTCCACGATCTTGAGCTTGAGAAGTTAGATGTAAAAACTGCATTCTTAAATGGAGAACGTGAGGAAGACATCTACATGCAACAACTAGAGGGATCCGTAACCTTAGGAAAGGAGGACTACGTATGTGAGCTGAAAAAGTTTCTTTATGGTTTGAAACAGTCACTGAGATAGTGGTATAAGAGATTCGATACATTTATGACCACTCATGATTTTAGGAGGAGTAGTTACAATAGTTGTGTCTACTTTAAAGTATGTGATGATGGGTCGTTCGTTTACCTATTGTTGTATGTTGACGATATGTTAATTGCCGCTAAAGATCAGAGAGAGGTCAGAAAGGTGAAAGCATAGTTGAGTAGCGAGTTTGAGATGAAAGATTTATGTGCAGCAAAGAAGATGCTTGGAATGGAGATTCTTAGAGACCGACCGACTGGTAAATTGTACATAAGTCAAAAGAGGTACATCGAGAAAATCCTTAGTAGGTTTAACATGCAAAGTGCCAAGCCGGTAAGTACTCCACTAGATGCTCATTCTAGACTTTCTTCTTCTTTGTCACCAAAGTCAAATAGTGATGATGATTATATGTTGCGAGTGTCATACTCTAGTGTCGTTGGTATGCTATGATTTGTTCATGACCTAACTTAGCATATGCAGTTAGTGTTGTTAGTAGATATATGGAAAACCCTGGTAAGGAACATTGGAAAGCGGTTCAGTGGATTCTCAGATACTTATGTGGTTCTACTGATGTTTGTTTACAGTTTGGGAAAAGTAAAGATGGAGTTGTCGGTTACGTTGATTCAGATTATGCTGGAGATCTTGATAAGAGAAAATCGTTGTCTGGTTATATTTTTTGTGTTGGTGGTTGCGCTATTAGTTGGAAGGCTATGTTGCAGGCTATAATTGTTTTGTCTACTACAGAGGCAAAGTGCATGGAGATTACAGAAGCTTGCAAAGAAGCAATTTGGATTAAAGGCTTGTTTGACGAACTTAGTGAAGATTTGCAGATTTCTGATAACTAGAGTGCTATTTTTCTAACAAAGGATCAGATGTTTCATGAGAGTACTAAGCACATTGATGTACAGTATCATTTTGTGCGTGATGTGATTGCTCGTGGTGATATTGTTGTGAGCAAGGTGAGTACACACAATAATCCTGCAGATATGATGACCAAGTCACTTCCTATTATCAAGTTTGAGCATTGCTTGAACTTGGTTGGTCGTCATTGTTGAGTTATGCCCTTAGGGGCTTTGGTGGAAGAGGTTTGATTTTGTGGTTATGCTATCAAAGATTGGAATTCGTTTCAAGGTGGAGATTGTTAGAGTTTGTGGCCCGAATTCTTGTTGGGCCAGCGTGCTTTGCCCGCACTGTATGAACCTGTAGACTTAATGGGTGTGACCCCTTTTAATTTACATTGTATTTTAGGGTTAGACAATATATAAATAATACGACCGTCTTTTCTCTTATCTAGTTTTACATTGTCCACCAAAATTTTTACAATCTTCAATATAGTGAAACCTTCTCTTCTGTCCGTGGTTTTTCACACGTAAGGGTTTTCCACGTAATTCTTAGTGTTCGTTTTTCCTTTTTACCTTTATTGTCGTTTATTGTGGTTTAAAACTAACACATTTAATAGTTATTATTAGAAGAAGAATAACTTGACAAGGCTTGTAAGTTTTATGGACTCCGAACTATTAAGAGAGGAATTGTAAATTTGAGGTTATGATCGGTACCACTATGAGAAGATCGAGTATGGTTTTAGCAGTAATCTGGTCGGTTTGGATTTTGTTATAAAGACAATCTGGATTTACTTTTGTAATTGATCATATGAATGTTTTGCATTGTTGATTATTGAGAATATTGTATATGTTTTGCACAAATTATAATTGACACAAAAAAAATGAGAGAAAATAAATATGAGATTATAAAAAAAAATAGAAAAAGAAAGAAGAAAAAGACTGTGAATGGGGATGAAGAATAGAAAGGAGGGAGAATGTAGGGAAATTTGATCAAATAACCTCAAAGATGAGGTTATTTGATCTGATGGTAATTTTTTATTTTATTTGCGCTCGTGGTGCTCTATTTTTTTTATACGATTTTGCCCTTGTCACGAAACGCTAAGTGACTTAGCGTTTCGCTAAGTGGATTAGGGGTTTGTATAAATACTCAAATATTTTCATTTCCTTAAATTTCTTTCTCTCTCTTCTCCAATTCTCTCCTTCAATTCACGGTGGCCGGCGACGACGGCGGCCGGCGGCAACGACGGCGACGGAGTTTCCTTCACTCCATACAAATCTATACAGATCAGATTTACAAGCTCTTCTAACCTAACTAATTCATTTATGTTTATCTATTGCCGATTTCTAACCCTAAATCTATTTTGTATGCAGGTTTCCGATTCTAGGGTTTATGTGCAGGTCTCCGATTCTAACTATTTGAAGGTCGTCGAGGTAGATCTTCATTTCAGATGTGATAAACAGTTATGTTCTTGTTTACATTTTCTTCATTTCAAAAACCTTTTCATATTTCGTTTTGGTCGTATTTTTTGATTCTTATTTGTTATATGGTTCATATTGGTTCATGTTTGAGCATTTCGTTAGGTAATTATTTGTTATTCGTTCATATTTGCAGAAAATCTCTGTCTGATTAGAGCGTATGTGTTTCCGTTTCAGATCTGCTTACCGTTTCGCTACGGACTTACCGTTTCGCTACGGACTTACCGTTTTGCCGTTACGGACTTACCGTTTCGCTACGGACTTACCGTTTCGCTACGGACTTACCGTTTCGCTACGGACTTACCGTTTCGCTACGGACTTACCGTTTCGCTAAGTAGTACCTCGCGATTCGCTAAATGTCAAGATTTTTTGTTATTTATAGTTAATCATGAACTTCATTTGACAAGGTATCTACATCACTTCATGGTTATGAAGAGAACCTGTGTTAACAAAACAAACCTTCTAATTTTACATTGGAAACATTTAGATTCTTCAGAAAATGTCTTTGAAGAATCTATCATTGACCTCCAGATAAGCAAAGATTGGCTGACTTTGATTTCGTTAGTCATTAAGCTAAAGAAATAAATTTCAAACAATTTTCTCTTATCTGGAGTTCAATGATAGCTTCTTCAAAGACTTTTTCTGAAGAATCTAAATGTTTCCATGTAAAATTATAAGGTTTGTTTTGTTAACACATGTTCTTTTCAAAACCATGACTTTGTTGTTGATACCTTGTCAAATGAGATAGATTACCTATGAAACCAATAAATTTTTTTGTACTTGACGATTTGCTAAGTACTACGAGCTCCAGCTAGGAGAATGGTTTGAATTCGATTTCGTTATTAAACAAATATAGTAGCGAAAACGTATTCAAACTATCTTCTCTTAGTTGGAGCTCGTTGACCTCGCGATTCGCTAAGTACCTCCCGATTCGCTAAGTGCCTCCCGATTCGCTAAGTGCCTCCCGATTCGCTAAGTACCTCCCGATTCGCTAAGTGCCTCCAATTCGCTAAGTACCTCCCGACTCGCTACGGAAGTTGAAGAGACGCGCGTACGCACACGCGCTAGACCTTATATATTCAAAAATTTCAGAACATTTCATTTCAACCGACGGACTCTCTCTCTCTCTAACCCATTTTCTCTTCACTGAATCTTGTCAAGGCCGATCATTTCTGCTTTCTTCTCGTTCGTCATTAAGGTTTGTTCATTCTTCTCCCCGCCTATCATTTTCTGCTTTTTTATTCATGGGTTTCGGTTTTTGCATGTTAAGTGTTTCTGTTCAGTATATTTTTTTGCCATTAGGGTTTCGCTAGGTACCTCCCGATTCGGTAAGTACCTAGCGATTCGCTAAATACCTAGTGGTGGCCGATCATTTTCTGGTTTTTTGTTTATGGATTTTGGTCTTTGCATGTTAAGTTTAGGTGTTTGTTTCAGATTTTTTGTTTAGGGTTTTTGCATGTTAAGTTTTATTGTTTGTTTCTGATTAGTTATGTATGGTTAATGTTGTCTTATGTTCAGTTAATGTTTTCGCTAGGTACCTCTCGATTCGCTAAGTACCTCCCGATTTGCTAAGTACCTAGCGATTCGCTAAGAACCTCCCGATTCGCTAAGTTCTTACGGTGTATGTGTTTGTTCTTACATTTTTGATGATGTTGTTCCTTTTGTAGATGGTAGAAACAACTGTTACTGAGTTTCCTGGTCGGATTTCGTGGAAAAGTGCCCTCACCCTGAAGAAGATTGTTAATAAGTTCGAGGAAATGGATCTTCTGGAGAGTGTGTACAATACCCAGTTCAGATCATTATTCATAGCCCCCCTCTTGCAGTTCTCAGGATCTATTGTACATCATATGTTGATGAGGAGGTTAAGCTCAAACTCCAAGGAGATAACTTTCATGGTGAATGGGCAATAGCTTGTATTTGGTATGAAGGAGTATGCGTTGGTTACCGGCCTATGTTTCGGCATTTATCCTGAGTTGGACCAAGAAAAATTGCGCTGTTGTCCACCTCTCTCGGTGAAATACTTTAAAGGGAGCATGAGTGTGAAAATGTGCGACTTCGAGAAAGCTTTTTTCAAATGCAAAGACAAGGAAGATGCATTCAAGATGGGGCTGGTATGCCTGATTTGCCAGTACCTATTCACATTTGACCCAAAAAGAGTTATATTTCCAAAAATACTCAACATGGTGGAAGACAAGGACACTTTCCTCCAATATCCATGGGGGAAGGTCACATTTAGAGCCACCCTCAAGGGTTTAAACAAGAACATGAAACATCTCAGTACCTCATATTTTGACAAGAAGGAGAAGTCTGAAGATCCTTATGCTCCTTTTGCATATAACATCTATGGGTTCGCATTGGCACTTCAAGTGTGGACGTATGAGGTCATCGAAAACTTTATCCCTAAATTCGCCAAAAGGAATCAGATTAATGACCATCTACGCCCAAGGTTGTTACTCTATCATTCCAACAGGAAAAACACATCGATCGAGGTAAAGACTGCCCTAGAAACCACGGATGTGACTGAGATGGAAGAGTCCTCCATGGAGAAGAGGTTATACAGTGGTGAGGTATTTGAGCAAATCGACGAGACAACTGATGATTTTTTTGAGGGATTTACTGATGGGAAGGTAATAAAAGATGTATTTGATGAAGAAAGTGAACATGAAGAAGTTACTCCGAATCCCCCCAAACCTGCCACGAGGAAGAGAAAGGCTGATGCTACTCTTAAAGAAGCAGCCAACTTGAAGAAGAAGCTTGCTTATGAATCGATTCCGGCCCGCATTCTTACTCCCTCCTCCGCGACCTCAAGTCCTCGGGCTGACACACCTTCTCATCGGGCTCCAACACCTTCTGTTGGATGTGAATTTAATGAGATGAAAGAGGAGCTGAAAATAGAGATGAAAGAGGAGATGAAAAAGCTAAAAACAGAGCTCATCAAAGAGCTAAAAATCACAATCCAAGAAACTCAAGAAACTCACCTTGAGTCGTTCAAGAAGATGGTTTTTAATATGTCCAAACAGTTGTTAGATAAATCCAACAAAAGGATGTCCATATTATTAACCAGATTAGATGATATGGAGGAGAATATAAAGAAGAAGAAGAGTAAGAAGAAGGATTCTAAGAAGGCTGTGAAGGTCGAAGAGGAAAAGACTACTGAGGTATGGAGATATTGAATTTTGCACTTTATATTTCATTTCGCTAAGTACATATCTGATCTGACCAGTACCTATTTTGCAGGTTAAGGATTCTAAGAAGGATGTCGAAGTTGAGAAGAGCAAGGTTGAACAGGAGGAGGAGAAGAAAGAGGTATTCTGCGTACTTGACGTTTCGCTAAGTTAGTACTTGTCGTTTCGCCAAGTACTTGTCGTTTCGCTAAGTTAGTACTTATCGTTTCGCCAAGTACTTGTCGATTCGCTAAGTTAGTACTTGTCGTTTCGCTAAGTTGGTACTTGTCGTTTTGCAAAGTACTTGTCGTTTCGCTAAGTTAGTACTTTTAGTTTTGCAAAGTACTTGTCGATTCGCTAAGTTAGTACTTGTCGTTTCGCAAAGTACTTGTCGATTCGCTAAGTTTGTACTGACCAGAATTTTGCCTATTTTGTAGGAGATGATAGCGATGCAGGAGACTGTGGGGGATGATGAGAAGGTGAATGATGGGAATAATGGGAAGAAAGACGATGTAAAGGAGGACAATGAGAAGGTGGAGGATGAATAAAAAGAGGACGGTGAGAAGGTGGAGGACGAACAGAAGGTGGAGAACGATGAGAAGGTGGATGATGATGAGAAGATGGATGAGGCTAAGGTGGAGAACGATGAGAAGGTGGATGATGATGAGAAGATGGAGGATGAACGAAAAGAGAACGATGCGAAGGTGGAGGACGTAAAGATGGAGGATGAGGCTAAATTGGAGGACGGTGAGAAGCTGGATGGTGTGGCTAAGATGGAGGATGAGGCTAAAGTGGAGGACGGTGAGAACAATTGACGATGTCTACATGCCTGTGAACATTAACCAGAAACACTGGATTTTGTGTGTAGCACGTCTTCAAAAGTACCGCATTGACATGTACGACTGTGATTCCTATCTTTATAAGAATCTGGATCCTTATTTGAAACCCTTCTGCGACATGATTCCACATATATTCGCAAAGACAATCACTCTTGGTGAGAGGGTAAGGTTTCCTAAATTCAACTTCGAAGGCCTCATCCAACCAATGACTTACAAACGGTTACCACACCCCAAAGTGAAAATCGCTGCAGCTAAGGTTGGAGAAGTCCCACGGGCAACAGAGAGCGGGGACTGTGGGGTCTTCACGCTAATGTATATGGAACACTTGACCGCTAATCAAGCCGTGCACAATGTGACCTCAGAAAACATGGAGATTTTTAGGCAGAAGATGGCGATCAGGTTATTCCATCAGATTATGGAACCTTAGTGTAAACATTATTTTGAAGTAAATTGTGTAAATTGGATAACTTATTTTGATGTATTGTAAACCTTGATGAATATTTTGGAAGTTGGATGATAAATTATTTTGAACTTGAATTGCAGAAAACCTTCAACGTAAAAAACAAGTGTAACCCTTGAATTGACCCTTCAACGTACAAAAAAGATAACCTCGAATTGACTCTTCATTTCTCTAAGTTGGGGTCATCGTTTCGCTAAGTTAGTAGCCTTCGTTTCACTAAGTTAGTACTCTTCGATTCGCTAAGTGCCTCCCGATTCGCGAAGTACCTCCCGAATCGCGAAGTACCTCCCGTTTCGCTAAGTACTCTTCGTTTCGCTAAGTTATTACTCATCGTTTCCCTACTCATATGCTACTACTAGAACATACAACATAAACTTTAAACCTGAATTAACAACATAGTATCTTACGCATAGTATCTTACCAGTACCATAGTTCAATTAACAGCATATATTACAACATAGTATCTATCAAGCTAAAGGTTCATATTGTTGAGATGATGAGTCATGCTGCTTAGATGATGAAGCTCGTGCAGTAGATGGTGCAGGCATCACTGCTTTGCATGTTGCCCTATTATGTCCAAGTCCAGCACATGAGCTGCATCGTCTCGGGACCTTACGGACCTCACCCTGGTATGACCTACGCTTTGATTGTGGCCTGCCTTTCTTAACCTTCACATTTGGTTTAAGACACGAACGTTGCTTGATATGTTCGGGAACATCCCAATTTTCTTCATCACCAGGAGGATAACATGTCTCGGCATATGAATTTATCCAACACTCAGTTGTGTAATACCTGTGTGCAGGGAAAATATAACGAATTATTAATTGGTTAAACAGAATGAACACGTGAGCTAAATATTAATACCTTGAATAGAAGTCATAAGAAACCAAATTCCGACTACGGGCAGCAGCCATTGCATGCGTACAAGGAAGACCCGAAACTTCGAATACTCTACAAGTGCAGTTCATGTCTTTCAAATTGACTTTGAAATGGGACTGATTGTCATGCACATAAAACTCGAATCGGTTAAGTGATTGGACTGTATAGAATCTGGCCTTCTCGAATCCCTCACGTAACACCTTCTCATAATTTGGAGATAAAACTTCTTCGTGATTAGACGCTCTTTCTCTTCTATCGTTAAACCAATGTTATATTGTGAATCTTAAATACTCAGCCATTTCTGAAATGGGATACTTTCTGGCTTCCCTGCTCTGACTATTGAAACTCTCAGCATAATTGCTTGTGAGTTGATTGTATCGCTTACCGGGAAAAAATGCTCTACTCCATCTTTGGAACCCAATTTCTTCCAAATAGGCAGCAATCCTGTGATCTTTAACCTTGATCTTGTCAAACCACCGATTAAATTCGTGGATAGTGTACGCCTTTGAAGTTGAATCAAACTCCGCATGACACTTATCACTTTTGAATTTGGCAACAATATTCATTTTTATGTGATATGTGCACGCACCGTGGTCTGCTTCTGGGAAAACAGCACACAAGGCATTAGCGATGCTTGGGTGTCTGTCGGATACAAAGACGAGATCATCAACTAATCCAATTGCGTCTCTCAGTTTTTGCATGAAATAAGTCCATGAGTTATTATTCTCTAAATCAACAACGCCGAATGCGACAGGATATAGTTGCTCATTCGCATCCAATGCAATAGCCACCAATAATATACCACCCACCTTGTGCTTAAGAATACTAGCATCAACACATAATACAGGACGACAAAAGGATTTGAAACCCCTAATTGAGAGGCCTAGGGACATGAACATATACTTGAAGTGGTCGAGCTCGTCTGTCTGTATGTCGGTTATGGTACCAGGATTACACTTCTCCAACATGTAAAGGTATGATGGCAGTATTCTATAGGAATCCTCTACCGTTCCTCGCACAGCTATTAAAGCATTTTCCCTTGCCCTCCATGCCTTATTATAAGTCAAAAATATCCCATAAGTTGTCTGCATGTCTTCAATTATTTTCTTAGGCAAGTGGTTATGATGATGGTCCATGTACTTGCTCTTCACGCACTGCCCAATAACCCATGCTGGTGTTTGTATTTTTTTCTTGGGCCTCGACAAAACTGAGCATGAGTGTTGTTGCTCAAATGTCCGGATCTCAAACATCTCAGAAAACTTACCTTTCACAGCCCGCAAGCTCCACTTGCATGTCTCATCTAAACATTTGAGTTCCCAAAGATTTTTCTTGACTTCTCCACTTTGAATTCAAAATGATTGGTCATCGCATATTTATATAGAGCAAGTTGAAGTTCTTTTTTATTTTCAAACAACGAACTGACTTCCAATACGGTTTCACTAGTTAATGCCATCACAAATGTGGGGTCTGACGGTGATGTGTCTGTCGGGTCTGTCGATGGTGTACCCATTGAAGATCGTCTTGCACTAGATGGTGTACCCATTGATGATCTTCTTGCACTTGTTGGTGTACCATTTGATGCCTTTCTTGCACTAGTTGGTGTACCCAATGATGATCTTCTTGCACTTGGTTGTATAGGTATTGATGTTTTTTCACCACTATTAACATGCAAGTCCTGAGTAAGTGGGATGTGAGGCAAAGAGTTTTCTCCGGATTCATTTTGACTTTCAACAAAGAATTCCGAGGGTACAACAGGTGGAACAAATTTTGAGTAAGTTGTGGTGGTAGTATACTTTCTTGAGTTGGGTATGTAAGTAGTGGTATCTTTTCTTTAGTAAATGCTGACTTCTTCACCACAGATACACACAATGGTGACACTGTTCGACCCAAAATCAAGCGTGATAGATATGTGTTCAAATCCCCATCATTATCAATAAAAACAGGTTTTAGATTTCTGATATTCGGAATATCATACTTCACTTGGAGCACTAAATCGTATGTTGATATCTGGAGATTAAGTCTATCGTAGAGTATATCAAGTAATTCAGCATAACGAGTACTTTGGGGTAGATCAAATGTTTTGATTGAAGATGCATCAAAATACAGTATTCCATCAGCATCAAGTTTCCACTCTCCATTATAGAAAACAAAAACTTCAGCTGCAATAAAAAAAACATGATTAGAGAGGATAATTAATACTTCGCGAATCGCTAGGAACTTAGCGAAACGGGAAGGCCTTCGCGAATCGTTAGGCACTTGGCGAAACGGGAAGGCCTTCGCGAATCGTAAGGCACTTAACGAAACGGGAAGGCCTTCGCGAATCGCTAGGCACTTACCTAAACGGGAAGTAAACCCTAATCAATCTCAGAAACCGAACATCAATAAAACATGCTTATAGACGTACCTATTGGAACAGTGCTCGTGCTCGTCGTGGAACTCATAGTGGATTTCGAACGAACAGATCTCCGACGAGTTCGCCGCCGCCGGAGTTTAGAGAGAAGGAGGAGAAGAGCGGGAAGAGAGAGAAGGAGAAGAAAAGAAATGAAAAAAAGTACGGAGGTTATATTAAAAAGTAAGGGTAATCTGAACATTTCACATATTGTCACTTCGCGAAACGCTAAGTCACTTAGCGTTTCGCGACAAGGGCAAAATCGTTCAAAAAAAATAAAATCACCACGAGCGCAAATAAATTATCAAATTACCATCAGATCAAATAACTTCATTTTTGAGGTTAGAGGTTATTTGATCAAATTTCCCAGAATGTATATACGATGAATAAGAGGATGAAATGATTTATTATTATTATTTATTTATATTTAATTAATTGATATATTTGTAAAAACAAGACATAATTCCGTTTATAACGGAATTGTGTGAACTTTTAATATTTAATACGATCTAAACTTGTTTCCTAAAATATATGATATATACTTTGAGTTCAATTTTGTCCAAGTGCTTGTTTTTTACCTTAATTTTAATCTGTCTCTTATTGTGTTTGAATTGTTTTAACAATTAAACTAAGTTTTGTATAATGAAGTGTAATATGAAGAAGAGGTATGGTGCCAAAAAACCCAAATCTATATGAACGAAAGATCTTATTATGTTTGAATTGTTTTAACTGGCCCCGTTTAACTGTTAAACTAAGTTTTGTTTAATGAACTATAATATCAATTTAATCGTTAAATATTATATAAACTAACTAATACAAATAATTGGACAAATATATTAAAAAAAATAAATAATGTTATTTATAATTTTGTTGTTTTGTTTTGTTATAATATAATGTTATTCTCGTTGTCAATAAATAAGAGTCATTATGAATCATACTAGCTTGCAGCATCAATGAATTCAATAATACCTAAGCCTATCAATGTAATGAATTATGTAAAGGGTCATCTCAGAGAATAAAAAAATTATGTTTTAGCTGTTTGAACTTTAAAGTATTTATAAAATTAACTGTGAAAAATTAAATGCTTTTGTTTTGTTTTGTTTGTATATTGGAGGGATTCAAGATAATGACATATTACCTAAAAGACAGCACAAACAAGTACCAATTTTGAGACAACCCAATGTTGGCTACCCCAGAAACATGTGTATGCATATTTGTATTTATTTATAGACAAAAATTAATACTATTTATGAAGCCTCGTTTGTTTTCACTTATTACATCACTTCCTCTATATTATTATTATTATTATTATTATGTTCTCATCCATCTTATCTTAATCCATATATATAACAAACAGGTGGCAAATAGTTGAAGGCCTTGTTTGTTTAATCTGATTTATAATCCAAAGTGATGGTGATGATAATTGATAGATACAGACTGAGAATTAAAACCAAACAAGGTCTAAGATTGTGAATGGGACATCCAACCCAGCAACCTAGACACCGGTCCAACCGGAGGAGTTGGAGATAAAACCTCACATGTATTATTATTATTATTATTATGATTATTTATTATGTCTCTGCTAATCCCTGTTATTTCCGACACACTTCTTCCTTTAATTACATTTCTGCCATCCTCTTCAATTCCAATCTCCCGCCTGCCCTTTCTGTTCCACTTCCAGTTCTGCACCACCGACGACCTAGATCCCGAGGAAGAAGACCATCGACGGCTCTCGTTCATTATCATCTCTGTTCTCAACAACACCAGATCCGACCCCTGCACTTCACTCCATCTCTCAGGTAAACCCAAACCCAAACCCACATCCGATTCCTTCTTACCGCCGCCGCCGCCGATTATAATCCGGTGCTCTAACCGTCTCCGATCATACTCCGATTCAACACTCCGTCCTGTCGTCAGAAGAAGCCCGTCTTTCCTTTGCTGTCTCTCGAAGCACCCTACAGTCACGGTCTCAGTGGTCTCCGGTAATTTCTTGCTCTTCTTTCTCCAACTGTCCAGCGATCTCCGTTGACGCTCGCCGCCGCGATTTAAGGACGATGAATCCTGACTGGGTCGTCTGGGCAGGAATATCTTCAACAGTCCGGTGACTCTCTCTCCCGCCGACGAGTGTCTTCCAGATATCCGCCGCGAACTCTCCACCCTTTGTTGTTGGATCGAGTCGACGGCCGGCGGCGGCGGTGGAGTTGGAAGTGTAGGTTCGCGTCTGCCTAAAACTCCGGCTATGGCGTCGCCGACGAGTAGAATATCCTCGGGATCGACGCGATAACGGCAAAGAGGGCAAGTAGAGTGGGCGTCGAGCCAGGTGTCGACGCACTCGACGTGAAATGCGTGTTTGCATTTGGGTAAAAGTCGGAGGACTTCTTGAGGTTCGAAGCGATTCAAACAGACGGCACATTCAAGGCCGTCTTTCTGACCTTGGAGAGCACCGAAGCGGAAAACTGGAAGTAAATCGATAACGGTCCGGTCGACGCCGGAGTTTCTCCTATTGGTTAATGGGGGAAACCTACTAGAAGAAGAAGAAGCGGCGGGGCGGTGGTTACGGGAATAGGTGTTTCCGTTTTGTCTCTTGCAGTGCTTGGCGTAGAGGAGGAGGAGAAATGTGAGGGAGAACATTGTGGTGAGAGCTGCGACGATGACGGCGACGGATGGTTTGAAGGAGGCGATGTGCGGCGGGGGAGGTGGCGGCGGCGGAGGATAGATTGGGGTGGGGAGAGGCGGATTTATGGTAGGAGTGGATGTGGATGGTAATTGTGTAAAAAGAAGAGGTATGTGGTTTCTGGTAGGTGTAGACATTAGGAATCTAGGGTAGAAGAAGAAGATGAGAGAAAGCAAATGAATAATTTGATAGATAGATAGAAGAGAGAGTAGAATGAAGAATGAAAGGATGATTGAAGGGGGGGGCGGTGGGGAATGTAATTGGTCTTGGAGATTCTTGAAGGAGGGCCAGGAAGAAGAAAGAAACAAGGTGGTAAAGGACAAATGGTTTCTAACGAACTTGAGACTTGAGAGTTCTGAGTTATTTCATCTCTCTTTCCTTGCCTTTGCCTCTGCCTCTGTTCAAAACCAAAACCAAAACCAGACTTCTTCTTCTCTCTTCTCTTGTGAGAGAGAGAGAGAGAGAGAGAGAGTCTTGAGAGGATATGGATGTTGCAGAAGCCAAAAAGAAGCATTGGATATTGCACTAGCTAGCCAAACGAAATATTTATTTAATTACAAATCTTATTTTACACTTAACTCCATTCCCAATATCAAAACAAATGTTCTAATATAGAAAGAAAGAAAAAAACTTCACTTTTATAGTGTCTTGTTTTTCTTGTCAAAATGTGTGTTTATTCATTTTTAGGGTGTTAGGGATCATATCTATCTGCATCTTAACATCTAAAAACATATAATATAGTTGTGAGCATTTCTAATGAAGAGAATGAAGGGGAGCCCCTATAAAAGGCTCTAGCATTTTGATGTCTGTGTTCAAGGCAGGGTCTTTTGTTACCGTTTCTCATTTGTGCCCCCTCACAACAGAGTAAAATGTTTTTAAAAAAAAATAAACCATTTAGTTCCTCTTGTGAGGGACACAAACATGAGACAGTCGCAGATGACTTTGACCGTGTTCTGTTTACATGTCCGACCCTAGGTAAGCCCAACAAATCATCGGGTTAGGATAACCCATTTACTAAAACAACTTAGTTAAAATTTATTATTTTAATAAACCAAGCAAGATAATTGGTTTAAGATAAAATCTAAAAAAAATAATTTTTTTTTATTCATTTTTAAAACTAAACATTAGACAACCAAAAAAAAATTTCACATTTTTCTAAGTGGGCCTGGGCAGCCAAAAGTTCGAGCTGGTTCTATCTGTTTACTTACACTGCATGTTTACCTACACTAAATTTAACACGTTTTAATTGAGATTGAGTATCTTAGACAAAGAATCTACCATAGTGGTTACCTCATGACCGTTCCTATGGGTTGACCTCATTATCGATCCTAGGCATCTCCACTTCTAATCTAGCGGCAACAAAAGATGGATATTCTCAATCTACTCGAGAGGTCCTAGGTTTGAGCCCATTAGATGTCAAGTTATGCGCTTGATTAAATGATTAAGTGTGTTTGGGGTTATGTGTTTAACCCCTTGTGTTCACATTTATCATTCCCTTTTCTAGCTTGGCGGCGAAAAGAGGTCGATATTCGGAGTTTGAGTTCGTCATGCGGCAAGTTCTGTACTTGATTAAATGGTTAAGTGTGTTTGTGGGCTATGAGCTTAACCCTTGTGGCCATTTTTATTATTATTACCGATCCTAAGATAAGGACAGTTATACAACCATTTTGAGCGATAATTTTTCAATATAACCTTCCTTTTTAAAAATAATTTATTCAAACTAACCTAGTTTAATTTTTATTTATTTATTTATTATAAAATTAATCTAGAAAATTTTATAATTTTAATTTCTTTTAATTATAAATTTTAATTTTAATTATTTATATTATATATATTTATATTTATATATTTAAATTATTATTTTTATAAATTTAACTATTTATGTTTTAATATATATTTATACATTTAAATTATTATTTTATATAATATAATAAATATTTACTTACTCACTCAGTCTAACAAATATTTGTTAAATATTTTGAGGTTACTAAATTTATATATATATATTAAAATATAAATAATTAAAATTATAAAAATAATAATTTAAATATATATATATATATAATATAAATAAAAAAATTATAATTGTTCAAAAATGAAAATTTTGAAGAGTAAATTATGTTGTTTGAAAAAGTGAATTTCAATCAAGATTATATTAGAAACCTCTGACTGTCTAGAATGAAGCCAGTATATTAAAAATATAAAATGACATTTAACGATCCAGTTAATATTATTATTATTATTATTATTATTATTTATTAATAATGATACAAAACTATTATATATAATCAACTTAATATAAAATATCCTGAGTAAAATAAAATAATAATAAGTTTATTTATTCGTTTACCTTTTTGTCCTAATATAATTTTATGAATTTTAGATCTTCTAAACTGTGTTTTTAGATTTTAAATATTTAGTATTTAAATTTTTGTTTGATTTTTTAATTTTTTTAAATGTTATTTTAATTTGTTTACAAATTAAATTTTCATAATAACTCTTTAGTTATAAAGATGGAAAATTAAACTCTTAATTGTTTTTTAAAATTGATTCTAAAAGAGAGGTTAGTATGTTTTTTTTAAATGTTTCATGCAAAATGATATAAATGATAGTCGTTTAAGTTCAACGACAGAAACACTACAAAATTGAAAGAAAAACATTTTTAAAAAGCAAAACACAAAATAGTTCACCAATGATCAAACAAAAAAACAAATTTTAATGAGAACGGAGATCTTCAAGAAGATCAATGAGTTCTTCAACGGCTTGAACTGCTTTACCCAATGAAACTTTCTTGATTGTCATAATAATAGAATTATGAATTAAATGCATTGGTAGATAACGATCACTGAACATTCTACGGTTACTTTTAAATCAAATTGTCCACTAGAAGATAATAGAGGTCCAACAACTACCAACTAAACTCATCATTTCTATTCACACTTCCTAATAACTAAAGATGAATTCTGACATAACACACTAAATACCAGTCATGTTTCATAATAAGCTCCAAATCGTAATCACTCCATCATCGTGTAAGGAAGTTGGTATGTGTTGTTAGTTTTTTCTAGAAAATAATTTATGAATAAAAGTAATTATAGTTGAGGATTAAAATCAGGGACGGACCCAGGATTTTGAACTGGGGTGGACTTAAAATAATAACGAGAAAATTTTGAAAAAAACAAGTATATAAAAGTAAAATTTTACCATTTTTTTATTAATTAGATAAAAAAAACAACGAATTATATTAATTTTTTTAAGAGATTAAGGGTAATGTCATATTTCTACCGTAAAAAAAAAAAAAATTCGGGGTGGGCTTGAGCCCACCCGAGCCCCTACATAGATTCGTCCCTGATTAAAATGGTTCTGTCAACTTCAAAGTCTCGTCTTATTCTTATTTCGGGGTGGGTCGGTATGATATACATTAATATTTTATCCATACCTTATACCTTACCTAAAATTTTGGTATGCAAAAAATGCATACTTTTACCTTACCTTAATTTCGATATACCTTGTTTCGATATACCTTAATTTCGGTATACAAAAAATTCATACCTTACCTTAATTTCGGTATACCTTATTTTCGGTACGGTATCGGTATTATACCTTTGATACCTAAAAAATATATTAATTTTATAAAAAATCAATCTCATCGGTAAGGTAGAGATTGCATATATTGAAGAATATTTCAGTATAATTATATTTTGATATTATTCAAAAATTATATTTCTATAATTAAATTAATTTCAAATCTATTTAATTATTTTCTTATAAGTATTATATATATATATATATATATATATATATATATATATATATATATATATATATATATTAACTTATAAATACTATTTCGGTATATCTCGATATACCAAAATTTTAAAAATCTCATACTTTTACCATACTAATAATTACGGTATCAGTATCATACCTTACCTTTTTTCGACATACCTTAAAAGTCGATATTTTCGATATATTACGGTACGGTATTTTCGATATACTTTTAATATCGTTAATTTTTTCCACTCCTATTCTTATTTATGATTCAATATACTGTTCTAAAAAGTAAAATAATATTATTTAAATAATGGGATTTTAGATTTAGCCAAACAAATATTTAATAATAAGTTAAAAATGACAAGATAATTCAAAAAAAAAAAAAAGGAGTACATGTAAGCTCTAATAAAATGATAATGGAAGAGACGTGTGTTTACTTTGTTGTTTTGCTATAAGATATTATTTTGAGGTTGATATTTAACACTACTATAATATAAGTTTATTTTTTGAAATACTATTTATTTGAAAATTATCATTTTAGACAATTTTCATTTTGGTATAGATTTATGAGAAATATTAATTTCTTTTGACAATAAATATATTTGGACTATTTATTATTATAATTTCTGCAATTATTTATGGAATTTTTGCTAGTCACATTCTTATATTTTTAGATGTTAGAAATATTATTTTAATATATATTAAAAATTATTTTAATCAAATTCATTTATAATTTAAATAGAATAATATAAAATTAAATATTTATTGTACTCTTTAATAATTTTATTCTATAGATAAAATAAGAATGAAATATATGTGTTCATTTCATTTCGATTAATTTGATTTTAGAATTGATAATAATAATAAGACCTATTTGATTGAGTTCTTAAAGAGAAAAATTGAAATAATATTATTAATTGAATGAGTAATCTTTATCATAGTTTATCTATTTATAATAGTAATAGAAAAGATAACTAATATGAGAAAATATAGGAATTAGTTAATATATTTAGCTTAATTAATAAGAGATAGATCAATAATTTCTCTCATTTGTTCAACACTTTATCATCCCCTTCAAGTGAAAAGGTGAGGCACAAACCGTGAGCTTGTTACGTAAAAGAGCAAATCGATGAGAATCAAGACCTTTGGTGAAGATATCAACCACATGATCTTCAGTAGGAATGTACTAGATGAGTAGTTTTTTTTTACGAGCAACTTTTCCTCGAATAAAATAAAAATCGATTTCAATACGTTTTGTGCGAGCATGAAATACTGAGTTTGTTGATAAGAATGCAGTACCAATATTATCACACCATAGAACTGGAAAAGAAGAAAGTGAAACTCGAATTTCACTAAGTAGAGATTGAATCCAACAAAGATTAGTAGTTTTATATGCAAGAGCACGATATTCAGATTCATTACTAGAGCTAGCAACTACTTGTTGTTTCTTAGAATTCCAAAAAATGAGGTTGTCACCTAGAAAAATACAAATTCAGTTGTTGAACGACGATCATCAGGACATCCTGCCTAGTCAGCATCAGAGTAGGCAACAAGAGTGAATTGTGAAATTGGACGAAGAAATATACCATGACGAGGAGTATGACGAAGATATCGAAGAGTACATTTAACCGCTCCCCAATGATAAGATGTGGGAGTTTGCATGAATTGACAATCTCGATTGATAGCAAAGGCTAAGCTCGATTGACAACAAAGGCGAACTCATGACGAGTGAATGTAAGATATTGTAGGGCCCCTACTATATTCCGATAGAGAAACGAATCAAAGTATGTTTAGAAAGAGAGGAGCCAGTAGAGATGGGAGTGTGTAATGGCTTTACTTGAAGTATATCAACCCGAGTGAGAATATCGTCAATATTTTTGGATTGAGAAAGAAATAAGCCATCTTTGGTACGACTGGCTTCCATTCCAAGAAAGTAATTTAAGTGATCTAAATCTTTAACAAAGAATAATTTATTTAAATGAAGTATAACTTTATTTAGAAACAATTTAGAGTTGTCTGTGAGAATAATATCGTCCACATATACTTAAAAAGTATGCGGTTATTTGAGGTGCATGATACGTGAAGAGAAGCATGTCAGATTTCGATTCTATGAAATCAAGAGATAGTAGAGTAGTCCAGAGAGTAGCATACCAAGCACATGGAAACTATTTAAGACCGTAGATTGCTTTATGAAGTTTACATATATGATTAGGAAAATGTGGATGGGCAAATCCGGGTGATTGTGCCATGTAAACTTCTTCTTATAGAGACCCATGAAAAAATATATTACTAATATCAAGTTGATGAATGAACCATTGATAAGATATTTCCAAAGAAAGGATAACATGGATAGTAGTGGGTTTTCCCACAAGACTGAATATCTCTTCATAATCAATACCTTGTTGTTGATGGAATTCTTTAGCCACAAGATGTACTTTATGTCGATCAATAGACCCATCAACTTTATGCTTGAGTTTGAAAATCCATTACATTAAACAAGATTATGAGAAGATGTACGAGGAATAAGAGACCATGTTTTATTCCTAATAAGAGCATTATATTCATTTTTCATGGCAAGGCCATTGCGGATCCTTATTAGCTTTGGTAAAACATGCAGGTGTAGTAGCGAAAGAAGTGATGAGGATATAGATCGTGCTTTATTGTGTGTGATCATCTGATGAGTAGAAGATTTAGGTACATTAACTTTTGTGATAATTGGTTGTGTTAAATGAACGATAATAGTAGTAGAAGAAGATGATATAGTGTTTGGTGATGTTGTGGAGGTCGAAGAGGGTGATGGTGGAGACGATGAAGTGATATGAGATAATAGAGGTGGTATTGATGAATTAAGTATAGTTGTTGGAAGAGATGTCTCATTATCTTCTTGTGATTTAGACAAGTGCACAAGGTCCTTACTTTTGAAAGGAAAAGTGAGTTCGTCAAAAGTGACATGTCGAGAGATAAATATTCGTTTAGACGGAATATGAAGACACTTATAACCTTTGTGATATGAGTTGTAACAAAAGAAACTGCATTTAGTAGTATGAAAATTGAGTTTGTGTTGATTATACGGTCGTGTGAGTGGATAACAAGAACACCCAAATGTCTTCAAAAAACCATAGTTATGAGAAGAGTTAAATATAGTCTCGAAGGATGAACGTTGATTTAATGTCAGAGTAGGAAAGCAATTGATAAGATATGTGTCCGTTTCAAAAGTTTCTCTCTAATAATGTAGTGGCATAGATGCATGAGTCAATAAAGTGAGACCAATTTTCGTAATATGACAATTTTTTTTGTTCAACAATACCATTTTTTCTCATTAGTATGTGGGCAAGATAAACGATGTAAAATACCACGATTATCCATTAATGATTTGAAATTTTTATATTCTCATCTCCAATTAGTTTGCAATATTTTGATTTTACGACTAAATAAATTTTCAACAAGTCGAAGAAAGTTGATAAACGTATTCAAAATATCCGACTTTTTCTTTAGCGGATATATCCATGTGAATTTGCTAAAATCATCCACAAAATGTATGAAATGACGACAACCGGTAGACAAAAATTCAGGAGCAAGTTCCCAAATATCCGAATGAATTAGGTCTAAAGGAGCCATACATATAGATTTTGAAACCGAAAAAGGTAGTTTATGTGCTTTCCCATATTGACATGATCCACAAAAAAATATAGTATTACTACCTGGAACTGGTAATTTAAAGTGTGATATAACTAAAGATGTAGTAACGCTAGAAGGATGTTCAAATCGTGAATGCAAAATTTGAGTTGGAGATCAAATACTAATAAACACTTGTTTATTAGAACATGTTGAAAACAAACTTTTAGTAGGGTTAATGCAATAAAGTCCGTTCTTGAGTAATCCCTTAAGAAGAACTATCTTCGTATCTCGATCTTTAATAAAATAAACATTCAGGTAGAATTCAAAAAATACATTATTATCTGATGAAAATCTCGCGACACTCATCATTTTTTTAGTGATATCCAGAACGTGTAAGATATTACGTAAGTAGAGAAATTTTTGTTGATTTAAAATTTTAGTGGTACCAATATTATAAATATTCAAAGGCATGTCGTTTCCGACTTTAATAGTTTGAGTACTTGTATAAGGAGCATGTATGTATAGATTATTAAAATCAGAAGTAATATAATCGATATCACCTGAATTTGGACACCAAGTGGGATCTACAATAGTAGACAATGTAATTAACATTGTCGTGGGATTTGTAGAATGATTAAAATGAGGACACTCGAGAGAACTATGTCCTTGTACATTACATATTTGACAAGATGGATCATAAAAACAACTTTCGGAGCGATGACCAATTTTATGACAAAAATTACATTGCGGACGATTATTGTCTCGGTTTTGTCTTGGTTCTTTCCACCTCCATGTCCATAAATATAAGTAATATTCGCTGAAACATATGAGGACGAAATATTTTCATAATGAAATTTTCTTTTCTTGAATATGAGTCGTTGTTCATGATTTAGATGGATGTTTGTCATCTCATTAAACGATAGATCTTGTTAAAAGTTAGAGCACATATCATCGACTCAAACTCGTCTACAAGTCCGTTGAGTAGAGTTAGTTGTAGATCTTGATCAGAAACATATTGTCCAGTAGTGATAAGTGTATCTGATAATTTACTACTATGTTGAATGAAGTTAAGAAGAGAGTTACTACCTTTGTGTGCATTTAGGAGTTAACTCCGTAACTGAAATAGTCGGCTCTTTGATTGAGAAACTCCCAAAGTTCTTGCTTTGAAGATGATTTTGAGACTTGTTGACGAATCTTGTCGGTCAATGTTGAAAAGAGCTATGCAAGTACCCTTTAATCTTGGATACGCCATTGTTTAAATTTTGGATTCTTAATTTGAATTGTATTATTTTGATTATCTGTTTTTGAAGAAATTCGGGAGGAGTTTCAAGATTCCCTTATACTATATCCATAAAATCATAACCTATCATGATGAGAGTAATTTGTAATTTTCAATAGATATAGTTATGTTTATCAAGCTTTATGCTTCCATGTATTATTGGTAGAACTGAGAAGTGATATTGTTCTTTCATTGAAATCATTTTTGGGAGTTTTCCTTTATAAGCTTTGATACCAAGTTTAAGTTTGATTTTAGAATTGATAAAAAAAAAAGAACTATTTAATTGAGTTCTTGAAGAGAAAAATTGAAATAATATTATTGCTTAATTGAGTAATTTTTATAATAGTAATAAAAAATATAATTAATATGAGAAAACTTATGAATTAATTAATATATTTAGCTTAATTAATAGGAGATAGATAAAAATTTCTTTCCTTTGTTTAATATTATCATGATTCAACTATTCATTTTTTTAAAGTTAAACACGATTTTGTAAGAATTATATTCTCATAATTTCAACTTAATACAATTTTTTTTTAGTAAAAATTAAACCTATGACATTTTATCTTCTAAACACGATTCTTATCCTTTAAGCTACTATGATATATTATTTTGAATGGTTGACTCATTAAATTGAAAAAAAATATAGAAAAGTTAATTTTTGCCATCCTAATTGAGATCATTCTCTCAGTTTAAGAAACATATTTTATTTTATAAAATTGTGGTTAATTATAATAAATGAGATTATATATATAGATTATTGAATAGGATATATATATACATGATTTTGTAATAATTTTTTATGGGAAGATAAGACCTGAAAATAGATAAGAAATAGATGAAGATGAAATAAAGGGAAAAAGATTGTAGCAAAAAAATAAAATAATGGGGAAAGAAAGTGACTCAACAATAACACCCACAATGCCATTTTGTTTCTCAATTTTAAGTTAATATTTTACTTATATTAATACTTAATAAAATACAAACACAAACAATAAATACACTTAACTGTGTTACATCATATTATTCAATAAATGAATTTAATATCCGCCTTGTGTTTGGCCATGTTTAGAGGCTACCAAATCATGTTCATGAACATTGAATAAGGAATAATAGACAACTTGCTTTCTAGGAGGTCCGGATTCACATGCTCGGGAAACAATTTACAATTTTTCTTTTCAATCATTTAGTCTTATTTTACACGAATTTGTAAAAAAAAAAATATGGGTGAAAATAAATATATAACTCAATTTAATAACAGTACAAAATATGAATGTGAAAAAGTATATATTTTTTTTTGTTTAAATTTAAAATGTGAGCACGACCTTACAATAATATCCTCGCTTCAACTTATGTGTTTTTACACAAATATAGAATTCATGATCTTTGATTTTTTAAATATCAATTATTGTCACTTGAACTATATTGAAATAATATAAATTATAAACACATGTGAAACAATATACAACAACAATTCATTCAAAAAATATCTAAGTAGTGTCACTCTAAATAACTTTACAATATATAATAGAATGGTAATTTCTATTTTTTAATGAATTTTTATTTATTTAATAGGATAGTTTAAGTGACAAGAATAATTGTTAATATGTCAAGGAATTACGAGTTTAATTCTCACTAAAAACGTCTTAATGTTCGAGAGTTAATAAGTAACGCAGACAAAATTCCTAATTGCCAATATGGTAGTATTTTTGGTCATATGTGGCAGGACCGGCCCTGGATAAGACAATATATGTAGTTGCATAGGACCCCACATTTATAGGCCCCATTTTTTAATATTTAATAGTATTGTAGGATTAATCTTCTTTTTTTCCCTTTTTTTTCTCCTTTAATATTAAATATATATTATACATTATATATAAATAACTTTTTTTTTATTTTTTTTTTAATTTCTTATTATAGTAATCACATATATATAAATATATATTATTAATTTTTTTTTAAGGACTTCAAAATTTGAATTTGCATTAGACCCAAATTATCAGGATCGGTCCTAATCCGTGGTTAAAGTGGGGGAATAATCTTAAAATTAAGAGGTCGATGTCTCACAATTCTTATTGATATCATCGTGAAAATGAACTCAAAACTCTCTCTATTCTTCAAATAAAAAATAACCATAAAAAGTGGATGAATAAGAATTCAACGTATAATTATAGAGAATACGCAACAATCGACTCACTATATTATTCAAATGAATCAATCCATTATTCAAATGTGGGATGGAGGTAGAGGACACCAAAGAGATAATTCCCAGACAAATCTCACTAACTTTATAAATCATTTTTTTTTTCTTTTATAACAAATTAACTTTTTATTGTTAACTTTTTATCCTCCACGATATATATGAAGATCACCTTTTATAAAAAAAAATATAAAAATAACAACAAAGAAGTGACATGATTGGATGTCATTTGTTTTTTCAAAATAGAACATTGAATGACATTCCAAATCAATATAAAAATAAGTTATGTATTAAATCTAAAAAGTTGATATCCTAAAAAGATACTAACTAACTTTACATATGTATTTGGATGTCTTAACTCTAATCGATTTTTTTTTAATAAAAAAGCTAGCATGACTTACCAATGTCATTCTTTTCATTTAATTTAAAACGTTTAAGTGATAATCAAGAGTATTATTTTTGAACTTTGTAGTAGCAATTAAACGAATTAAACCCAAACTAAGCCTATAAATTGAATGGGGGAGTAGTGTGATATATGGACAAATGATGGCATGATTTGCATGTACTTTTAATTCCCTGTCACCAACTTATACATTATTATGCAAAAAAAAAAACATGTCCTTTTCTGCAGGCTGCAGGCTTTTTGGGCTCTTGAAACAATGACACCATAATCAACACCACCAACTGAGATTTTCATTATTTTGCATGGGCATGGTCCATTGAAGAGGAAGGAGATCTTTGGCGTATCTCCTTTAACATCCAAACTCTGTTTCTTCATCATCATCATCATCATCTACATGATCCAAACAAGATGCTGCTGATGGAACTGCTCATAGATCACTAGCTAGTACTATAATTACCATGCAAGGAGATATGTTCATGATCACTTCACTAATTGGGGATTATTTGATTAATTACAACTTTAGGTTATTATGACAGCAACTTCATTTCTTTCCAGAAATCCTTATATTATTTTATTTCAATTTTTTTTAGTAGTTGTCAATGCAAATAAACTAATTAGAAAAAGACTTTGTACCATCTATGATACTAATAGAAATAGACTGTGGCAATGTTTTTATGGAAATCTATTCCATCTATTTGATTATATGATCATTATGGCCTTTTATCATTTTTAAGAAGAACATTTAACTTCTGTACTCAAGGAAAGATAAATTTAACCAATATTTTCAAGGAAAACAATTAATATAATTTTTGTTTTTTTGTTAGTAGAAGACGAATCAAAAGGATAAGTAAAAAGAGAGTATTCATTCTTCACTTTTCCTTATGTTTCAATTTAATTTGCAATAAAAAAAATGCATCCAAAATGATAGAAGAAATCATTTCAATAATTTCATCCAATACATTATTGGATACATATTGTTCCAAAAGATTTTGAATAGTTTGTTCAACTTGTGGAACCCATGAAAAAATAATGTGTTTATCAATAAAACTTTCCTCCTCTTCATCAATAAAGAATGGAAAGTTTAAAAATAGTGTTTATCAATTTTGTTTGCTATTGTTTTTCAAAAAAATAACGGAAATATATTTCTCTAAAACCTTGAATGACACCACTTTTCATATAAAAAATAGTGTATTCTTTTTATTCATAGGATATCGATCCTAATAAAACCTTTTTTCTTTCCTATTTTTACAAATGTAGTTATGATAATCAAACACTCTCAAACAATCATAATGTCACGTCCCGAGGACCCGAACCAAGTTATGAAGTGAGATCACCAACATGTGTATTAAATATTTCAATCGATTTTCTCCAATTTCTTATTCCTGAATTAGTAAATGTCTCATCTCTAACGCAACATCCTCTATGAGAGTTTGTAAAGAGATAGCACCAAAAGCAAAAAAGCAACATCTTTTGATATGCTATACTCTAACTATGAAAATTTTGTAAACCAAACATCTTGAGAACTCTTACACATTTTATCAAATTGTTTTTGAGGATAGCTATGACCAAATGGTTGTCAACTAATAATGAATCAACTATGCTACATTTTAATTATGTATTTATTATATTATGCAGTTTCTAACCTAACTAATGATTTAGTATCTTTAACACAATTTGTGAGAGCCTTACATTTTTTGAAAAAGAAATGTAACATGATTCAGATGCAGTTTTAAGAGCCTTATAAGAGCAACATTTAATACTGACATCTATATATATGCAAACCATATCAACTAAGTTTCCCGAAGAAAATCGTAGCCAGAACTTCTGTACGGACAAAAAAAAAAGACACCCTTTGCTAGGAATCGAACATAAAGTGATAAACATGAATAATTACCACTGTACTATAACTACTTAATGCTATATAATTCAACCTATCATATTCTTTCTATCTTATTAGTTACTACTATCTATTTAAAAATAATTCACAGACGAATAATAAGTCACAGACGAATGTGCTATTAACTAAGGTCTTGCATTAACGTAATAAAACTGCATCAATCAAGACTAAGGTCTTAATAGTCTTAGTCTAACGCAATAAACCTTCAATCAAGATTAAGGTATTGCATTGACGTAATAAGTCATCAATCAAGACTGAGGTATTGGATTAACGCAATAACCTAAAGGAATTGTGTCCTTTAATTTAATGTGCAATGACTAAACTTGGATAGGACAAATTAACAGATATAATTTAATCCGATTATTTTAGGAGTCGTAGTGCTTTGCTAGAAGTCAACTACGATTAATGGGGTTAAACCTATAACTATTATAATCGTGTCCTATGAGGTCACACACTTAGAGTTGACCGACTAGATAAACGAGAAAGATGGTTAATTATTAATACATATTAGATATTATTAATAATAAGAAATATTATTTATTTGTGAAATAAAATAATATATAATTAATACATATTAGATATTATTAATAATAAGAAATATTATTTATTTGTGAAATAAAATAATATATAATTAATGGTTAATTATGGAGTTAAGATTGTGAAATAAAATAATATATAATTAATGGTTAATTATGGAGTTAAGATTGTGAAATAAAATAATATATAATTAATGGTTAATTATGGAATTTTATTTAATACAAAAGGATTCACTTATTTGCAAAAAACGGAAGCGAATAGAGAGAGAATTATTCCTCTTTTAAAAACGGCTTTTGCTATATTACGGTGAGAACTCTAAGAGGAAGAAATCATCTTTTAATTTAGCAATTGGATTGCTTCCCTTTTGTCTTTTTCGTCCTAGCAGTCGAAAGTAAAAAGATCTAATCGGGCTCGTGTGGACCAAGTAGAGGAGCAACACGTGGGGCTCTCGACTATTCATTACTACCAGATCTGATCCGGTTCGCGCATCAAAAGTATATTTCTATAAACTATATATCATGATTCTATCAATTATGCATGATCATATGATTAGATGTTTAGATTAGATCTATAAATTATTCCGCTGCGAACATCTAATAACCCACAGTGGTATCAAAGCGCAAGGTTGCATATATTGAAAGATCAATAAATTAACTGTTAATTTTGATGCGGATCTATATCGATGATATAATTTTATATAGATTAAGATGTAAAACTATCTTTAAGAAAATAAAAGAAATATTTATTTTAATTGGATTATATAAATATTTGGATCAAATAAATATGATATATTTGTTTTCTAAAAAATAGGAATTCCCACTTATTAAAGATTAATATATTTCTAGTATGGCCCAGAAATACGATCTGAGCATCGTTATGTTTTCTTATAACACGATTTACGTATCGTTATGTATTTTGTAATTTATTTTGATAATTAGATTATTATAAATAATTATGTAATAAAATAAGAACCATGAAATTCAAGGATGGAGATCCATGAAGGGTGCAAGCATGGAGACCAAAGAAGTTTAGTTCTTTATATATTTTTTTTGCATCTTAGGGGCCATACTAGGATCACAATTTTCATTGCATTGTTTTTATTTATAATAATTTTCACTAATAAATAAAAGACAATCAAAACTTAAGTTCCTAAAGAAAATTGGAGCAATGCCTTTCCGTGTCATGACCCATGAAGTTTATGGTTTTGGTTGGATAGGTTTCGCAAAAGCGAGGGTGTCTTTCCTCAACCTTAGGCTCCTGAGGATGAATCTATACGGGGATTCATAAACCTTGATACGGTTGTACCCAACAAGAGACCAAAAGGCAAAGTTTTGGATCTTGAGGCATGGGGATGAATCCTACATTGGATGTGGATCATCAACCAAGAATTATAAGAAGTTATAATTAGTAATTGTTACTTACCTTGAACACACAAGACTTAAGGCAGTGCAAAAGTACGTTGGGGATTGTCTGTAATGGGATCTTGGAATCATTTTATTCATAAGGGACTATAAAAACTTGAATAAAATGTGCATTCACTTATTTTAAATTGTTCAATTATAAGTATTTTGCAAATTTCAAAACATAAACTGATTTGTATGTCATTTATATTCTGTAGAATATGTCGAACGATAATTTGAAATTCTCTTTGTGCTCAATTTTTGAGAAAAACAAGCTCAATGAAACGAACTTCCTTGATTGGGAAAGGAATCTGAGAATTATTCTCAGGTCTGAGGGACGTGAGGACGTCCTAACTACCCCTATCCCTACTGTGACCGGAACCTCATAAGATGAGGAGAAAGCAACATCAACTCGGGTGAAAACTGAAGCATTACCTGTTACTTGCCTCATGCTAGCTGCAATGGAGCCTGAATTGCAAAAGAGGTTTTTGCATTCTGATACTTATACTATCATAACTGAACTGAAAACGTTGTTTCAGGATCAGGCAAGGATAGAGCGATATGAGACTCACAAGGCTATACTTGATAGCAAGCTTGTGAAGGGAAAATCAGTGAGTCCTCATGTGATTAGCCTGACTAGGCTTTTCAAGAGGATGGAAAATCTGGGGACCCCATATGACCAAGAGTTGGCCACTGATATTGTTCTTAGATCCTTATATGATGGTTTTGCACCATTTAGAATGCAATACCATATGAATGGTCTAAAACATGATCTGAATGAGCTCCATAACATGCTTAAAAATGCTGAAGGCAATATTATTGATGACAAGAAGAAGGAAGTTCTAAATGTCAACAATGGGAAGGGGTTTAAGAAGGTGGCTAAGAAAAAGAACAATAATCAAGGGAAAGGCAAGCAAGTTGCCAAACCCAAGGGTGGTGAGAAGCCAAAGATGGCTGCTGATCATGATTGTTTTTACTGCAAGGCCAAGGGACACTGGAAAAGAAATTGTCCCAAGTACCTAGAAGACAAGAAGAACGGGAGTGTGAGTTCCACTTCAGGTATTTATGTTATTGAGATTATGATAACCGATGTTATCACATTAAATAATGGTCCTACTTGGGTATTAGATATTGCATGTGGTGCTCACATTATTTCATATATGCAGGGACTTAGAAATAAAAGACAAGTGAAGAAAGGAGAGATAGACCTGTGCGTTGAAAATGGAGCAAGTGTTGCTGCACTTACCGTAGGAGATTTAAGTCTATCTTTACCTTCTGGTTTAATATTAGAACTGAATAATTGTTATTATGTTCCTTGCATTACTAAGAACCTTGTTTCGGTTGCTGTATTACATTCTGAAGGTTTTGAATTTAACATTAAAAATGGAAATATTTCTGTTTTTAAGAATGATATTTTCTATACGACTGCTCCAATGAGTAATGGACTCTTTGTATTGGATCTCAAATCAGAATTGTATAACATAAATAACAAAAGACAAAAATTAAATAGTTTGAGTGAGGCCTACCTATGGCATTGTCGATTGGGTCACATTAGTGCGAATCGCATGAAGAAGATCCACAAAGATGGGCTTCTAAAAGACATGGATTTTGAATCCATTGATACATGTGAATCATGTCTGATGGGAAAGATGACAAGGTCACCTTTCAAAGGAACGTTTGAAAGGGCTACTGAACTACTGGGCGTAATACATACTGATGTAGTCCAATGAGCACTGAAGCTAGAGGTGGCTATAGATACTTCTTCACATTTATTGATGACATGAGTAGATATGTGTATATTTACCTTATGTCACATAAATCAGAGTCCTTTGAAAAGTTCAAGGAATTTCAAAACGAAGTAGAGACTCAAAGTGGCAAGAAAATAAAAGCACTTCGATCTGATCGTGATGGTGAGTACTTGAGCCACGAATTTGATCATCATTTGAAAAACTGTGGGATAGTCACACAGTTGTCTACCCCAGGAACACCTCAGCTAAATGGTGTTTCTGAAAGGAGAAACAGGACTTTGTTAGACATGGTCCGATCAATGATGAGTTTTGTTAATCTTCTGGTATTCTTCTGGGGATATGCCCTCACTACCGCTGTACTTACACTAAATAGGACTCCGTCAAGAACTGTAAACAAAACTCCATATGAGATATGGACTGGAAAGGTTCCAAAGTTGTCTTTTCTGAAAATATGGGGATGTGAAGCTTATGTAAAGCGTTTACAAATAGAGAAGCTTGCCCCAAAATCAGATAAATGCTTTTTTATAGGGTATCCAAAAGGAAGTTTTGGATATTACTTCTACAATCCAACTCAGTAAAAGGTGTTTGTTGCAAGGGATAGTGTCTTTTTAGAAAGAGAGTTCCTTTCCAACAAGTCAAATGGGAGAAATATTCATCTTGAAATAGTTCAAGATGATGAAGAGCAACAAACTCAATAACAAAATGACATGGATGATGTCGATGCATAGATGATTACTTTTGAAGGCTCAGGGCCTCAGAACATCCAAGAACCAGAATAAGAGGATCTACAAACAGTTGTAGATCATGTTCCGGATTTAGTTGTTGAACAAGTTGAACCCACTCGTAGATCGGAAAGGCCAAGGGTACAACCAAGTCGTTATGATGATTTCATCTTAAATGTAAGCATTGATGTTCTTATGCTAGAACATAGTGAGCCTTCGACCTATAAGCAAGTAGTGACGGGTCCAGACTCCAATAAATGGCTTGACGCCATGAGGTCTGAAATGGATTCAATGTTTGAAAATCAAGTAGGGGACTTGATAGATTTGCCAGATGGGGTAAAACCCATAGGAAGCAAATGGATTTTCAAACTAAAAAATGACAAGGATGGAAATGCATCTGTTTACAAGGCAAGACTAGTTGCCAAAGGTTTAGACAAATTCATGGTATAGACTATGACGAGACATTTTCACCAGTTGTCATGATTGGATCCATTAGGATAATCCTAGCTATTGCTGCATATTATGACTATGAGATATGGCAAATGGATGTCAAAACCGCTTTTCTAAATTGTTTTTTGGAAGTGGATGTGTACATGACACAACCTGAAGGTTTTGAAGATCCAAATCATGCTGGGAAGGTATGCAAGCTTAAGAAGTCCATTTATGGACTTAAGCAAGCATCCAGGAGTTGGAACTTTCGATTTGATGAAAAGATCAAAGAGTTTGAATTCATTAGATGCGAAGAGCATCCTTGTGTTTACAAGAAGTTTAGTGGGAGTAAGGCAACCTTCTTAGTCTTGTATGTGGATGACATACTACTTATTGGGAATGACATTCCGATGCTAGAGTCTGTAAAAGAATGGCTGAAGAAATGTTTCTCAATGAAAGACTTAGGAAAGGCCGAGTACATACTTGGAATTAAGATCTATAGAGATAAATCTAAGAGGCTTCTTGGATTAAGTCAAGGAACTTATATTGATAAGATTCTTAATAGATTCAAGATGCAAGATTCCAAGAAGATATTTTTACCCATTCAACAGGGTGTATATCTCAGCAAGACGCAGTGTTCTAAAACACCTGCTGAGCTTGAGAAGATGAACAAGATCCCATATTCTTCTACTATAGGATCTATCATGTATGCCATGGTATGTATACGTCCAGATGTTGCATATGCTTTGAGCATGTGTAGCAGATACCAATCAAGTCCTGGAGAAGCACACTGGAGTGCAGCTAAGAATATCCTAAAGTACTTAAGAAGAACAAAGGATGATTTCTTAGTATATGGGGGAGATGAAAAATTGATCGTACAAGGCTATACTGATGCAAGCTTTCAGACTGACCGAGATGGCTTTGAGTCTCAATCGGGTTATGTCTTTATCCTTAACGGAGGAGCTATGAGCTGGAAGAGCTCCAAGCAAGGTACTATAGCAGATTCTACAACAGAGGTTGAGTACATTGTTGTTAGTGAAGCAGCAAAAGAGGCCGTTTGGATGAGGAAGTTCCTAGATGAACTCAGTGTTGTTCCTAGAATTTCAATGCCTATCGACATCTATTGTGACAACAATGGTGCCATAGCTCAGGCAAAGGAACTGAGTTCGAGCTCCAAATCCAGACACGTTATGAGAAAGTATCACCTTATTCGACACATCATCACTATGGGTGATATTAGGATGTGTAAGGTGCATACTGATGACAACATTGCAAATCCATTAACCAAACCTATGCCTAGGCCCAAGCATGAGAGTCACACTAGGGCTAAGGGTCTCAAGCACATTGAAGAATGGATTTGAGTTGGCTTTTGTATTACATTATGTATTTATGAGGGTTAGACACCAGTTTTATGTTTGACTTGATGATTTTATGGTATATAATATTTCATCCTTATTTATATTGTTTTTATCGATATTGAATAATATGTCCAAATAATTCATTATTAACAAATGAGATCACCTTAAGTGTTCTGGTGAATGAAACCCCATTAAGTGAAATGAAGTTTTGAATTATTAAAAGTCTATAGTTTGAAATCATCAAATGGACATAGATGATTTTATAAGTTACTATATTATAAGCTGACTGGTAGCGTCAGGTTTCATGGGCTATAAGGACATGGAGATGTCTAGTCAATTACATATATGTATGGATGATACATGTAAGACTGACCCACCTTAAGACTCTCCAAAAGAGATTATAAAGTTTTAAGTTAAACCATGTTTAGTAGATTCCTCAGACATGAGTATGTTGTGGCCTCACTTGATGATTGGTATTTCTTTGACACTGTTAAACGCTTTCCGTAAAAGGGAGTTATAAAGGTAGTAGTTGTGATTGCTAAAAATTGAGTGGGAGCCATAGTCATACAAGAATGGAGAAGTCCTCCTACTTCATGTATACTGTGATACATTGAACAGGAATGGTGTCTCGGCCACTTGAAGAGCGAGAACTGAAAATGCATGGCCATGCTCGGATGGATTAATATGAATCATCCGTTTAATTGACAGTTCAAACTCAGAGTTTAAGAAACATATTTGATAGAAAGGTGTGAATGTTACCATATCATCAAATAAGACATTAAGAGACAAAGGTATCTTATATTGCACACTTGTTTAAGGACAAGTGGGAGATTGAAGGAATTGTGTCCTTTAATTATATGTGCAATGACTAAACTTGGATAGGACAAATTAACAGATATAATTTAATCTGATTATTTTAGGAGTCGTAGTGCTTTGCTAGAAGCCAACTACGATTAATGGGGTTAAACCTATAACTATTATAATCGGGTCCTATGAGGTCACACATTTAGAGTTGACCGACTAGATAAACGAGAAAGATTGTTAATTATTAATACATATTAGATATTATTAATAATAAGAAATATTATTTATTTGTGAAATAAAATAATATATAATTAATACATATTAGATATTATTAATAATAAGAAATATTATTTATTTGTGAAATAAAATAATATATAATTAATGGTTAATTATGGAGTTAAGATTGTGAAATAAAATAATATATAATTAATGGTTAATTATGGAGTTAAGATTGTGAAATAAAATAATATATAATTAATGGTAATTATGGAATTTTATTTAATACAAAATGATTCACTTATTTGCAAGAAAACGGAAGCGAATAGAGAGAGAATTGTTTCTCTTTTAAAAACGGCTTTTGCTATATTACGGTGAGAACTCCAAGAGGAAGAAATCATCTTTTAATCTAGCAATTGGATTGCTTCCCCTTTGTCTTTTTCGTCATAACAGTCGAAAGTAAAGAGATATAGTCGGGCTCGTGTTGACCAAGTAGAGGAGCAACACGTGGGGCTCTCGACTATTCATTACTACCAGATCTGATCCGGTTCGCGCATCAAAATTATATTTCTATAAACTATATATCATTCTATCAATTATGCATGATCATATGATTAGATGTTTAGATTAGATCTGTAAATTATTCCGCTGCGAACATCTAATTAACCCACATAACCGATATAAGCGGTATTCGAGACATAAAACCAAGTACAGTCGTCATATTTATTTAAAGCCTCATTTTTAAATATAAATATACCACATTTAATTTCAATGTCGAAATAAGAAGCCGTATTAAACTATTTCAAAATCATTTATCATAAACCATTATTTTATAAGACTATTATAAAATTATAATCAACATGTGCATATATTTCTAATCCATAATTTATATATCCATTTCTAATAAACCTGTTTATCTTGAAATAACAATACATATTATAAAAATCAGCATTTTAGTATTCTGAACATTATGCCCAAAATAATTATATATTTAAAATTGCAATAAGAGTAAAGAATAGATTTTTATTACCTTAATTCTAATAAGACTTTAGTTATTTTTTTATTTCCTCTAACCAAACAAACCATGGCTCCTCCTTTATCTTCTCTCAATGGTCAAAAAGTAAATAAATAATGATACGTTACTTTATTATCTCTATGCATGAAATGTTAATAAATAATTTCCCTCTTATTTCGTATCCATATGTCATTTATCTCCTTCAAAATAGCACACATGTCTTTTATCATATATTTCAATTATCTTCATTAGAATATGTCACTTCCTACATGTAATTTATATATGAAATCATTTATCATTATTTTTTTTATCTTTTAAATTTAGATATTACACATAATCTCCACTTTTTCAGGTAATATTTACTATAATACTTTCCAATTTAATACACTTATAATAATGGAGTTTTGCCCAAATATAGAAGGTAAGTGTTCTTAAAATGTAGTTGAACATCTTTATAGGTGCACTCTAACAACAATTATGCCTTCTAGGTGGGGGAGGTTATCAAAAGCAAGGAAGAACTCACTATTACTATTTGTATATTCAATCTAGTGATTAACACTGCTCTCATTCGCCAATAGGATAATTTGTAATAGTTCTCGTCTTAGTCGTGAAAGAAGAAGAATTGATTGTGCAAGATTTCTAAGATTTTTATGTTTATCTCCAGAATATTATTTTGTTGACAAGTATAAGCCCAACAAGTTTGACAAATTATACAAAAGTTTAAATAAATCTCTAACACTTTTCATTCAAAAATTCATGTACATTATCAAATATTACGTACTTTAATCAACGTTTCACATTCTTTTTTATATTAATTTTTTACCCAAAAAAAATTAAACAAATTTTGTTAGAAAATTAATTAAATCCAAGTGCATCGAAAAATCAATAACAATATTAACAAAGCACTGTTTGTGATACATTCCTAATGGTGAGGATCCATAAATTAACACAAATAAGTTTAAAAAATAATGTTTATGAAATACTTGAGGGTATTTGGTTCATTATTGATCAAAATATGATATGATGTTCGGTTAAAATTATGTAATTATTATTATTACCGTGAATAATGTTTGGACTGATTATAAGAAAATTATTAGTATTATTTTGTAACGAAATCTATATATATATAATGATGCTTAATTTTTAAAGTGTCCGGATTGCCGGGTCGAGAACTGTGGTTAATTTGGATACTTGGGTCGGATTGTGGGTTGACCCGCCTTTAAATTTAAAACGGTTAAAAATAAAATTAAAAATGCTAGATGTATGTTTCGAACTTGCAACCTAACAAAACAAGTATAACTCTTTAACCAACTAGGCTACAAAGACTTTATATTTTAAATTTAACACCAAATTTGATAAACGCGGAACGTTTTAATATTAATATAAGTTCAACTTTTTAACTAACTAATCTATATATATATAATGATGTTGAGTAAATGGATATTTGGGTCGGATTGTGGGTTGACCCACCCATAAACTTAAAACGGTTAAAAATAAAATTAAAAATATTATCCGTAATTTTTCTTCACGATTTTTTATATTATTAATCGTGCAAATGCACGGGCTAAAAGCTAGTTAGTATTAATAGTTCAATCTTAATTTTTACTGTATTCTATTTAATTAAAAATATAAATTATTATTATTTATATTATATTCTATATTTTTATTTTAAATATACAAAATACTTTATATGTGATAATTTAATAAAATAAAAGAAAAATATACTCGTTTTATATATAACCAATTCGTTTATATGTATTAACTATTAAAGTTTCATCTAAATCCTAGTTAATTTTGTTTACAAATTTATTAATTAATCAAAATTTAACTAAATAAATAATAATAAATCATCTTCTTCTCTCTCTCTTTTTTTTTTTTTCCTATCATCTTCAATCACTGCCTTTCTCTATTCTTTGTAAACTTCCATTAAAAAAAATGCAAAATTGTCATAACGATCACCAAAAAGTGTGAAGTTTTTATAATTTTTCATTGTCACTCTTCTCATATCTCATTTTCTATATCAAGCTTAATGTTGCTCTTAGCCATGCACTCTTGTTCTATTCTGGTTTAAAGGAACAAATGAAATCTTGTCTCAAAACTTAATTAGTAAATAATAAATTAAACAAAGCTTTGAGCTTTTAAATATCCATTACATCTTCAAACTGAAACACCAAAAGAAAAAACAGGAGATAACTGCTGGAAATAAGTACCTACTATTATTAATTAACTCACTACAGAGTCTTTTTATTTAACAACAAAAGCATGATGAAATCTAGCCTTTTTTTCTTCTCTTTTTTGTCTTTTTATACCATTGTGGATGATGCTACACTTTTTAAATTAGCTTAAGAGTTTATGGAAAATATAATAATATTCATGATAGAGTACTTGGAATCTTTTGTCCAGAGAATAAGGGACTCAAGACTTTAACGCCTTAATTTATTTGTCTGTGTTAATTGGGAAAATCTGAGACTGACTTGTTCATCAATTTCTTATCTTTTATGCTTTTTTTTTTTTTTGCTGAGAGTTGGTAATAATACTCAACTAGTTGGGTATCCTTTATTTTTTTATTTTCAATTATTAAAATATGAATGAAGGATCATTTAGCTAATTTGGTATAGCGCAATACTCGTGACTAAAAGATTGTGGATTTGAGCCTTCGTGACCATTCCGTGGAGTTTTGAAGTTTACGGATACTTAGAATTCTTCAATCCAACCGAAATGGTTATTTTATTTACAGATGGCAACGAGTACCCTACCTATCGGATAGTGAAGTACCCATTCCCGAACCTGATTTCCATTTTACTACCTGATAGCAACGAGTACCCTACCCATCGGGTAGTGAAGTACCCATCCCCGAACCTGATTTCCATTTTACTACCTGATGGCAACGGGTACCCTACCCATCGGGTAGTGAAGTACCCATCCCCGAACCTGATTTCCATTTTACTACCTAATCCCAATCCCAAATCCGACGGGTTTCTCTATTTCTATTACCATCCCTAATTTATCGGGTACTCGCTCCCGGACTAGTACCCCAATAAATATTTATATGATTGTAGAGATTTAAAAATATATATATATATATATATATATAACTTTGAAAATTTTAATAAAGACAAAAATACATAAGATACCCGATTACATACCTACTTAGTAGATTTTGAAAAAAAAAATTTGGTTGTTATTATAACTGAAGAAAAACTTAAAATGAAAGTTGAAGAGAAGTTAAAAAAAATTAAAGATAAAAAATGAGAATGAGAGTTTTGTTATTATAAAAAAATTAAGATTAAAAGTAATAATCATGAGAGGAAGAATCTTATTGGAAATATAAAAAAATAAAGTTAAGTGAAGCGTCGATAAAAACAAAATAAATAATATATTTATTATAATATTTGTCATGATTAAGCAAGTAAGAAGTCACATTATTCTTTAACTAATTTGTTTTTATTTTTAATAATTAATTTAATCGAGTATTAGGTTTCGGGTTTGGGATTCGCATACTCTTCATCCCCGAACTCGAACCCGATCAAGTACCTTCTCTCACAACTCATGTCTGACCCCGATCCCAATTTAAAATACCCGAACTCGATTATTGGGTACCCATAGGTATCAAGTATACCTAATTTTGTTAGGGATACATGGATGGTGAGCAACTCACGAGTGAAGATGAGAGTGTTGTGGTAGAGAAACTTATAGCCTTCATTTTAAAGACAAAATTGAGTGGACTAGATTATATTAGGATGGGTCAGTGTTTTGGCATGTACAGGGACGAATCTAGAAATTCGAGTTAGGGTGGACTTAAAAAAAGTTTGTGTGGGCTAAAAAACTAACGAGAAAAATAAGTTTTGTATTTTTTTTTAAAAGTTGGATAAAAATAGTGTATTAAATTAAAAAGATTTAGTGAGTAATGTCAAATTTTTACTGTAAAATCAAAAAGTTATTATTTATTTTGGGTGGGCTTCAACATACTCGAGTCCCTACATAGTTCCATCTCAGGGCATATACAAAATTTGTTCAATTCTTTTACTTAATTTTAAGTTGGGATTTTTGCATATTGCAAATATGTGCAGGTGAATAGGCACCCTGAATTTAGACAAACGAGGTGCTTGTTTATGGTAAGTAGAGATGGGGTTTAATAGATTTCTCTACCAGAAGTTAGTTTGAGAGGAATTCGGATCGAGACATATAGTTGGAGAATTGCTTAGTCTTAAATTGATTGAGGAGATTGTACTTATCTGAATGGAGAAAGGCGTGGACTGAAGGAGAAAAGAAAGATTTTAGGTTATGAAATATTTAAATTTTAGGTTGAAAAAGTGAATACAAAATAAATAAAATAAATTTAATAACGTTTTAAACTATTAATCTCATTACATTATCCGACAACGGATCTAGAACAGATAGCTGTAAACGACTCCGTTCATTTTAAATGAACTTAGGATAGTTTAAATGTCTAAGTAAACTAATTCTACACGTACATACATATAAATGATGAGATTAATCTCATACAAAACAAAATATAAATACATATTATCAACCAACTATACTAATTACATTTATTTTTACAACAGAAATTTAAAACAAATTTTATTATATATATATATATATATGGTTATCAATCAAATAATGTCTTTAAAATATTATATACTAAATCAAATATTGAAAACCCTATATATATACCTACATATCCAGATTTTGCAAGTATTTCAGATTTACCATGGGCGAGTCTTCTAAAATAGTGAGAGTTTGATTACGGCATATCATGAGTATAATTATTCTCGATTAGCCAGAGTTTTTTTTCAGTGATATGTTATTTTTTTATTTTTTTTTTAAATCTGCATTGTCATACTTTACAATCATTATTTTTCATGTAAACCATTTAAAAAAAATACTTACATGTTCCAAGGTATGGAATGGATGAAGATGTTGCTTTTCCTTTAACATCCACTCATATTTTTCAGATATTCTTGGATCGATGCTTTGACATAATCATCTTGGTCAGATGAGGAATGAGTTGAATTCTCTCATGCTATCTGCTTATTGTTTTTCTTCTGGTGTTTCCACCAATCTAAATAAGCATGGATTTCCAAATATCCTTCCTACAAGTGTCCTTTACCACCACAACATGAACAATATACTTTTAGCCCCCATTATCTCATCCAATAATAATCTTCACCTTTGAATAGTAGTACTCTTTAAGGTCAAGATCACATTTATGATGATGTCTTTCTGAAGGCCAAATCTCATCTATTGTTAGTTTTAACACTTTTATGAATCCTTGGATCAATAGTGTTCATGATCCAAGCACCCACCATGATGTGATTGATCAATATGAAACAGTTTTGGTCCACTTTTACTATATATTGTTTTTGAATTAAAGATTAAATTAAAGAGAAATAGAATAACATCACACCATAGGTTCACTTCTACTATTTCATGAAGAAGATTAGTATAACTATTCAAGATGGGTAACCATTTGATCTTAACTCATTGAACATTTCAAATTAAACATACCATCAGAAGAATCTCTATTTTCAATGTAGATTCTCTAACTGTAACAAGAAAAAAAAAAAACAATAAAATCCACCTACTCAAAGCAAATGCATTTTACATCCTTTTTGACAAAAACATGATAAAAACAAAAGATAAAAGCCACACACTAATGCACTCACACCCCGGAACATTCTTGAAGTAAATAATTACAACCACAAATAGACTGGGATTGAGAAATCAAGAGCATATAATAACCAAAAATGAAAAATTAACTCTCCAATCCATAACGCTAACCCACATTGATAAGGACAAATAGCAAATAATCTAAAGGTGGAGTGGAAAAATAAAAGAGATCAGGTTGCCAAATCCACCATGTAGCCTGAAATGAAGATGAAAAATAAAATAACAATGTCTAAAAAGTTCAATTTTGCAAACTTACTAAAAAAGGTCGGCTTTCTTCTTGTTCATATCTTGCTTCCATTTGGGCAATTTATAAAATGCACCTTTAGTCATTTCCATAACAGACTGAAATTCATCATCTGATAAATAGGCCTGTGAAAAGCAGAAAAAAAGTGAACATAAATATTATATCATTTGAATCAAGAAACAGCCATTAACAAATAAAAACACTTTTTGGAGCTGGAGCTGAAAATCTGGATTTAGATCAGAAAACGCAAAAGAAAAAAGTGTTACCAAATCCAAAAACCCAGATAAAGCTTTATCAAGTGTTATATATAGAGACAAACAAACAAACAAACCTCTCTACGTTTGAAATCAATTCCAGTAACTGGATTTTCGGAATGTGCCTTAAGAACTTCATAGCTGAAGAAACTTTGACCACTTTCGGTAACATTCTCTTCCTCCTGCTCTACAACTTCTTCTTGCTTCGGTTCTGAATTTGCACCATTGCTTTCTGAGACAGTTTCTTCTACTGTATTATTATTATTATTATTGACTTTTATATCGACAATCTCTGAAGCTGTTTTTGGATCTTCTATTTCTGAAGCATCTTGGCTCTTTGTTTCAGCTGCTGCATTCATCAAACTTAAAAACATGTTATAGAGCCAAAATAAAAATCTTAAGCCTTGTTTGATATGGGTTATTTGAAATTATTTCTAAATAACTCACTATCCAATCAACACTTTACTCATTGATAAAATCATTTAAATCATCAACCAAATTACCTTCTATTTAAAAATAAATAAATAATCATTATATATGTACACCCCTAAAAATAACCCCAAACAACCATGGCCTAGTTTGATGAACTTGGTTATATTTGGATTTAATCAAAATAACCCCTTATCCCATGATCAATTATTTTATCAAATAAATCATCAACTAAAATAATTAGATATCCTTATTTTTGAAACATTTTAAAATACTAAATATAAAAAGGATATAATCCACTTTTTCATCAAACATGTTATTTTGTTTTTCAAAATAATCAGATTATTTCAACAAAGAAAAACTACATCAAACATTTTTCATAACCTACATCAAACGGGGTTATTTGAAAAGAACCACCTGGTTATTCAAATAACCCCAGATCAAAAAGGCCTTATATTATCACAGTTTTATGCAATATGTTCAAGAGGGGTTAGGAAGAATAATAGATGGATAGTTTACATAAAAATGTTGATGGAATGATTACCAGGAGAATTGGTTTCTGGTGGAGGGGTGCGAGCTGATCGAATGGGCGAGGCATCTGGAGATGGTTTCTTTTCAGCTGTAAGAACTTGAGATAATGCAGCCACTGCAGCAGCTCTTTGCGATCCTTGACCTGATCCTGCTGATCTAGGAGTTGAATTTGCAGATCTAGGAGTTGTTGAAGGACTTTTGGTGCCAGAAGAAGGTCTAAAAGCAGAATTCAAGGCAGCTAATGCTGAGGCTCTTTGAGTTGGTCCACCACTTTGATTTGACCCATTCGACTTTTCCTGTGATTTTTCATTCAACTAAATCTTAAGCCGGTTTGTTTAATTTTATAATTCAAAATAAAAATATATTATTTCATTGCCTTGGAATCAAAGTCTTCTCTAGTTTTAAGAAACGTTAATGAAAGTTATTAGATGCAAATTATCAACAGTACCAGATCTATAATAAAGAATATAGATCAATGATAATGAGGTCCAAAATTTATTAAAAAACAATTGAGACCTTTGACAAGATTGAGAAAAAAGCTAAAAGGTGCAAAAAGTCGGTAGTTGAAAGGGAGCCTATAAATTACATGGCCGGATAAATTATGACCGTAAAGCAGCCGGACCAAAGCAGCTAAGAGCATCAGAATCTGTATTGATCTTGAATTCTAGATGTTTGTGTCTTGAGTTGTTCTTGTTGTTTTGTTATGTTGATGTTTTATTTGTCTTGTGCATGATAAAATATGACCACTCGGATCTATATACACTGATTTTATTTACGGATTTTCACCATATTTTTGCTCTTTCCCCAAAATAATGGATTAATGAAATGATTATTCCCTTAAAAAAGATTAATAAAGAATATATAGTGTTAGAAAGAAAAAAAACATACTCTTAGTAAAGTCTTCATATATAAATATATATATATATATATATATGCATAGAATAAATAAGTAAAAATGAGCATGCAATGAAATGGTTTCTTTAATGTACATGTTTGTAATCATATCACACAAAAAATTATAAGCATACCCAAGTTTATTATAAAATAATTGCTCGAGTTATAATTTATTGAAAATTTGAAAGCTTTTTCACTTTTAATTTGGCAACACAATCAATCAAAAACTCACATTAAAAAATTATGAAAAAATATAAAGATAAAAAACTATGTTATTTGTTATTAATTGAAAATATTCTCAGTTTATCGTTACATTTAGTTTTAAATTATTTTAAATGATAAGTTTCTATTTCATCAAATTTAAATCAAATTATATTAATTATTTGTTACATATATAAGAGATTTTGAACCTACTATATAAATAACAAGCAATTTACCTCCACGTTTTGACCTGTCCCAAAAAGCAGCATAATCTTCTTCTGGAACGAATTTCCAGTTGCCTAAAACAATGAAACAATTCAATTTTAAGAAAAAAAATTGATCTGATAAATCAATGTAAAACTGCAGAGGTGCTTGTAAGATAAGTATAAATGAACGTAAGAATAGATGGGAGCAGGTGATAAGAGAAATGAGAAGACAATAACTTTAGACAATGTTTATTATTCTAAGGTAAATAATTTGAAAATGAAGAGAAAAAGAGGTATAGCTATTGACCAAAAAAAGGTATAGCTGAGATATATAGCAATATTAAACTAAGAAGAACTCAAAGGAACTATTTGTTATCACAGTTTATGATCGGATCATGCTCTGAAAAAATCCACATTTGTTATGTTTGTGAAAAAAATCACAACAATATCTAAAAAATAATATTTATATCAAATGAAGACAAAAATCACACAATAATCTAAAACAAAAAATAATCTTTATACCAAGTGAAGTAAAAAATCATACAATCTGGATCATAATCCAGAAACTAATTAGAGTACTCATTCAGAAAACAATGTTATACCAAACAAAACAAAAAAAACTTAAAAAATCATACAATTGGATCATGATTGTGACAAAATACAAGTTTCTAAATAGGCTCAATACTCCCAATATTCCATCAAATACACCCCAAGAATGACAGTAAAGAAATCCATTAAATTTCCATTAGGGTAGAAGAAGCCCACTCTACTGAACCTTAATTATTGGAAATTTATCAAAAAGAAAAAAAAAATACATGTCAATCAAACTGGAGAAGGTTCTAGTTTTTCTTTTACACTGTTTTTATTCAAATAACAGAAACAACGTCGATTTTTAATTTAAGAACATAATAACACTATTAAGATAGTCCTTATAAAAGAACATTATATTCAGGTAGTAGGCACATACAGTTACTTTAGCAGGATCCCATGAAAAATATGTGGTGAAGAAGACAGGCTCATTTCCCTCGGAGACTTTGTACAAAGGAACATAAGGAGATAAGCCGTCAAGAGCCACAGCAGAGTCTATGTATTTCTGTCAGTAAAATATCAAACAAATAAGAGAAGGCTCACAAACAGATATTTGTTTTAATTTTATTTTTTTCAGAAAGGGTAAAGTTTTCATTATAAAGGATAATTTTTATGATTACAAATCATGCGGAAAAAAATACATGATCAACAAACAGATATATGTTTTCCACTTGAGCAGAGAACAGATGATGCAATACCTGGCTAATTTCGAATGCAGTTTGCTTCTCATTGGTTTCAACTGCTTGACCAACCCAAACAAACACTTCAGCATGTGTATCAAGTATCAATATATCCTCAGTCAGCAAATCATCTTGAGAATAGTTGTAAACTTCTTCAATCTACCATATTGAAATTTTATACCAACTTAGAGTCTGCTCAATACCAAAAGAATCAAATAATACAATTGCCTGCATTTACTCACCTCAATTTTTCCTGGGATTCATTTGTAAACAACAATAAACATTAAACTTGTTAGAGAAACCAACAATTAAGAGTGAAAAAAGTAATTTTCACATCCAGATCATACTTAACAATGAGAACAATCAATCAAAGCAGCTGCACAATGAACAGGCTTGCTATTACATCTTACCTTCTTTTGTGAAAGAAAATGTAAACAAATGTGGATCCCTGGTAATCTCTTGAGATACTTTTTTGCTGGTATAGCTTTGTTTCCCTCCTAAAGCAAACCAGAAAGCAGAATTCTCTGTTCCTTCTTTAGTATGCTTGACAGCAGCTCCAGGCTGAATGATTAAAACATATTTATGTTCAGGCATAACTTACGAGAAAGAAACTGCACCTTTAATTTCTACATCCAGTCATCCGAAGCGACCCACACAAAACATAACAACTATTTGTGTCAATTCATGAAAATTTCAAGGTAGACAATATATAAATGTCATTCTAGAAAACCTTAACTACCAACCAATTGAGAGTATAGATTCCTTCTAGAGCTTGTTTGATATTGGATTATTTGGGAAAAAACTTCCTTGATGTAAAAATGGATTATTTAGGTAAAATGACCAAAATATCCTTGGTATTTAATATTTTAAAATATTATAAAAACAAAGTAAGGGTATTTTAGTATTTTACTTGATTTGAATGATGGGATTGAAAAAGTGATGTTTGGTGGGATGCTGGATTATATGAAAACAATCCAAAATAATCCACATCAAACAAGCTTCTGTAGACAAAAAGGAAGCAAACTGCAACCCTAATGATGCCATGGCATTGCTTGGATCAGAAAAGAGAAGGAAAAAGAAAACTAATCAACTAAGAAGTGAAGCATTGTCTTCCTACTTCACCTTTCAGATCAATGGTGAAACCTTCAATAAAAATCATTTCCTTAATGGTGTTCCTTTTAAGAAAAATAGTACGAAAAAGGCAAACAAAAAGGAAATGATCAACAAAACCACAATTAATCAATTTGGCATGCCTTTTTCTGATCAAGTTTGATGAGCTTTGCATAATATAAATTTGTTTTTATCATTGATTTCAACAAAAACCACAGTTGCAACAATTTAAATAATAGACATGTAAGAGAAAGAGAAAATTAAATGGACTTGCAAAAGAGATAGATTAATGTGGTCAATTTGTCTGTAATATATCCCTAATTTTAAGATGACTTTGACTGCTAACTTCCGTTATTTACTCCATGTGCCATTTTCAAATTGCTCACTTTTCCATGTTAATAACATATTACTCCCTATTTTCTCTATGTGGAGAGAGGCACACCTTTAAGAAGTCGGCAATTTTTGCAGCTAACTGCTGCTGCTCAAAGGTGCTTTGATTCCCATGCCAAATAATCATAGATGAACCAGATTGCAGAATAAAACATTCATAAGAATTCAGCAATGTAGCAACCTGGCAAATAGCAAATATCAAATTATTAATGTGGAGACAGAAATGATCTATGTTCTCTGAATAGACCAATGGAAATTAAGAGTAATTCATGTTCCACTAATTTAAAAGTTATACATAATAAGAGAATCATCAAAAGGAGATAAATGCCATGGAAACAAAGTGAAATAACTTTTTTGTTCCTGCTTTTTAGCTCATCTTGGACAAATCTTATATTTAAAACTAGATTATTTATATAATTCAAATATTTATACTTCATCTTGAATCAATGCCAAGAGATTATTTTCTCCAACCGCTTAATATCATAGACATGAATCTTAGGGGTTATTAATCATGATCAATGGTCTAACATTATTCAACAACGAGGTCTCACATTTCTACATTACCTCGACTAATATAGTTAGCTTCATTTGCCCACCCTAATTTTGCCACTGAAAGGAATCTGAACTCTTAAGAACCGGTGAAAACAAGTTACACATTACAATCCATTCAAAAAGGTAAATGCTAACAATTAACTTAAAACTGTAACTTGAGTCAAGCAATAAGGAGACAAGTGAACCTGGAGAAACTCAAGAAAAATATAGATTTTGTTCTGTCTTATTCTCTCTCAAATTATCTCCTTCCATCCCATTTTAGGTGGTTGTTACTGTTCATCGGGTCTTTAAGAAGGAAATGTACAGATAATAGTATGTATATCACTGTTTCTAGGGAAAGAAGATAATATGCATTGGTGGTCTAGAAATTTTACAGAGATGGTGAGTTAAAAGGATAGTGGAGGAATTTTGTTTTTAAAGGATAGTGGAGGATTTTTTGGGGGGAGAATTAAAAATGAAACAACGGACTAAGTATGTAGCCCGCAAACACACTTAACCATTTAATCAGGCACAGAACTTGCCGCCTGACGTGCTCGAACCCAGGAACTTAGGGTTAGTACCCACCTCTTATTTGGACATCTGTTTTTTTCTACTGAGGTGCTTTCACAAAAATGAGATAAAGGGAGTTTTATTCATTCTAAAGGTGGGTCTAGGACATGAAACCTGATAACCAATAATAAAGTAGGAGCTATGATGATACCATTAAAAAATTTTTTATGAGAATATTAAATAACATGATTTTCCTAAAGAAAGTTGATTAGATTATGAGCATTACTTTGTTTAGGATTCCTTATTTATCTTTAGAGAAATGATAGGGAGAGGAAATTTGAAAGAGACAATCTGAAAGGGAATGACGTGGCGCGCAATGATTGGCTGAAAAGATAAAAAAATCTCTCTCCTTTTCTTTTTCCTTTTTCAGTCAATGACGTGATGCCACGTCATTTCCTCCCCAATTTCCCTCCCCATATCACTCCTTTAATCTTTATGCAGCATATAAAAATACAAGCATTGAGTTCTCGTTATAATCAACTTCCCTATTAAGAATATATCATTTATGTTTCCATCTGTAACAGAGCTCCATAGTATGATTAAGTGCTTCTTTACTTGCTACTGGCAATTGATAGGGGTCAACCAAAACCCAACCCAAACTCAAATTGAGTAGTTTGGGTATGACATTTTGGGTGGGTTCACTTTGGGTTGGGTTCAACTCAGGCTGGGTTCAGGGGTTACCTGAACACATTTATTTTTTACCCGAAAGAAAAGGATTATTTTTGTTGGGTTCAGCTTGGGCTACCTAGTCAAAAAATCTTACCCCTTCTTTCTATACCAGGAAAAAGGTTTTCTTTTGAGTCATTTCGAGTTGGGTTCAGTACAGGTTACCCAAACTACCTGAAAATATTTTTTCCTTTTTTTACCCGAACAAATTCTAGGTCTTTAGTTGGGACTCTTCACTCCAGAGTCATCCCGACAACGAAGCAAGAATTTTGAACAATATCTTTGTCATTTGTTCAACAACCATTTTTATATCAATAATAATTTGTCTCAGACTAAAAGAAATGAGAGAGAAAATGAGACTCGACATGGATTGAACATAAATAAGAGACTCAGCCATATGGAATGACGAACAAAAGACTTGGCTACTTGATGACAAACAAAATAGTTGTAGCAAAAAAAGAAAGAAAATATTAATATATTTTTTCTATAATGGATTTACCCAACTCATTCTAAAGAGTATAATGAATTGGGTAAATTTAGTATGTGTTGGGTTTACCCATAAGCTCACCCCAACATATTAATAATGCTTCTCCTATAGTCTCTAATTGCTTTAAATATTTTGTGTCTTGCTTTCAAGTTTTCCTCCTCTCCTTAGCCATGTGATATATTATCTGATTAATTTCGCTTGAAAGATTCTCCATCAAGTTTTTCATAAAAGGGAATATCATAATTAGCCTTCGAATTTCTTAACACAAATCAACAAGGCCTTAACCAATTTTCAAGTTCAAGTCGCAAAGAAAACAGGCAGAATGCTCTCAAAACAAATTCACTTTGTTTTGTATTAAACATTTGAACTAATAGAGCGGAATATTAATCTATTCAAATATAAGATTTTTCTCCAAAGTCAACAGCCAGTGGTTGATGTGATGTGAGAAACCCCTCCAAAAAAAGGGTTAATATAGCAAGACAAGCAAGTTTTGGTCCTATTCAAGATTTTATAAATTTAGGGGCCAATTTAACTTCTTCCTAAACCAGATGTATTTTGCCTAAAAGTACAACGGAGTCTATATATCCAAACAGAGTTAGCTCTAAGTTGTTTTATGGGATGGCATAACTAAACTAGAATAGTATTCAATGCTAGTTAACACATGCAGTAAAGGAATAAGGGCATTGCAAATAAGAGAGCTTGGAGGCATTATCTTATGATAGACTAAGTTGCTCAAATTACAAAATGAGTTAAAAGTTACATACCGCATCCACCTGAACTACTTTGTTGTTGTGTATGGAAGTCCCAGATATGTTGATAAGTGCAACAGATTCTGTGGTGTATGTTTCATCATTTAAGCCTTTGTCTGCCACATAGTTTTTGTACCCAGAACTCATTCCCCCCTTAAATGACAAGGCAAGTCTATCATGCATCGAGTATAATTTTAAGGTACTTTGTGAATCTTAGGACTGGTTACAGCTAAAAAGAATACCTTAAGGACAACCATTGGCTGGAAGATGGAAACAAATTGTGGTGGTTCTTTCCCCTGATATATCCGACCCTAGATGGAGAATAGAATAAGATTCAGTTTTCTCAATGCTACAACCCAAGATAATAAGCTATCAAATATGACCGCACCTGCACAGGTCTACTCTTTAGTGAATTGCACATGGTAGTAGCTAGTCGAGCTGCCATCTTTTGATCATCCTGATGAAGTTGAATAAGAAACAAGTTAACATGATTACTTCAAGAAAAAACAAATTTGACGACCCCAGCCAACCAACAGTTTTCTGACAATAGAGAAGCACTAGATAGAATTTAAACAATTAATCATTTCCCTAAATATTAGTACTTGTTTTTTAATTTTTTAGAAAAAGGTCAACTTTTTGTTATAAAAAATGTGGACGCCCGGAGCGTTCAGGAGTAGAATCAAAAAAGGGAAACAACAAACGAAGCAAAAAGTAAAGATAGTTCAAACCCTATTAAGCCAAAGCAATTCCATCCGGTATAACAATGTAGATAATAGCACCCCACGTTCACAGATTTTGAAAAGATAAAAAACAGTTTTAGCTAAAATCATATACCTATATGCAGTAATTTGTCCAGGCACATACTGTGATGTAATTGAACTAATCAAAATGACATGTTTTCTTATTCAAATGGCACATTTAAATCGGATCCATTTTACCCAGAAACCAACCACCAAATAGAACAGGGATCTCTTTGCCTTCTTTGTGAATCAAATAGCTTTCATGGGTGGTCAAGCACACCAAAATAGAACAAACACCATAACATAAAACATTTCCTTTTTCTCCATAAAAAACTCCAGGTTAGAATTTACCTCAATGCTATCCTTTCCAATCCAGCAGCACAGATAGTAATCTTCTTTCTTATCGCCGGAATGATAACTGTATAGGACAATATAGCAGTCTCCACTATAAAATTTACCAATATCCTCCTTGGGCACAGGAGTCTTGGCACTGCCATTAATGCGCCATACCTTGAAAAGATCAAAGTAAAATACAAGTATATCAATAAAAGAGCTAGCATAATCCTACTAATTCCATGTTGTAACTTGTAACCATATGATAGTAGCCTTACTTCAATTTTTCCACCACCTTCGAGCAGTGGTAGAACCTCCTCATTTACTGGAGCAGCCTTAGTCATTCCCTTGACACCACCACCTTGCTGCTTCAGCAAAGCTATCAAACAAGAGACATAGATTGGTAAACGGAAAGAGAACTAGAAGAGACTATAGAGTGTTTCAGAACTCTGAAGAAGGATTACCTGCAACTTTTCCTCTTCCTTCCTCGCCAGTAGAGGGTGTTGATACAGATGGCCAGGAATCAAAACTGGACTTAAATGAATGTGTTTCATAACCTTGAATAACTCTAGTTATACGTGTTGATTTTGGCTTATTTTGGCTGCTTATGAATTCCTGTACAACATATTTGATGGAAAATTAATATGGAATAATATGACATAAGGGAAAAAAAATACTAAGCCTGTGAAGCAAGTACCTCCACTGCCTGGGTGGCAGCTTTCCTTTCCTCTATTTGAGTTACACGGCCAAACCAAATAAATATCTCAGCACCACAGTCCAATAAATAGCATTTGTTATTTTCCAAAATAGATTTGGTAAGTTCGCCATCTACAGGCTTCACCTGATCATCAATGATGCTGCAAGAAGTGTGTAACCATCACGGTTAACATCTCATATGGATTCAAGCACCAAAAAAAAATGCAATTCTTGTTTGACTTCAGAGGGGACATAAAACAATTCTTTCAAGTTTTAATCTGAACACAAGTTAGATAATCAATTGAGATTTCTATAAAAATGAGGATACCCGTCAACTTAAAGCATCTGAAGGTGGGATATTAAACGACATAGGAACTCATAACTAAATTTGACATAAACCTTCAGAAGTACAGCATAATAAATTGCTAAGGATCGGCCAACTCATAGCTTTAGATGAATAAAATATTTTTTACCAACAAAAGGAATAGCCTAACTCACAAACAATAATAAGAAAAATACTGCAACTCTCGATGAACTTATGAAGATATAGAAGATATATACTCTAGTTATCAATTGTTCAAAAAGAAAGAGACAACTAACATCTTGCACTTCAAGGAAACCATAATTCAGAAGGAAAACTAAATAAGATTGAAAACAGAAATAAATGTATTTAAGCAGATAAAAAAAACAATAGTAGACACACCCAACGACACTATCTAGACCAAACGTAAGAACTAAGAACTTTCACTATGGGATAGTGATACACGGGGAAAGGATATTAAGGTTAATGCACTAAGGTGGAGGTTACAGTTACTAGTAGTAGTTAATTGAATAACGGCAACAATTATTAGTAACAGAAACAGTTGGGCCTGATAGGAACTGATTCAGGCGGGAAAAACAGTTGAGGCTAAGCACTCAAATATCAGCCAAACAGGAAGGAAAACTATTGATCAATTTGTTAAACTCTTCGGTTAATTCTTGTTCTCTCTCATCCCCATTGTATTCACCTAACAGTTAGGGTTCTATCTCCCTCTATTAATTCTTCACTACTCATCTCAATATAATTTTTTTATCTTTTATATTCAAGATTTACACCTAATTCTACTTCAAGGTATAACAAATAGTTACATAAATAGGTCAATGAACTTGCCTAAAATATAGAGTTTGTATCATGAACAACGGAAAATAAGTCAATTTTGGTGGCTAAAGTAGATGAAAAGTGGATATCAGATCAAATTGGACAGAATTCGTTACATTCACTTGTGATGCTAACATGTAACTTATTAAAAGCTTTTTGTGTTGTGGAATAGTCATTCCTCCATTTATTTTATGAACAACATACCCTCATATGCTAATATTCTTGAGCTTGCATTATTGAATCACAATTGGCGAATTTTAACTAATATAAGCATTATTTTTTATATATATAACCTCAAATGCTAATCTGTATAAAGTCCCTCTATCACTAACCCATCATACAGAAGAGCATGGAATCCACATCTATCATGGAGCCAAAACTCGACTGTTGGGAGTCAGAGGTGCATCTCTTGATAAACAAATTAAAGTAATCCAACCCGATTTTACTGGAGTGAATACCATAATTTACATACATTCGGGGTATATTTTGGAATTGTTGTTTTTAACAAAGCTTATCAAGAATAATGAGGTCAAGCTTCACACGTGATATGTCTTTATTAACTCTAAATCCATTATCAACCTTATCAAATAGGTTATGATCTCTCACTCCTAATACATTTATTCAAGCTAGAATTCCACAACAAGGTCTAAGGAGGTCTAACTGAACTCCAACAGTTATATGTTTACATCTTTAACATATAGTGCACTCAAGCAGCACCAAAACAAATGTCTTCCTCTCAATATTCTCCTTCTACAGATCAGCACTACTATAAGTTAGAAGGCTGTGATATAAGGGGAAAGGGTTAGGGCTAATACCCTATGGTGGAAGTGTACGATTGGGAAGCCTAACAGTATAGTTGAAGTATGCGGATGGGAAGCCTACCGGTTAGGATAAGTGGCGGTTATTAATAGAGTAATATAAATAAAATAGTTGTTGTTATGTTGTAGTTATGAAATGAATTAGTTGAATACTCTTATTAGAGATTCTCTCTCTTCCCCATTGTATTCTCCCTAGCAGCTAGGGTTCTATCTTTCTCCATTGCTTTATAACAAATTCTAATACAAGGTACACCAGGACGCTACCATTTTAGGTTAGGTTCAATTTCAACTAGTTCAGTACCTAAATCCACAAAAAAGTTTAGGGAGAACTTTTTTTAATTTACCAGCATCAGCATGTTCTGCATGTAAATCTTTGTCAATGTATTGATAATTAGTTTCAGTTCAACATATCAACTTTCAACTGCATACATAACAAAAAAGGACAACATACCATTCGTATACTACATTATATAATCATTGTAAGGGAAAAGAGTACCTGTAAAGTTTAGGTGCGGTCTTCTCAGGAATAACATCGTCCTCAGTAAGGGTCCTTTTGCTAATTGGTGCAAACCCACCAAAGATGACCCAAAATTCGCCAGAATCTGATTCAGTCTGCAGCTTCCCATCATCTAGGATAGCAAACAACATTAGAATTCAAAACTTGCAAAAGATAACAAAGAACTCAAAATAGATTCGATGTTATCACTAAAGCATACAAAATTTAGCTTACCAACTATTGCAACATCGCACTTCCCCTCATGATACTTATCCTTGAAATATTGAATCACTTCCAAAGCCTTGGCCCTTTCCTGGATGCTGGAGTTGGCACCATTGAATTGAAAAATCTTCTCTTTGGTATCAAGGATAAACACATCGTCATGATTTAGTGAAGAACGGGAGAAGGGGACCTAAACAACATGGAGACAAGAAACATAACTCATTATACTATTCATCTATAGTTTCATGAAAGAAATGTCAAAATGGGAAGCTTTTGTACCTGCTTCAACCTAACATTTCGCTTCCCTTTACAAATATATAATCGTATTTCAAACTCTTCCTCCTCTGGCTTCTTAAAACCAGATGCAACACCACCTTCCAGGGGTACAATGCATGGCTTGAAGTAAGACAAAAACTTTTCAGATTCAAAGCCTTGGAGCTCCCTGTGTTGCACAGCTCGGCCACCAAGAACGGCATCAAGTTCAACAGTTTTAATAGCTGCAGTTCCAGCTTCATCCTATTAAGTCCATAACAAGTATAAGGAAATCAAATCTGAAAAAGCAAGGAGAATTTTGTGATACTGAAAAGGTTGGAGAAAAGGCAAACCTGGCTTGTATCTTTTCCAAGCCAGAAATGAGCATCATATAGATAAGCACCTCCCTTTCCAGCAGTTGTCTGCACAAACAAGCATATAGAGCCATGAAATAGATGTTTGTCCAGTCTCAAGGAAAACGACTATTTCCATAAAAATTGTGTCTCTGTCTGATTAAGTCTATTAGCACACTGAATTGATGATGAATCAGAGACAAAAAAAAATCTCCAAGAACCTGCAAGACAATGTATGAATCGCCTGAGTAGAATTTTCCATAGTCAGATTTTGGTAAAGCCACAGGCTGGAAGTTCTCAATTCTCCATATTTCGGTCCCTCTATGAATATGTTAAGGTCAAATACAACTGAATGTCATTAGAAAAAAACAAACTTAATAAATATATGCATATACTCAGACCAGGCAAAATAACAAGAACAAAATAATTGTTCCATCAGTTAAAAGATACATTCTCTGCCCCGCCCCTTGAAATGCAGGTTCCAGAGCTTTCGCTGATCCAGACATTGTTTGATATTTTTATTGTTATCCTTCCAGAAAGTATAAAGACGTCCAAAATCACACGTGCAGTTGAGCGGATTTCCTCAAAAGACAAAACTACAAAGGCACCAGTTTATGCAGAAGTAATAAAGATATGAGTATCATCAAAACAGTATCCTAGCCAGACAAACAACAAATTGATTTCATCAGTCTTAAGTCAACATTAATTACAAAGAATGGACAAATTATTCTCAACTTGTTAAAAGTTGTCATTAAGATGCTTTCTCTCGGAATCACCAAATGAAAGCATTACTTACAAAACACGGTATGAAAATGCTACCTTTTGTAGCTGGCAATCTGTAAGGTGAGTAGGTGACAATAACAAAGTTACATAACTCCCAATCAATCATGTTAAGCGAGCACATAAATTCAGGATAATTATCTTCCCTTCACTGTACATTGCAAAAATGAGCTCATGTGATGATAAAAAAATATTTACCTTGGGAGTGCTAATAATTTGTTTATACCAAAGCCATGGAGATTCTACATGCCTACAGTACTAATGAATATTTTCCATTTTTAAAAACATAATAATTAAACAATATCACCACATTTCTGAAGTAAAACAGCCTGAAATGCTGAAGAATTGGACTACAAAACAATTAACTCTACATATTTGGTCAAACGCTTCTTCCCTCGGCATACTAAAGGAGAACACAAGCTAAAACCTCAAAAAATGGATTGTGGTTGGGCCACATTTCATACTATGGTCAAGATTCCATCAATTTGTCCTGAAATGTAGTCCTTACTGAAGTTCACTCAGTTGGCATCCCAACTATGGGCATACCAGCCTGTAAGAACTACAACATTGAAATCATTCAACCTCATTCAATAAGCCATTTAATTTCTTGAACTATCATCTATTTAATCCCTTGAGCTATCTAGGCTAGTCTACTTGTTATCAAATGACCTAATTAATGGCTGAGGAGAATAAATTGGATAAGAGAAATAAGCGGGATTTAACTTCTTTTTTCCCCTAATAAACAGATTCTTTTCACTCTGACTGATTAACTGAATGTAATAAGGAGCAATGTAATCTTACCTAGCATTAAAAGGAACGTAATTACTTAGATAAACACAAACTCAAATAAAAAAGCTCTTCTACTGAGATCAGAAGTTCGCCAGTTCGAGATTAGCAAAGAAAACACATAGTTAAATTGAAACAGCATACAACATACAGCATACAGTTTAGATCAAAATAAGAGAATGCAAATCAAATCAAATCAAATCAAATCGAATTGGAAAAAAGATAAGGAAATGGAGTTCCGTGAAAGACGAAGCGATGAACATACCTTGGAAGATCTCTTTAAGCTCTTTCTCTCACTTGAAGATGACAATGAGGTGAGTCCAGTAGAGAGAAATTGAAGTGAAATGGTGATGAAAAGAAAGAAAAAGTGTTCAAGAGATAGAGAGAGAAAGAGGCGTTTGTTTGCTGTAAAGAAAGTGAATAATTGCATTCCAACTTTTTAGGCTTTTGAGATTTGCGAAAATGTAAAGACCAAAAAAACTGTGCTTTCTCAAAATAAACGAAGGAGCGACAGAACCTGCAACGTCCCGCCCCCTTGGTTTTAATTATCTTACACTTAAATTAACATTTTAGGGGTGCTCTTACTTTTATTTGACCAATTTTATTTATTTCTAAGTTTTGATTTGTATATGTTAGGTGACCAATTTAATCTTGATTTTTAAGTAGAATCGTTTATAGTTTGTAAACTCGTAAAATTTAAATTTATATGAAATCGCAAGAGTTTAATTTGAAAAAATAATAGTTATATATTATTATTATTATGTATATATATAATTAAATAATTTATATTAATCAATTTTATAAAATTATATTTTTCAAAATAAAATTAATTAAAAAATAATAATAAGTGAATATCACTGTAAAAAAAATTTACTTATAAAATTAAAATAAATAATAACTTTATTTTTTATTTTTTAAATATAAATATGTAAACTTTTACAATTTAAAATTTAAAATTTAAAATTTAAACTTAATGAGAAATAAATCGTAAAATCGTGTAAGGTACTACTCTGAGATTTTAATAGCTTGGGATTGAAATAGATTTAAACTTCTTGGGTTTAAGTTTTGGAGAAAAAAACGTTTAAATTTTTTGTCTAATTAAATTTTAAAATCTCATTTAATTTGACAAAATAATAAATTCTAAAAAAATTTAATTTAAATAAAAGTCTCTAGCAGTTATGAATTTTAACTAATTGAAATTCATTAATTATATACACCTAACTAAATTAAATGATTGCAATTTAATTTCTCATTTGAAGCAAATTAACACATGTTCACTAATTGAGATTCATTAATTATATACACCTAATAACTTAAAATGATTTCAAATTCATTTCTCATTTGAAGCAAATTAAGAAATTAAGAAATGGTAAATGGTGAAATATTTGTATTAATCTCCCTATAAAACAAGTATTTCATAAAAGCAAACTAGTATGTGTCTCACATCTTCTAGTATCAATAAAATTTAAATAAAATAACATAAATTTATTATAAGAATATAAATGACATTTTTTGTTCAAACCTTAACAGTATATTTAAGACATTTCATGACACCAAAAACCATACATAAAAAATAATATTCTTATACAGAAACTTAATTAAACATATATTTATAAATTTATTAATGTTTTATCCTTCAAACCTAAATCCAACTCCAAACAGTAGTATTATGAATCAAAATTCAATAGTATAAAATGGATAAAAATTAAATTAATTAAAAGGTTGTTCTAGACCTTCATTTTGATACCAAATACTTGTTCTATGATTGGTTCAAGAGAAATGGATAAATTAAAGAAGAGTGAACAACAACCCTTTTCAACTAGTATTAACATCATTCTTTTCTCTTTTACACTTCCTTAATAACTTTGGCCTTGGTTTTGTGGGTCTTAAATTGCAAGATTGGAAACCAACCATAACTCTTAGAATCTGAACTAACTTATCTTCAATCTCAGCCCCATTAGGTTCAAGATAATGCAAAATCCGTGCAATGGCTTCCAATGTACTCTTGCACCCACTAAATGGTTCCTTCCTAAGAATCAAATCGGAATCAAACATAGTGCCACCATCCTCTTTTTCATCATAGTCTAAACAAATAGGAACAGCAAACTTTGATAGAAATGGTAAACTTGCGTCTACCATCTCTTTTGCATGCTTCCAAGTTCCATCAAAAGCAATCAACATGTAGTTGCTAATATGAGATGCGGTTGGGGTTGACAGAAACTGGCCGATTTCAACTGCAGTAGAAGAATTCGTACCTGAAATGAAGATCAATAGTTGTCGGAATAAATATGAGTTCCACGAAAAATTCAGTCAACCCAGAAATTTTAAAAACCAATTAGGAAAGAAGTTTATATCAAAAGTTCATTTTTCTATTTAACTTGCAACATGCTTGTTTTCTTGCCTGAACCTACTTCTCATCTTCAATTAACCAAATGAAACAAATATTTTACCTAAAGAATGAGATTAAGGAGGTGCAAAAATTGGGCAGAGGTGATTTAAGAACTTAAGGAAGCTAACCAATAACTTACAGCAGGTACATGAAACGAGCCTTTGATGCGTCTTTCGGAAGAAAAATGAACTTCAATCATTTTTTTCTTAAACTAGAACACATATCCAAAGGAGTTGGAGTATCAAATCGCTAAGATCGTCAAATGGAATCCATTTAAAACCATGTTCTAACTATACTGGAACAAATGATTAGACATCACACGTGCACACATTCACCAAATAAAACAAAGGACAACCTCAACATCCTGAAATTGAACTCATAAAGTATTCTCTTATATCAAAAGGTCTTCATAATGATCACTTAATTAATACCTTTTGGTGTGGGCATGATGGAAATGTTCTTTATTTTTTCTCATAGTCAATGTTTCATTTCGTGTTTTGAGTTCTTTCTCAGTTTTAGACTTCATCTACCTCTTATGTATGCCTTTCCTCCTCAAAACTGAAAAAAGTGATTACCCTATAATCATTCTTCATTGGCAATCATATATCTCCAACAAAGTTTCATATCATAGAAAGCCAAAAGGATAAAAACCATTCCACTATCCTTAAAGCTTATAATAACTTTAGGTTAATCCAAAATGACTTTGGAGAGAAAGAGGGAAAATTCTTCATAGACAACCCTGTTTCACGACTACAATTGTCCAACAATCGAGCAACAAATTCAATTGATTGCAATCTTCATATGAATGACCATCTCTATTGATGTATCTGCCTATGTTAAGTTCACAAGTTCAAAGCAATATGGTGTCACTACTACCTGGGCTCCTCCAAATTCCAAATCCATGTTAGATGTGTTCATGAAGAAAAAACAAAACTAACTACAACAAAATCATTTAGTCTTTAGCATCTTACTAGTCAAGAACACCAAATCTAAGTTAAAACTAAGCTCCAATCCAATTGTGTAAACAAGAACACATAATCAACAACATAGTACATTACTCTTAAGTAAAGAAAAACAATGCAATTGAAGACAAGCCTCATCGTTGCAGGAATCATTTAGTACAATATATGCTATATGTGTCTGACATTCCACCAAATTTCCTACCTCATCTGAATTCCATCTAAAGGTTATGGTTTAAGATAAAAAAAAATGCTGTGAATAAAAAGTATCCTTTACCAGGGAAGAGATAGATGGACCTGAACTGATGGTCAGGATTCTCAACAGCGGCGTCATGAAGAGAATCGAGGAGAGGAGAATGACCATAGCAGAGCCGCCGGCCAACCAAAATAGTGCAATTGCGGAGGCACTTGACGAGGACAGGCACTGTAGCCAGCTTGTGGCGCTGCTCGTGAGGGTGTTGGAGAATCAGCACTTGAGTTCCCGTCAAGATGGGTTCTTTAGGTATTGTATCGCACAGGCACACACTTACCGGTCTGTCGCAGCCTCCGGTACATCTTCTCCGACGAGGAGAGTCTTGGAAGCTGAATAAATCATCTCCGGTGGTGGTTATAGTGTCTGGCGGCGACCCAGATTCCTCCACTGCCATAGATGGTTGACTAAAACTTCAGCATTAGTTAGTGAAGGAGGGTTTGTTTCATAATATTTCTATTTTAAATGAGATATTGGTTTTGATTTTATATATGTTTTATCTTTATATTAATAAATAATTTTAAAATACATCATTTATTAATTTTTTTTTGTAATAAAGTCTGAAATATATCACTTTATTATATTAAAATTTAAACTATTTTATTTATTTTTAATTTAAATATTTTTACTTTGTTTTTTAACTTTTTTTTAATTTATTTTTGTTAAACTTCTTTTTTATTAATATTTTTTTTATAAATAATAAATTATTTAAAAATATTATTTATTATTTTTATTTAATAATATCATAATATTTTGTGTAAAAATATAACTACAAATAATATTATAAATTAAAATAATAAATATTTAAAACATGTCAAGATATTATGAAATAAACTAATTATTTTTTTTTGATAAATTGGAACCAATTCCTTTCTAAACTAAAACTTATTTTGTTTATTCATTCTCAAACTAACCTACTTTTATCATTAAATTAAATTAGTTTCCTTTTTTTTCTTAATTAATTTATTTATTTACATTTAAACTATATATATATATATATTTAAAAATTTCATCCAATATTATATAAATAATAAAAATTTAAATATAAAGATAAAAACATTAAAAGAAAATACAATCCTTCAAAGTATTACCAAACTAAGTCAAATCTAGTTAATAAACAATAATAAAAACATAAGTCAAAAATATTTATAAACAACCACCTAACATAAAATTTAGTGTTAACAATTTTAGAGATGCTCAAACAAATTTGAGAAAGAAGAAAATCAACTATGTCAAAACCAGCTTATTCAAATTGAGATGAATAACTAAAAAAATCATAATTTGTGGGATGTGCGACTAAAAAAGTTATAGTAGTCAACGATATCTTGAGTAAAATCCTCATTAATATAGAGAAAGATGATTGTAATAATTTTATTCATTATTAAATTATTATATTGTTATAATTAAGATATTTTAAATTTATTAATATTTATAAATTATTTATGAGAATGGTAAAATAAATATTTATTATATTATATAAATAATAATTAAATATATATATATATATATTAAAATATAGATAATTAAATTTATAAAAACAATAATTTAAAATATATATCAAAATATAAATAATCAAATTTATAAAAATTATAATTTAAATATATAATATATAAAAATATAAAAAATCAAATTTATAAAAATTTGTTATTTAAATATAGATATAAAAATATAAATAATCAAATTTATAAAAATAACAATTTAAATATTTAAAAAAAATAATAATTTAAATATATATTTAACAATGAGTTTAAATATAAATAAAATAATTTTAAAAAAATGAATTTAACAGTAAAATAGATTAAATTTATGAAAAATATATTAGTTTGAGAAATTAAACAATAAACTTGTTTTACGAATTGATTCGGTAAATTGGAAGAAATGGTAGTAATTATTTGTCTTCACATGTTTCAAAGAATTTTTCTCATAATAACGATATTTTCATTTCATTTCTCAAAATATCTAAATTCTCTCTCTAAATCTATTAATATATCTACTAATTCTCATTCTTCCTCTAAACCTATTAATTATTGTTTCTTTTTTAATTTATTAATTATTTATATTTTATAAATATAAATAATGAAATTAATAATATTTAATTAAATAATTAAAATAAAATAAATTTTTAAATATAATATATTAAAATAAAATAAATTATATGAATACTAAAATAAAATATATTAAAATAATACACACATTTACTTTATTTTATACCTATAATATTTTAAAACTAAACTTACTCAATTAAATTATTTAAATAAATATTATAAACTAAAATAAAATATATTACATAAATATTAAAACAAAATACCTTATATAAAAAATAAAATATATAAAAAATATTATATAAAACAAAATAACACAATAATTTGTATATGGTGGTTCATTTCAGTTTGAATATGCAAATTTGGATCCATTTCAACCCTTTTATTCTTCATATCTTTAATCAGAAATGAAACACAATAATTTTTCTGAGATATGGATGAAGTAAATGAAATAGAATCACTTTGAGGTTATATGAAATGAAGCATAACTTTGTAAATATTAAAAGTATTAATAGAATTTGTATTAAATTTATTAAAATTTTATTTTACATTTTCTATATTTAATCGTATATAATTTTAATTTTAAATATATCAAATTTAAATCAAAACTATTACTTTATTTAATTTTATTTTTAACATAATAATAATTATTTTTTATATAAATTTATTTTCACATTAAATTTAAATTTTGCATTAAACATATTTTTATTAAATTTAAATTTTCCTTTAACATATTTTACATTAAATTATTTTGTTTTTTAATCATATATTTTTTAAGAATATATTATTTTTAAGTATTCTTATTATTTTTATAAATAATTTTAAATTAAACATATTTTTATATTTAATTCATAAATACATTTTTATATTTTGCAAACATATTTTTTATTAAACTTATACAAATTATATTTTTCAAATTAATCTAATATAATTTAAATTTTACATTTAACTTATTTTTATTAAATTTAAATTTGATTTAAACATATTTAATACAAATTTTACATTAAATTTTATTTAGATTTCCTTATATATTTCTTATATTAAAAATAATATTTATTTGTTAAACAATCTTATAATGTTTATAAATAATTTAAAATTTTGACTTATATTTAAATTTATTATTAATCATAACAATATTCATTTTTTTATTGCTAATTAAATTAAAATTGATTTGTTTTGATTCTATTTTTGATGACATGAGAGACCAAAGTACTAACATTCATAATACCCATATACTTAGGTAGCGTTTTCGCATCCTGCCAATATGCTTGTTTTAACGGAGATTTCCTATTTATTTTTTTTGGGAGAAAGGTTAATATTATTTCATTAAAAATTCTAAAGTGGGAGGATAAATAATTAAAACTAGATAAATCTTAGTTATGATTAAAGGATAATAATCAAAAGACCCTAAAAAATGATTAATAGCATTCACAAAAAGAAATAACAGAGATTACAAATGAAAAGAATAAAATCAAAAACATATCATAACCGCCCAATCAGGGTGTTTATTTCCATATAAACCTGTTGCGTCATAATGCTTTCTTCCCTTCGTCTTGCGATGTAAGGAGATTGAATTGAAGAAGATGGTGAGACTAGCTTATTCCCATTGTGTAATATTTCTTTGTACGAACCTGTGCTAATTTGATAGAAATAGTTCATTTCAGGACTTTAAGGTTCTTAACTTTGTTATCCTCTAATTGAATTTTAGGATTCTTACTTTTGTTTCCTTCAACATCAGCATTGGTATCCTCTACATCAGCCTTGATATCCTCTGATTCAGCTTGATTAGTCTGAGTATTTTCCTCCCTAGTTTCCTCTACTACAGCTTGAATTGTTTAATAATCAACTTTCTTCTTCTTCCTCAACCTTTGTTTCATTACAACATGTATCATCTTCTTAATTAAAGTCTCTTTTACCCTCTTTCTTTCAATCACATTGCTTTCTTCCTTTTCAGAGTCCTCCTTAACTTCAACTTCCTCCACATTTTGTTCTTTGATGTTAAACTAATTTGTTTTATTTTTTTTTTGTATTTTTTCTTCCTGACCTTTCAGTATTCTCTATATGAATTAATAATAAATTTAAATTTAAGTCAAAATTTTAAATTATTTATAAACATTATAAGTGTTAGGTAAACATAGGTAATTAATTATTATTATTAATTAACTATTAAATAAGAACTTAATTAAGTTAATTCTGTGCAGATGAAAGAAAACCGAAAGAAAAGTTGATCGGTACTTTATCAAATCGGCTCAGTTTTCTACTTCAACACTTAAGGAATTCAATTATCTCATTTATCGGTAATATGCACATCGGTCTCAGTAGAATCGGCAAAAAGCGTAACCGATAGTGAAAAATATCGGTTCGGCAAGAAGCGTAACCGGTAGTGAAAAATATGGGTTCGACAAGAAGCGTAACCAGTAGTGAAAAATATCGGTTCGGCAAGAAGCGTAATCGATAACTGATGTCGATTTCCCAGATCGGTAGCAGACATCGGTTTCCCAGATTGGTAGCAGACATCGGTTTCCAAGATCAATAGCAGATGTCGGTTTCCCAGATCGGTAGCAGACATCGGTTTCCTAGATCGGTAGCAGATGTCGGTTTCTCAAATCGGTAGCAGACATCACTTTCCCAGATCGGTAACAGATGTCGGTTTCACAGATCGGTAGCAGATATCAGTTTCCCAGATCGGTAGAAGACATCAGTTTCCCATATCGGTAGCAGATGTCGGTTTCCCAAATCGATAGCAAACGTCGGTTTCCCAGATCGGTAGCAAATGTCAGTTTCCCGAAGAAACATAACCGGTAGTAGACATCGGGTTCCAGGAAGCGCATCCGGTAGCAAATGAAATCGGTTTTACTGCCTCTCAAAACACTAATACAATTCCGGTAGCGGTAGAAATCAGCTTTATGCTACATTATGATTTTATTTATGTTTTGGTGCAAGTTAGAGGAATACCTTTTGATTCACCTTCATGATATGAGATTAATACTTTTTAACATACAAAACATAAAGGTGTCAATAGTTGTATATTAAAAAGAAAGTAAATAAATACATCAAGTTACAACCATTCAATAGATTGTGAGTATAAAAAAATTATGTCAATGCAATAAAAGAGAGAGCATCATATAATCAAGTTAATCTTACATCATTCAATTTAAGTAAATTGTTCTACCCTCTCAAATTCAAAACTCCAATCATTAGCACCATATTGTCTCTCCAAAGACAGCCAAATAATTTGAATCACCATGATATATTCTGTGTTGAACAAATTTGTCAAACCAAACATTAACTTCCTTAGGACCAACTCTCTAAATAATTTGATAGTCATTTCAATATCCCTCCAATTCACAGAATCTCTCAATGGGAGGACCTTTAGCTTTGAAATTTCTACCAATTTTACCTAACAAGTAACTTTCTACATATGAATTTGCTAATAATAAAAATGTATAGAAATTGTAAAATATAAACCAAGATAGAACTATAGTTTGGAATGAACATGACACTTTATCTTTGTATGCTAAAAGTATAAACTAAAAAGAAATGTATCAATAGTTTCAAAATTTAGATTTCATAGAGAATAAGGAGCGCAATCTGTGCATTAATGAATTCTTTGCTTTTATCGGCAAAGAAATATATAATCTATTATGCATGCTGCTACGATCACGTATACTGCGTTGTATGTCACCTTGTTAGAAGCTCAAAACTGGAAAAGAGAAGAGATGAAAAAGAACTCCAGCTTGACTGTCATTAAAAAATTAATGTATAAAATTTACTAAAAACCCTTTGAATGATGGCACTCCTAAAACACAACCATATAACTTTTTCATCACACTAATATTCAAAAGTGTGAAACAATATCGTGATAAATGTTTCAAAACAATTTATCAAATTCCAACAAGATCAAAAAACTTGAAAATAAATTTCAAGTTTTAATTAGGTCTACCTTACCATATAAAAATAACTTAAGCGAATGCAGAAGCCTTCACATGGAGAGTTACCATCCAATTGTGGTTTCAAAGGTCCATTAACATTCAATATATAGCCAATAATTGGAATGTTTGATGCTGATTGTCAGTCTATTCTGATCAGCATAGTGAAAACTCCTAATGCATTTTAATCCCTGATAATCAAAGTCATACATGTCAAAAATAACTTCAAAAATATTTATTGATTAAAGATCATAGAAAGATAAGACGAGACATGGGTAATAGTAGGTAGAAGATGATGACCAAGTTTCTATCCAAATAAAGAATTTAGAGGATCATAAGTGAATTTAGAGGATCATAAGTGATTTTGTAGAAGTTACCATCAAATCTAACGGTTGATTAGATCATATAAAAATAATCAATCAATAATTTTTACCTGTCAATTCGATCCAATACATTTTTCAATAACATTATCATAACTGGAATATCTCTAAATTTGGAAGAACCCTGCAAATTTAAGAAAAAAAATAGTTTCTATTTCTCTTTCTGTTCAAAATTTTAGACAACAAACATTACCTTGATCTTCTTGAGAAGTTCGTAAACGGACATTCCGGACAACAAACTTCACCTTAGTATTGATCCTACTAAATTATCGCTTCTTGAATTTATTTAAATCGTTTCATCCGTTACGTGATTATGTGCATTCTCGGACCTTCACTATTATTGTAATATGAAAATTCCTCGTACCTCTACTTACACAATATTCTTGGAGATTACCTAAAGATCTCCTTTTAATTGTTTTGAATCTTTTGCATTATCAAGCACAAAATGACAATGTGTTCGAATTTTGATCTTTTTTTTCTCAAATATTGGTTTGTTATTTAATACTAATACAAAATTTAAATTTAATAAAAATATACAAAATATAAAATAATAAAATATTTATAATATAAAAAATATAAAAATATAAAAATTAAATAAATTTTAATGCAAAATATGTGTTTAATAGAGTTAATATAAATTTAAATTAAAGGAAAATAGGTTAATTAAAAATTTAAATTATATTATATCAAATAGAAATAATACAATTTTTTAAGTTTAATGCAAAATATAATTTTTTTTTTACGATTTAATAATAAATACAAATTTAAATCAAATATATTTATAAATATTGTAAAATTATTTTAAAAATAAATAATATTCTTAATATAAGAAATATATAAGTACAAATTTAAATAAAAAATATGTTTCTAATGAGCTTAATCTAAATTTAAATTTAATGAAAGTAAGTTCAATACAAAATTTAAATTATATTAGATTAAATAGAAAAAATTTAAAATATAATAAGTTTAAATTTAAATTTAATGAAAATACATTTAATGTAAAATATAAAAATGTGTTTATGAATTAATGATATATATTAGTTTAATTAAAATTATATTAAAAAAGTTCTTAATAAAATGATGTATAAGTAAAACACTAAATAAAATTTAATTCAATTTTTTTTTTGAAATATTAATAAAAATTTAAATTTAATTAAAATCAATTTAATGCAAAATTTAAATTTAATAAAATTTAAATTATATTAGATTAAGTTAAATAAATTTAATGTAAACTTTAATTTTATAAAAATATAAAAGTGTGTTTGTGAATTAAAAATATAATAAAAGTTTAATTAAAATTTAAAATTATTTATAAAATTATAAAAATATTTACAAAAACAAGTAATATTTTTAATAAAATATATAAATAAGTAAAAACCTAAATAAAACTTAATGGATTTTTTTTATTAAGTTCGATTGAAATTTTAAATTTAAATTATATTTGATTACAGAAAAAATAAATATTAAAAAATTTAAACTAAAGTTAAATTTAAATTATATTATATTTTTAGAAAACATGTAATTTTAATAAGTTTAATGCAAATTTAAATTTAATTAAATATATTTAATGTAAAATATAAAATTTATTTATGAATTAATAATAAATTTAAATTTAAGTCAAAATTTTAAATTATTTTTAAACATTATAAGAATATTTTAAAAATAATATATTATTTAAAAAAAATATTATTTTTAATATAAGAAATATATAAATGAATCTAAATAAAATTTAATGTAAAATTTATTTTAAATATGTTTAATTTAAATGAAAATTTAATAAAAATAGGTTTATTAAAAAATTAAATTATATTAGATTAAATAGAAATAATAACATTTTTATAATTTCAATGTGAAATATAAAAGTTTGTTTAAGATTTAATGATAAATATAAATTTAATTCAAAATTATTTATAAAAATAATAAAAATATTTAAAAAATAAATAATATTCTTAATATAAAAAATATATAAGTAAAAATCTAAATAAAAATTACAAAATATATTTTTAATAAACTTCATACAATTTCAAATTTAATGAAAGTAAGTTTAATAAAAAAAATTAAATTATATTTGATTAAATAAAAAAATATTAAAATTTTAATAAATTTTAATTTTAATTTAATGAAAATACATTTAATACAAAATATAAAAATGTGTTTGTTAATTAATGATAAATACTAGTCTAATAAAATTTGTAATTATTTATAAATATTATTAGAATATTTAATATTTTTTTATATAAGTAAAAAATTAAATAAAATTTAATTCAAAATATGGTTTTAAATTATATTTGACTAAATACAAAAAAAATAAATTAATTTTAATAAATTTAATTTAAAATGTAATTTTATTAAAATATAAAAGTGTGTTTATAAATTAAAAATATAAAAAATTAATTAATTGAAATTTAAAAATTATTTTTAAAAATTATAAAAATATTTTAAAAACAAATAATATTATTAATATCAGAAATATATAAGTAAAAAACTAAATAAATATAATGAAAAAATTTAGTTTAATGCACATTTTAAAATTAAATAATTTATATTATAGGAAAAATAAAATTATCAAAAGTTTTAAATAAATAAATTTAAATTATATTATATTTATAGAAAAAAAGAAATTTTAATAAGTATAATTAAAATTTAAATTTAATTAAATACTTTTAATATAAAATATAAAATTTATTTAAGAATTAAAAATAAATTTAAATTTAAGTCAAAATTTTAAATTATTTATAAAAATTATAAGATTATTAGCAAATAAACATTATTTTAATATAAGAAATATATAAGTAATGTAAATAAAATTTAATGTAAAATCTATTTTAAATAGGTTTAATGCAAATATAAATTTAATAAAAATAAGTTAAATGTAAAATTTAAATTATATTATATTAAATTGAAAAAATAAAATTTTTATAAGTTTAATGAAAAATATAAAAATTTGTTTATGAATTAAATATAAAAATAAGTTTAATTTAAAATTATTTATAAAAATAATAAGAATATTTAAAAAAAAAAATATTCTTCAAAAATATATAAGTATAAAAATAAAATATTTGATATAAAATATGTTAAATAAAAATTTAATATAAAATATGTAAAATGAAAATTTTAATTTCATAAAAATATGTTTAATGCAAAATTTAAATTTAATTTTAAATTTAATGAGAAAATAAATTTATATTAAAAATAATAATTATTATGTTACAAATAAAATTAAATAAAGTAATAGTTTTGATTTAAATTTGATGTATTTAAAATTTAAATTATATATGATTAAAAAGAAAAAATGTAAAATAAGATTTTAATAAATCTAATACAAACTCTATTAATAAAATATTTACAAAGTTAAAATAAAACAAAGAATATATCATATAAGTTTATTTATTTTCAAACTAAACTAAACTAAACATGGATTATTTAAATTTGAAATTTTATAATTCTTACATCTAAAAATAAATATCATACATCTAAAAATAAACCAAAATGCATAAAGACATCCATATAAAATAAAAATATAATAATATAAATTTAAGTAAGATGAAAAGAAAACTTACTTAAACTCATAAATACTGATATATAATGAATGATAATTCTAAAAATATCCTGCAATTAAAATATAATTTATAATGTTATTCAAACAATTATAATTAATAAACACATTGAAAAAAATAAATATAACTATTATACATGTATGGACCAACAAACGACTCTTCCCCATGGCAGAAATATCGGATATATTTAAGTCTCTCATTTGATTCACTTTCATGATATTAGATTGATCATGTTTAAACCTACAAATTTTACTTAATGAGAGACATAACTAGATATGGAAACTCAAATACATGAATTGACATATTTAAAAAAATGATTCAAATAGTAAATGTACTAGGAAAGTAATGCAATATTGACTCTAATCAAAAGTTGAGAGTTGCAATCACAACATCTTCATGTTACTATCTAAAGCAACATATTACATCATTCAATTCTTTAAACAATAAGATCAGAACTACATAAAAAAAAAGTGTACTTAAGAGCATATTTGCCTCTAAAGTTATTTGATCGTAGTGTATTTGCATTTGAACTATTTAAAGGGCAAGATTGTCCATACAATTTTTAAATTGGGAGTAAATTAGTACTCATGACCAATGCCATCAATTCTGCGCCATTAATTATTTCATAAAAATAAATAAACATTAAACAACATCACACATTTTATATTTGACAAAATTATCAGAAATAGGATAAGCAACCTACCACCTATATCTGATTTGCTCCAGATTTATAAAGTTTGTGGGGAATTGCTTGTTAATAAGGGTAGAACAACTCCATTTAAAGAACATCTGCAACACATGCAATATATATATATATATATTTATATTATCCAAGGAGAAAAAGGTTGATAAAGAAAACATAAAGGGCTCATCCTGGATAAGATTGTCTTGTTTAAGGAAGATCTCCCTAAGCATACTTTGACCACATGAATTATACTTGAAAACGATGAAAAATACTCTTATCCGTGTGAACATCTAAGAGATGAACATGAAAAATATATATTATCAATGATCCTAATATCATGATAAACAGAGAACATAGATAATGATGTTCCACTACCCAATCTAAGATTTCTAATTACACCACATTTCCCGGTTAGTGTTCTCAAGTATCAACAATGCTTGAGTTTTGATCTCAAGATTAGAGAAGAATTACAAATTAGATTATCAATCTAGAGTTATCGTAAATGAAATCTCTTAGCCGCTCTGCTCCGAACTTGGAACGTATAGATCGACATCAGTAATAGTATAATCAGATTACTTCTACTTATGCGCAACCGCCGTCACTTTTAGGGTATCATCATGATTATCAGTAATTGATGATCAGTTGGATTTTGAAAAAAACAATTGTTGATCGTGGCGGTTCCAGGTGAAAACGGTATGCAAGGAACATTATTTGCCCAAAAGCATAGTAAACAATACAAATGTAAAAGAGTAGAACAGAAGGAACCAAAAGCAGTAGAGGGATGATATCGATCCATAGTTGTGAATACTCCCACAGTCAAGAGTCCTCCGAGTTTAATCTGAACCATAATAATCAACGCAAACATCAGACATATGCACCCCGAAATCGAACCGACTGCCGAGACCATATACCCAATCCGAAGAGCAATTCTGTTAATATGTGCAACATCGATCGTAAAGATCCTCCGGTGATTGTTATTAACAGGTTTGACCATACGAATGACCTGCTTCAACCCCAACGGAATGATGCTGGAGAAGAGGAAAAAGCCGAAGGAATAGACATGGTAGACGACTAGATCCTCGACAATTTTCAAGGTGGAACGCAACTTGGATCGTCGATGAAGTCGACATTTGGTTGCCGGCCAATGAAGACTGTTATATATGGTGAAGAGATAGTTCATTGGATTTTAATTCAACATGATCTTATAAATTTCCTTAAAGATTTACTTTTTAATTGTCTAGAATATTCTGTTAATATTTACTTTTTAATTGTCTTGGATTTTGGGAATTTTTCTGTCATTTGTTTTATCGGCACCTTCCCTGAGGTTGATTGACAATATTTGATATTTTTCCACGTATCTCAACACACGTCAAATTTCAAATTTCAAATTTCAAATTTCAAATTTCAAACTTCAAACTTCAAACTGAACATTATATTATTATTATATTATATATATTTATATATCAATATTTTTAAAATATTTAAATTTAATATATATATATAATAAATAAAATATATTATATAAGTTTTTCTTATAATTTCAATTTTTTAATTTATTAGATTAAGTTATATAATACTAATAATTTAATATATATATATATATATATATATATATATAATATTTTTTCTTATATATAAAGAAAACTAATAAAAAAATATAATATTTGTTTAAGGTTTATTTTTATATATAAAGAAATACATTAAATTGAACAAATTTTAAAATTAAATATATTTTACTTAATTTAATTCTAATTCACTTAAATAATCATTAATAAGCTTAATTTAATCCTCAATATTTTCAATATCAATTGCTTATCATTTACCCGTTCATTTTCTTAAGGAAATCAAAAGGTATATTAAATTCCCCTAATCAAGTTATTTTTTTTATTTCTTAAATTTTAGATTCTACCTCCTTTATCCAAATTATCTTTAAATCATGAAAACTTTTCAATTTGATTCAACTACCTCTTTACTAAACCATTTAACTCCATATTTAAATTAAATCCCAAATAAATTGTAATCACATTCTTAAAATTAAATTATCATATTTATTAAATTATTCGGAGTGAATACTCGAACACATGACCTTAATTAGAGGTGAGCAAACGGGTAAACCCAACCCGTATTACCCAACCCATATTCAATTCAAATTAAATTTACCCAACCCATAACCCAACCCACATTATTTACTAATATGGGTTGAGTAACCCAAATTATTTTATTTAACATGTATTTGACTCATCTAACACATTTTTATCCGTTTAACACGTTTTTAACGTGATTAACACATTTTAAACATGTTTAACACGTTTTCCACATTTTTCATGTTTTTGGCACGTTTTGACACGTTTAACACATTTCCACACGTTTAAACGTTTCTCACGTTCTTGACACGTTTAATACGTTTTTCACACGTTTAAAATGTATTTCACGTTTTTGGCACGTTGAACACGTTTGTGACACGTTGAACACATTTTTCATGTTTTTGACACGTTTGACACGATTTTCACGAGTACGACACATTTAATACATTTTGACACGTTTTTCACGTTTTTGACACATTTTAACATGTTTATCTCGTTTTTCAAATGTTTTTCACGTTTTTGGCACGTTTAACACGTTTTAATATGTTTATCACGTTTTTCACACGTTTTTCACGTTTTTCACACGTTTAACACGTTTAACACGTTTTAACATATTTTCACATTTTTGGTACAATTTTCACGTTTTTGGTACGTTTTGACACATTTAACACGTTGAACATGTTTCTCACATTTGGATATATTTAATACGTTTTTCACATGTTTAACATGCCAAAACGTGTTAAACATGCCAAAAACGTGAAAACATATTAAACATGCCAAAAACATGTTAAAACTTGTCAAAACAAGTGAACGTGCAAAAACTATGTTAAACTTGTCAAAAAAATATCATATATGTAAAAATGTCAAAAGCGTGTTAAACGTGCCAAAAACATGAAAAACGTGAAAAACATGTTAAATGTGCTAAAAATATATTGAATGAGCCAAAAATTGTGAAACGTGTTCAACATGTCAAAAATGTGTTAAATGTATTCAACATATCAAAAACGTGTTAAACGTGCAAACAAATGTGAAAAATGTGTTAAACGTATGAAAAATGTGTTAAACGTGTGAAAAATATGTTAAATATGTCAAAAACGTGTTAAACATGCCAAAAATATGTAAAATATGTTCAACGTATGAAAAATGTGTTAAACGTATTAAACATATCCAAAACGTGTTAAACGTATTAAACATATCAAAAACGTGTTAAACGTATTAAACATATCAAAAATGTGTTAAACGTGTTGTAATATCAAAAAGGTGTTAAACGTGCCAAAAAAGTGAAAACCGTGTTAAACTTGTCAAAAACGTGTTAAACATGGAAAAAACATGTTAAACATGCCAAAAATGTAAAAAATGTGTTAAACTTGTCAAAAACGTGTTAAACGTATTAAACCTGTCAAAAACGTGTTAAACTTGACAAAAACGTGAAAATGTGTTAACCGTGTTAAACATGTCAAAAACCTGTTAAACGTGCCAAAACGTGAAAACGTGTTAAACATGTAAAAAACGTGTTATAAGTGTGTAAACTTGTTAAAAATGTCAAAAACGTGTTAAACGTGCCAAAAATGTGTTAAACATGTGAAAACGTGTTAAATATGTCAAAAACGTGTTCAACTTGAATTTGGAAGATGATTAATTTTTATATTGGATTAATAATAGAGAATTAAATTAAATTTATATAATTTGGGTAATTTGGGTAACCCTAACCTAACCCAAATTAAACCCAACCCATACTCAACCCAACCCATATTCAACCCAACCCAAATTAACTTACCAAAATTAATATTTTGGGTTTGGATTAGGGTTGGGTTTGAGTAAACCCAAATTATGCTCACCCCTAACCATAATAATGTATTTTTTTTATATTCTTGAATTATATTAGTAAATATGAGTTTATATACTAATTAGAGAGTGCTTAAATGTGACTTCATGATCTCCTACCATCCAATGTTGCGTCAAATTAGTTATTTAAATTATAAGTAAAAACAATATATTTTCTTCATTTTACTTATTAATTATTTAAATAAATTATTTTTATATCAAATAAAAGAAGTCCTATCAAATAACACCTTTTTTTTTAAATAATCCTATATGAATGATCAAAGTGGCTAGCTTTAACTTTTAAGCATCATGCATATTCTTATCATGGGCGGGCTTGTTTGATTCCTCAAATTACATGTGCCTTCATATACAGCAGATGATCAGACCTTTTATCTTTCTTTTTTTTCATTTTATATTTATGTTGGTTCAGTTAAAAAAAAACTGATAATTAAATTTATTTCATTAGTTAAATAATAAATTAATATTTAAAATTATTAAACATAATAAAATTTATTTATTTATGTTTCTTTTTTTTATTTTTTTTCTTTCAAAATATATATTTTCACATCTTTTGAAATAAACATTACAAGAATATTTTTATTTCCTTAAGAAATGTATCACCATAAATTATCTCTATTTGAGATAACATGTTTTCTAACTGTGTTGTTAATGTTAACTTAATTAATATCTTAATTCAACTTTTAAGATTTTATAATATTATATTAGAATATTGATTTTAATTTAAATAAACTCTTAAACTAATTAATATTTTACGATTTTAAATTTATTATTTTATTATTTTATAAGTTATAAATTATTTCAATTTTTCAATTCTACACGATTTTATAGTAAATTTATATTTGTAAATTCAAAAATAAAATTATTATTTAAATAAATGAACCCATTAATTGATTTTGTAACTATATTTTCTTTTTATTACAACTATTTAATATTTCTTCTTAAATAATTTGATATTTAGTTATGATAACATTGTTTGATATTCACTTTATTAAATAATTTACTTTTTATTTAATTTTAAATTAACTTATTTTACTATTAAAACTCAGTTTATTTTTTTATTTGTTTTAAATATTGTAACTCATATTAAATTTATCATAAATTTAATAATTTATATTATATATTTAAATTATTATTTATATATATATATATATGATTATTTATATTTTAATATATTAATTTAAGTTATTATTTTTTATAAATTTGATTATTTATATTTTAAAATTATTATTTTTATAAATTTAATTATTTATATTATATATATATATTGAAATTATTATTTTTATATAATAATAAATATTATTCACCGTCTTAAATAATTGTAAATACTAACAAATTTAAAATATCGCAATCATAAAAAAAATTTAATAATACATAAAATTAATTAAAATTAATTTTTAAAATTATTGACGATTTTGTTCTAAATCATTGACTACATCTTATATGCCCTCATTGACTATAATTGGTGGGAGGTGTAGTCAATATCATCGTTGTCTTAACAAAATTGTTAATAATTTAAAAAGAATGACTGTGATCATTTTATGAATTAATAAATTATTATTTTGATTAAGATGTTTGAAATTTGTTAGTATTTATTAATTATTTATGTAGATATAAATATATATAAAATATAAATAATTAAATTTATAAAAGTAATAATTTAAATAGTAATATTAAAATATATAATCAAATTTATTGAAATAATAATAATTTAAATAGATATATTAATATATAAATAATAATATTTATAAAAATAATAATATAAATCGATATATTAAAATATAAATAATCAAATTTATAAAATTAATAATGCAAAATATATATAATATATAATATTAAATTTAGAATATATTTAATAATTAGTTATAAAAGTTTTTAAAAAAATTAAAAAAAGAATTGTGTTCGAATTTAGGAAATTGAATTTCAAACAAAATCATTTTTAAAACTAACCTCGAATCTGATAGAGTAAGAGGGAGTAAAAAAGTTTTTTTTTTAGTTTTACTTTGGACTCCACGTGGGAGGATTCGGTCTAGACTAAAATGGTGTATTCTAGACCTAGTTTACTGACTTTATCTTAGGTGGGCTCTATATCAGAGAAAATGGAAGACAATACTTTTGTTAAAACGATATTACAAATTCAGCTAAACATAAAATTACTAATTTGAGAGTGTTAGAGTAAATTATATTATGAAACAATTAGTATATTTTGAATAACTCTTCTAAAATAATAATCTTCTCTTGTCTCTTATATTTTATACGTTTTTGCCTTTGCTTCCGAAAGGTGGTTAAAATAGTCATCCAAAGAGGCCTTTTGTTATTATAATTTAATTATTTCAATTTAAAAATCATAATTCATAATAATACTGTTAACAATTTTAAATAAAATTGTTAGAATAAATATGTTATCCAAATGTGCTAAATTTGTAATAATGTTTAAACAAGACTTATTAAGAACAAGCTTTTAAACATAAGAGTAATTACCACGACGTCGAGAATAAAGCTCTGGAAATTTCCGGTGATAGATTCTTAAAATTCTTCTCCAAGAACATCCACATCTTTATACTCAACAACAATAACAAATAGAAATTCAATCGCATCAACAGAATAGCAAGAAACGTCGTTCGACGATTGAAACACGATCAATACGATCGGAACGAGCGACACACTCAATACAACAAAATCAACGACACGATCAGAACTAACGATACGAACACCACAAACAACACGTTCGGCAGTGCCGCGGAATCCCCGGTTGGATCATTCCCAAGTGCCTCTAGGATTTCAATTGTACTTACGATTGAAACACGATCGGGACGAGTGACACAGTCAATGCATCACAATTAAAGGCACAATCGACATGAACGACACGATCGCCACAAACGACACGATCCGTAGTGCCGCAGAATCCCTGGTTGGATCATTCCCAAGCGCCGCTAGGGTTTCAATCGTACTAATCACGCATCACTGTAAGCGTCGTGGCACGAGCGGCACATGCGATACATCACAATCGACGACACGGTCGCCACGAACGACAATATTTACAGCGTCGCAGAATCCCCAATTAGATTATTCGCAAGCGCCGCTAGGGTTTCAATTCTACTGATCGAGCATTGCTGTAAGCGCCACTATTGACTAATTCTCTCACTCATAGCCAATTATTGTCGCACTCTCGATCGACATCATGAAACATTCTCACTTTTCTATAGTGCATAAATTCATACTTCTGTAGAATATTACCTATACTAATTTCTTGTTTGTTACTTCACTAATTAGGAATCTGTTTGCTTTTATAACATAGAATCAACATCAGGAAACATGAAGGCTTCTACAGTAGCGGATCTCTATCAACCGTTGACTCAAGCCTAGCCAATTTTCTCAAACAGGCACTTGAGGTATCGAATTCCTACTTCACTCACCCAAAGAAAGTCTAGGATCCAACAAGAAGAAAAAAGGGGCACACACCCCATTACCACTCATAAAACAAAAACACTCTAGCTAGTGGCGGACCTATAAGGGGGGCCTTGGGGGGCCCGGGCCTCCCCCAACCAGGTTAAAAGTTTTAACATATTTTATATATATATTTACTAAATAAGGCTTTGTCCTGATGGTTTTGGAGCTGAAATTTATAATAGAGGTCAGGTGATCAAACCCTGCCTCTCACATTTATTTTATAATAACCTCACACTTCTTTTTATAAAATTTTTATTTTATACTAACACTATTTTCTAGTATTTATAATAAACTAAACCTTTCTTTTATAAAAATTAATAAAAAAAAACTAATTCATAATTATATTATTCTAATTTCAAATATAATTTTATTAAAATAATTATTATTAATATTTTATTTTATACAAAAAAATATTTTACTAATCATGACCATCATGAGTCTTTTCAATCAATTAATGAGCCTACTAATGAGTTTAATGTTACTAATCAAATATACATGGTTAGAATATAGCATATCAAAAGATGCATTATTTTGTTTTGGTGTTATTTTTTCAAGCCTTTAAATAGAGAAAACGTAGATGATACATTTATAGGAGATGGGTACAAAAATTGGAAAATGGCATTAGAAAGATTCAATCATCATATGAGAACTTCAAATAGTTGTCATAATGAAACTAGAGTTCAATTTGAATCATTTTAAGATCAAAGTCATAACGTGAGAAACGTTTTATGTACACATGGTCGTGATATAAAAATAAATTATCGCACCCGTTTAACGACAATGTTTGATGTAACACGCTTTCTGTTGAGGCAAGAATTACCTTTTCGAGAACATATGAGTCAAGTAGTTCATCAAATAAAGTTAATTTTCTTGAATTGATTGATTGGTATAGTCAACGTAATGAAGATATTTTGTCTTCTTTTGTACCGACTCATGGACAAGAATAATTTAGTAATTGTGCTTGTTAGTATTTTTATGTAATTATCGAGTAAAATTTTAATTAAAAAATGCATTTATTTGATAGCCAAAAAAATGCTACGTTACTATGTATTTGGCCCCCCCGAGAAAATATTTCTGGGTCCGCCACTAGCTAAAGAAGGAAAGGACGACACCCCTGAATTTGTGAGCAAGAGCAACGATGTCAACTCTGAAAAAGCTTGAGGTATGTCTTCTTCCACTATAGCCTTCGATAATTCTGTTAAGATGAATGGCAACGGAGATAATAACAAAAATTAAATACACATTGATCGCCCAAATAAAAAAACTTTTCAAATGAATTTTATAATTTTATTTTTTTCTATAATCTATTTTAATTTAAATTTAAATTTAAAATTTGCATTAAACTAAATTTTTTCATTATATTTTATTTAATTTTTTACTTATATATTTCTTATATTAAGAATATTTTTTATAATGTTTATCAATAATTTTTAAATTTCAATTAAATTTCAATTATATTTTTAATTCATAAACACACTTTTATATTTTAATAAATTAAAATTTTCAATTAAATTTATTAATTTTTTTTTCTATTTACTCAAATATAATTAAGATTTTCAATAAATTTAAAATTTTCATTAAATTATTTTTTTTATTAAATTTGTATTAATGTTTTTTTAAAAACATATTTTTAATTAAATTTGATTTAGTTTTTTACTTAAATAAAAAAATATTAAATATTATTATAATATTTATATATAATTTTAAAATTTTATTAACTCATATTTATCATTTATTAACAAACACATTTTTATATTTTGCATTAAATGTATTTTCATTGAACTAAAATTTAAATTATTAAAATATTATTTTTTTTATTTAATTAAATATAATTTAAATTTTGTATTAAACTTATTTTCATTACATTTAAATTTCGATCAAGCTTATTAAAAATATATTTTACTTTTTATTTAGATTTTTACTTATATATTTCTTATATTAAGAATATTATTAATTTTTTAAATATTTTTACTAAGTTTATAAATAATTTTGAATTAAATTTATATTTATCATTAAATCATAAATAAAATTTTATATTTTACATTAAACTTATAAAAATGTTATTATTTCTATTTAATCTAACTTAATTTAAATTTTTAATAAACCTATTTTTATTAAATTTAAATTTGCATTAAACCTATTTAAAATTTTACATTAAATTTTATTTAGATTCACTTATATATTTATTATATTAAAAATAATATTTATTTTTTAAATATTCTTATAATGTTTAAAATAATTTAAAATTTTGACTAAATTTAATTTTTTTATTAATTCATAAATAAATTTTATATTTTACATTAAATATATTTAATTAAATTTAAATTTGCATTAAATCTTTTAAAATTGCATTTTTTTCTAAAAATATAATATAATTCAAATTTAATTTTTTTATAAATTTAATTTTTTTCTATAATCAAATATAATTTTAATTAAAATTTTGCATCAAATTTATTAAAAAGAATTCATTAAATTTTATTTAGTTTTTTACTTATATTAAGAAGATTGCTTGTTTTTGTATAAATTTATAAATAATTTTAAATTTTAATTAAACTTTGATTATATTTTTAATTCATAAACACACTTTTATACTTTTATAAAATTAAAGTTTACATTAAATTTATTAAAATTACATATTTTTCTATTTAATCTAATATAATTTAAATTTTTATTAATTTTTAATTTAGCATTAAAATGATTTTAATTAAATTTAAATTTTAAATAATTTTTTTAAAAACATATTTTGAATTAAAATTTATTTAATGAAAATTTTAATTATATTTGACTAAATAGAAAAAAAATTAAATTTTAATAAATTTAATTTAAATTTTATTGTATTAAAATATAAAAGTGTGTTTAGGAATTAAAAATTTAATAAAACTTTAATTTAAATTTGAAAATTATTTATAAACATTATAAAAATATTTAAAAAACAAGTAATATTCTTAATATCATAAATATATAAGTAAAAAACTAAATAAAATATAATAAAAAAATTTAGTTTAATGCAAATTTTAAATTTAAATTAGATTATAAAAAAAAAATTATAAAAAGTTTTAAAGAAATAAATTTAAATTATATTATATTTATAGATAAAAAGAAATTTTAATAAGTATAAATAAAATTTAAATTTAATTAAATACATTTAAGGTAAAATATAAAATTTATTTAAGAATTAATAATAATTTTAAATTTAAATCCAAATTTAAAATTATTTATAAAAATTATAAGATTATTTAACAAATAAATATTATTTTTAATATAAGAAATATATAAATAAATCTGAATAAAATTTAATTTAAAATTTATCCTAAATAAGTTTAATGCAAATTTAAATTTAATAAACATTACCTTGATCTTCATGTAGTTCATAACCGGATATTTCGGGAAACAAACTTTACCTTAATATTAATCCAACTAGATTATCACTTTTTGATTTATTTGAATCGTTTCTTCCGGTATGTGTTATGTGCATTCTCGGAATTTCACTATTATTGTAATGCGAAAATTCCTTATACTTGTACTTACACAATGTTCTTGGAGATTTCCTAAAGATATTCTTTTAATTGTTTTGAATCTTTTGCATTATAAGCACAAAACTACGACGTGTTTGAATTCAGATCTTCTTTCTCAAATATTGATCTGTTATTTAATAATAATTTAAAATTTAAATTTAATAAAAAATATACTACATATAAAAGTTTGTCTATGAATTATTGATAAATATAAGTTTAATTTAAAATTGTTTATATACATAATAAGAATATTTTATAAATAAAATTTAATGCAAAATATGTGTTAATAGAGTTAATACAAATTTAAATTGAATGAAAATAGGTTTATTAAAAATTTAAATTATATTAGATCAAATACAAAAAATACAATTTTTATAGGTTTAATGTAAAATATAAAAGTTTGTTTATGATTTAATGATAAATACAAATTTAAATCAAATTTATTTATAAACATAGTAAGAATATTTTAAAAATAATATTTTTAATATAAGAAATATATAATTAAAAATCTAAATAAAAAATTAAAAAATATATTTTTAATGAGCTTGATCCAAATTTAAATTTAATTAAAGTAATAAAAAGTTTAAATTATGTTAGATTGAATAGAAAAAAATTAAATTATAATAAGTTTAAATTTAAATTTAATGAAAATACATTTAATGTAAAATATAAAAATGTGTTTATAATGATATATATTCGTTTAATTCAAATTAAAAAAAATATTCTTAATAAAAAGATGTATAAGTAAAACACTAAATAAAATTTAATTCAAAATATATTCTTAAAAAATTAATACAAATTTAAATTTAATTAAAATCATTTTAATGGAAAATTTAAATTTATTAAAATTTAAATTAAATTAGATTAAATAGAAAAAAATGTAAGTTTAATAAATTTAATGTAAACTTTAATTTTATAAAAATGTAAAAGTGTGTTTATCAATTAAAAATATAATAAAAATTTAAAATTATTTATAAATTTATACAAAAACAATAAATATTCTTAATATAAGATAATAAGTAAAGAATATATAAATTTTAATGAATATATTTTTAATAAGTTTGATACAAATTTTAAATTAAAATTATATTTTATTATAGAAAAAATATAATTTTAAAATTTTAAAAAAATCAATTTAAATTATATTATATTTTAGAAAAAAATACAATTTTAATAAGTTTAATTCAAATTTAAATATAATTAAATATATTTAATGTAATATATAAAATATATTTTATGAATTAATAATAAATTTAAATTTAAGTCAAAATTTTAAATTATTTTTAAACATTATAATAATATTTAAAAAATAAATATTATTTTTAATATAATAAATATATAAGTAAATCTAAATAATATTTAATGTAAAATTTATTTTAAATAGGTTTAATGCAAATTTAAATTTAATAAAAATAGGTTTATTAAAAGTTTAAATTAAATTAGATTAAATAGAAATAATAATATTTTTATAAGTTTAATTTAAAAAATAAAAGTTTATTTATGATTTAATGATAAATATAAATTTAATTACAATTTTTTACAAACATAGTAAAAACATTTAAAAAATAAATAATATTCTTAATACCATAAATATATAAGTAAAAATCTAAATACAAAATACAAAATATATTTTTGATAAGCTTAATTCAAATTTAAATTTAATGATAGTAAGATTAATACAAAATATAAATTATATTTGATTAAATAGAAAAAAATTTATTAAGTTTAAATTTTAATTTAATGAAAATATATTTAATGCAAAATATAAAAATGTGTTTGTTAATTAATGATAAATATGTGTTTAATAAAATTTTAAAATTATTTATAAATAATATAAGAATATTTAATATTTTGTTATATAAGTAAAAAAACTAAATAAAATTTAATTCAAAATATGTTTTTAAAAGATAATAATACAAATTTAAATTTAATAAAAATTATTTTAATACAAAATTTAAATATATTGAAAATTTTAATTATATTTGAGTAAATAGGAAAAAATGTAATTTTAATAAATTTATTTTAAATTTTATTTTATTAAAATATAAAAGTGTGTTTAGGAATTAAAAATATAATAAAAGTTTAATTTAATTTTGAAACTTATTTATAAACATTATAAAATTATTTAAAAAACAAGTAATATTCTTACTATCATAAATATATAAGTAAAAAACTAAATAAAATATAATGAAAAAACATAGTTTAATGCAAATTTTAAATTTAAATTAGATTATAGATAAAAATAAAATTATAAAAAGTTTTAAATAAATAAATTTAAATTATATTATATATAAAGATAAAAAGAAATTTTAATAAATATAATGAAAATTTAAATTTAATTAAATACATTTAATATAAAATATAAAATTTATTTAAGAATTAATAAAAATTTAAATTTAAGTCAAATTTAAAATTATTTATGAAAATTATAAGGTTATTTAACAAATAAATATTATTTTTAATATAAGAAATATATAATTAAATCTATATAAAATTTAATGTAAAATTTATTTTAATTAAGTTTAATGCAAATTTAATTTAATAAAAATAAGTTAAATATTAAATTTAAATTATATTAATTAAATTGAAAAAATATAATTTTTATAAGTTTAATGGAAAATATGTTTAATGAAAAATATAAAATTTTGTTTATGAATTAAATATAAAAATATGTTTAATTTAAAATTATTTATAAAAATAATAAGAATAAATAAAAAAAAGTACATTCTTAAGAAATATATAAGTATAAATAAAAAAAGTTTGATGTAAAATATGTTAAATGAAAATTTAATTTAAAATATGTTGAATGAAAATTTAAAATTAATAAAAATTATGTTTAATTAAAAATTTAAATTTAATGAGAAAATTAATTTATATTAAAAATAATTATTATGATGTTAAAAATAAAATTAAATAAAGTAACTGATTTAAATTTGATGTATTTAAAATTTAAATTATATGTATAATTAAATAGAAAAAATATAAAATAAGATTTTAATAAATCTAATACAAATTCTATTAATATTTTTAACATTTACAAAGTTAAATAAAAATTAAGGATAGCATATAAGTTTATTTATTTCCAAACTAAATATGAATTATTTAAATTTGAATTCTTATAATTCATAAAATCTATTATTCATAAAAAATATATATATATCATTCATTTAAAAATAAAAATATAATAATATAAATTTAAGTAGGATGAAAAAAAAAACATACTTGAACTCATAAATGTTGATATATAATGAACGAGGATTCTAATAATATCCTGTAATTAAAATATAGTTTACTGGTTTTTTAAAAGTTATCATCAGAAGTAACGTTTAATTAGGTAATAGAAAAAACAATCAATCAATAATATTTACCTGTCAATTCGATCAAATACATTTTTCAATAACATTATCACAACTGGAATCTCTTTAAATTTTGAAAAACTCTACAAATTTAAAAATATTAATTTCTATTTCTCTTTCTTTTCAAATTTTTACTTAAAATTTTAGACAACAAATATTATCTTGATTTTTATGAGAAGTTCGTAACCGGACATTTCGGGCAACAAATTTCACCTTAGTATTGATCCAACTAGATTATCGCTTCTTGAATTTATTTAAATCGTTTCACTCTGTACGTGGTATGTGCATTATCGGACCTTCACTATTATTGTAATGCAAAAAATTTTCATACCTACCTCTACTTACACAATGTTTTTGGAGATTTCCTAAAGATCTCCTTTTAATTGTTTTGAATCTTTTGCATTATAAAACACAAAACGACAATGTGTTCGAATTCTGATCTATTTTCTTAAATATTGGTTTTTATTTATTACTAATACAAAACTCTGAAATTTAATAAAAATATACAAAATATAAAAGTTTTCTTATGAATTAGTGATAAATATATGTTTAATTTAAATTTTTTATAAACATAATAAGAATATTTAATAAATTAAATAATATTCATAATATAAGAAATATATAAGTAAAAAAACGAAATAAATTTTAATGCAAAATATGTGTTTAATAGAGTTAATATAATTTTAAATTGAATGAAAATATGTTTATTAAAAATCTTAATTATATTATATCAAATAGAAATAATACAATTTTTTAAGTTTAATGTAAAATATAAAAATTTGTTTATAATTTAATGATAAATACAAATTTAAATCAAAATTATTTATAAACATAGTAAGAATATTTTAAGAGAAATAATATTATTAATATAAGAAATATATAAATACAAATCTACATAAAAAATATAAAATATGTTTCTAATAAGCTTAATCCAAATTTAAATTTAATGAAAGTAAGCTTAATACAAAATTTAAATTATATTAGATCAAATAGAAAAAAATTAAATTATAATAAGTTTAAATTTAAATTTAATAAAGATGTGTTTATGAATTAATGATATATATTTGTTTAATTAAAATTAAAAAAACAATATTCTTAATAAAAAGATGTAATAATAAAACACTAAATAAAATTTAATTCAAAATATGTTTTTAAAAATATTAATATAAATTTAAATTTAATTAAAATCATTTTAATGCAAAATTTAAATTTAAATTTAATGAAAATTTAAATTATATTAGATTAAAAAAGAAAATAATTTCAGTTTAATTAAAATTTAAAATTATTTATAAAATTATAAAAATATTTAAAAACAAGTAATATTATTAATATAAGATATAAATAAGTAAAAACCTAAATAAAATTTAATGATTTTTTTAAAATAAGTTTGATGCAAATTTTAAATTTAAATTATATTTGATTACATTAAAAATAAATTTTTAAAAATTAAAACAAAAATTAAATTTTAATTATATTATATTTTTAGAAAAAAAATACAATTTTAATAAGTTTAATACAAATTTAAATTTAATTAAATATATTTAATGTAAAATATATAATTTATTTTTGAATTAATAATAAATTTAAATTTAAGTCAAAATTTTAAATTATTTTTAAACATTATAAGAATGTTTAAAAATATATATATTATTTTTAATATAAGAAATATGTAAATTAATCTAAATAAAATTTGATGTAAATTTTATTTTAAATAAGTTTAATAAAAATGTAAATTTAATAAAAATAGGTTTATCAAACATTTAAATTATATTAGATTAAATAGAAATAATAACATTTTTAGAATTTTAATGTAAAAGATAAAAGTTTGTTTAAGATTCAATGATAAATATAAATTTAATTCAAAATTATTTATAAACATAATAAAAATATTTAAAAAATATATAAGATTAATATAAAAAATAAAAAATATATTTTTAATAAATTTCATCCAATTTTATTAATAAAAGTAAGTTTAATAAAAAATTTAAAGTATATTTGATTAAATAAAAAAAATGAAATTTTAATAAGTTTAAATTTAATATAATGAAAATACATTTAATGCAAAATATTAAAATGTTTTTGTTAATTAATAATAAATATGAGTTTAATAAAATTTTAAAATTATTTATAAATATTATAAGAATATTTAATATTTTTTATATAAGTAAAAGATTAAATAAAATTTAATTCAAAATGTGTTTTAAAAAAAAATTAATACATGTTTAAATTTAATAAAAAAATATTTTAATGCAAAATTTTAATTTAGTGAAAATTTTAATTATATTTGACTAAATAGAAGAAAAAAAATTTAATTTTAATAAATTTTGCTTAAAATTTTATTTTATTCAAATATAAAAGTGTGTTTATGAATTAAAAATATAATAAAAGTTTAATTAAAATTTGAAAATTATTTATAAAAATTATAAAAATATTTTAAAAATAACTAATATTCTTAATATCAGAAATATATAAGTAAAAATTAAATAAAATATAATGAAAATTTTTAGTTTAATGCAAATTTCAAAATTAAATTAAATTAGATTATAAAAAAATAAAATTATAAAAAGTTTTAAATAAATAAATTTAAATTATATTATATTTATAGAGAAAAAGAAAATTAATAAGTATAATGAAAATTTAAATTTAATTAAATACTTTTAATATAAAATATAAAATTTATTTAAGAATTAATAATAAATTTAAGTCAAAATTTAAAATTATTTATAAAAATTATAAAATGTTTAACAAATAAATATTATTTTTAATATAAGAAATGTATAAGTAAATTTATATAAAATTTATTTTAAATAGGTTTAATGCAAATATAAATTTAATAAAAATAAGTTAAATGTAAAATTTAAATTATATTAGAATAAATTGAAAAAATACAATTACAAGTTTAATGGAAAATATGTTTAATGAAAAATATAAAAATTTGTTTATAAATTAAATATAAAAATAAGTTTAATTTAAAATTATTTATAAAAATAATAAGAATATTTAAAAAAAATTATATTCTTAAAAAATATATAAGTATAAAAATAAAAAATTTGATATATGCTAAATAAAAATTTAATATAAAATATGTAAAATGAACATTTAAATTTCATAAAAATATGTTTAATGCAAAATTTAAATTTAATGAGAAAATAAATTTATATTAAAAATAATAATTATTATGTTAAAAATAATATTAAATAAAGTAATAGTTTTGATTTAAATTTGATGTATTTAAAATTTAAATTATATATGATTAAAAAGAAAAAATGTAAAATAAGATTTTAATAAATCTAATACAAACTTTATTAATATTTTTAAAATTTACAAAGTTAAAATAAAACAAAGTATATCATATAAGTTTATTTATTTTCAAACTAAACTAAACAAGGATTATTTAAATTTGAAAATTTATAATTCTTACATTTAAAAATAAATATCATACATCTAAAATTAAACCATAATGCATAAAAACATGCATATAAAATAAAAATATAATAATATAAATTTAAGTAGGATGAAAAGAAAACTTACTTAAACTCATAAATGCTGATATATAATGAATGATAATTCTAATAATATCCTGCAATTAAAATATAATTTATAATGTTATTCAAACAATTATATTTAATAAACACATTAAAAAGATAAATATAACTATTATATATGTATGGACCAACAAACGACTCTTCTCTATGGCAGCAATATCGGATATATTTAAGTCTCTCATTTGATTCACTTTCATGATATGAGATTGATCATGTTTAAACTTACAAATTTTACTTAATGAGAGACATAACTAGATATGGCAACTCAAATACATGAATTGACCTATTTAAAAAAATGATTCAAATAGTAAATGTACTAGGAAAAGTAATGCAATATTGACTCTAATCAAAAGTTGAGAGTTGCAATCACAACATCTTCATGTTGCTATCTAAAGCAACATATTACATCATTCAATTCTTTAAACAATAAGATCAGAACTACATAAAAAAAAGTGTACTTAAGAGCATATTTGCCTCTAAAGTTATTTGATCGTAGTGTTTTTGCATTTGAACTATTTAAAGGGCAAGATTGTCCATACAATTTTTAAATTGGGAATAAATTAGTATTCATGACCAATGCCATCAATTCTGCGCCATTAATTATTTCATAAAAATAAATAAACATTAAACAACATCACACATTTTATATTTGACAAAATTATCAGAGATAGGATAAGCAACCTACCACCTAGATCTGATTTGTTTCTGATTTATAAAGTTTGTGGGGAATTGCTTGTTAATAAGGGTAGAACAACTCCATTTAAAGAACATCTGCAACACATGCAATATATATATATTTATATTATCCAAGGAGAAAAAGGTTGATAAAGAAAACATAAAGGACTCACCCTGAATAAGATTGTCTTTGTCTTGTCTAAGGAAGATCTCCCTAAGCATACTTTGACCACATGAAGACAAATTCTATTAATATTTCTAACATATACAAAAGTTAAACTAAAACTGAGGATAGTTTATAAGTTTATTTATTTCCAAACTAAATATGGATTATTTAAATTTGAATTCTTATTATTTTTAAAATCTATTATGCATAAAAAAAATATATCATGCATTTAAAAATAAACCTATAATGCATAAAAACATATCATGCATCTAAAATAGAAATATAATAATATAAATTTAAGTAGGATGAAAAGAAAAAACTTACTTGAACTCATAAATGTTGATATATAATGAATGAGGATTCTAATAATATATATCATGTAATTAAAATATAGTTTATAGTGTTATTCAAACAATTATATTTAATAAACACATTAAAAAGATAAATATAATTATTATACATTTATACATTTATGGACCAACAAGCGACTCTTCTCCATGGAAGCAATATCTCTGATATATTTACGTCTCTCATTTGATTCACTTTCATGATATGCGATTGATCATGTTTAAACCTACAAATTTTAGGTAATGAGAGACATAACTAGATATGGAAATTCAAATACATGAATTGACCTATTTAAAAAAATAATTCAAATAGTAAATGTAATAGGAAAGTAATGCAATATTGACTCTAATCAAAAGTTGAGAGTTACAATCACATCATCTTCATATTGCTATCTAAAGTAATATATTACATCATTTAATTCTTTAAACAATAACATCAAAACTATATAACAAAGTGTACTTAAGATCATATTTGCCTTTAAACTTCTTTGATTGTAGTGTATTTGCATTTATACTATTTAAAGGGCAAGATTGTCCATACAATTTTTAAATTGGGAGCAAATTAGTACTCATGACCAATGCCATCAATTCTGCGCTATTAATTATTTCATAAAAATAAATAAACATTGAACAAGATCACACATTTTATATTTGACAAAATTATCAGAGATAGGATAAGCAACCTACCACATAGATCTGATTTGCTCCTGATTTATGAAGTTTATTGGGAATTGCTTGTTAATAAGGGCATAACAACTCCATTTCAAGAACATCTGCAACACATGCAATATATATATATATATATATTTATATTATCCAAGGAGAAAAAGGTTGATAAAGAAAACAGAAAGGACTCACCCTGGATAAGATTGTCTTGTTTAAGGAAGATCTCCCTAAGCATACTTTGACCACATGAATTATACTTGAAAACGATGAAAAATGCTCTTATCCGCGTGAACATCTAAGAGATCAACATGAAAAATAGAGAACATAGATAATGATGTTCCACTACCCAATCTAAGAATTCAAATTACACCACATTTCCTAGTTAGTGTTCTCAAGTATATACAATGCTTGAGTTCTGGTCTCAAGATTAGAGAAGAATTACAAATTAGATTATCAATCTAGAGTTACCGTAAATGAAATCTCTTAGTCGCTCTGCTCTGAACATGGAACGTATAGATCGGCATTAGTAATAGTATAATCGAATTACTTCTACTTCTACGCAACCGCCAACACTTTAGGGTATTATCATCATGATTATCATTAATTGATGATCAATTGGATTTTGAAAAACAAAATTTGTTGGTCGTGGCGGATCCAGGTTAATACGGTATGCAACGAACATCGTTTGCCCAAAATCATAGAAAACAATATAAACGTAAAAGAGAAGAACAGAATGAACCAAAATTAGTAGAGGGACAACATCGATCCATATATGTGAATACTCCCACAATCAAGAGTCCCCCGAGTTTAATCTGAACTATAATAATCAACGCCAGCATCAGACAAATGCACCCCAAAATCGAACCGACCGCCGAGACAAGATACCCAATCTAAAGAGCAGTTCTGTTAATATATGCAACCTCAATTGTGAAGATTCTCCGGTGATTGTTATTAACAAGTTTGACCATACGAATGACCTACTTCAACCCCAACGGAATGATGCTAGAGAAGAGGAAAGAGTCGAAGGAATAGACATGATAGACGACTAGATCCTCGAGAATTTTTAAGGTGGGCGCAACTTGAATCGTTGACGAAGTCGGCATTTAGTTTCCAAGCGAGGCTAATGAAGACTGCTATATATGGTGAAGAGATAGTTCATTAGATTTTAATTCAACATCATCTTATAGATTTCCTTAAAGATTTACTTTTTAATTGTCTAGAATATTCTGTTAAGATTTACTTTTTATTTGTCTTGGATTTTGGGAATTTTTTTGTTATTTGTTTTATCGGCACCTTCCCCGAGGTTGATTGACAATATTTGATATCTTTCCACGTATCCCAATACACTTCAAATTTCAAATTTCAAATATCAAATTATATTATTATTATATTATATATATTTATATATCAATGTTTTTAAAATATTTAAATTTAATATATATATATAATAAACAAAATATATTATATGAGTTTTTATTATAATTTCAATTTTTTAATTTTTTTAGATTATGTTATATAATACTAATAATTTAATATATATAATATTTATTTTTATTTAAAGAAAACTAATAAAAAATATAATATTTGTTTAAGGTTTATTTTTATATATAAATAAATACATTAAATTGAACAAATTTTAAAATTAAATCTATTTTACTTAATTTAATTCTAATTCACTTAAATAATCATTGATAAGCTTAATTTAATCCTCAGTAATGTTTTCAATATCAATTGCTTATTATTTACCCGTTCATTTGTTCAAGGAAATCAAAAGGTATATTAAATTCCCCAAATCAAGCTATTTTTTCATTTTTTAAATTTCAGATTCTACCTCCTTTGTCCAAATTATCTTTAAATCATGAAATTTTTTCAATTTGATTCACCTACCCCTTACTAAACCATTTAAGTCCATATTCAAATTAAATCCAAGTAGATTGTAATGACATTCTAAAAATTAAATTACGATATTTATTAAATTATTCGGTGTGAATACTCGATCACATGACCTTAATTAGGGGTGAGCAAACGGGTAAACCCAACCTGTATTACCCAACCCATATTCAACTCAAATTAAATTTACCCAACACATATAATTTACTAATATGGGTTGGGTATAGATTGGGTAACCCAAATTATTTTTTTATTTTTTTCATTTAACATTGACTCATTTAACACATTTTTATCCATTCAACACGTTTTTTACATGATTAACATATTTTTAACATGTTTAGTAATCCATATTTTACACGTTTTTGGCACGTTTTAACACATTTTAACACGTTTCCCACGTTTTTGACTCGTTTAATATGTTTTTCACACATTTAAAATGTATTTCACATTTTTGGCACGTTTTGTCACGTTGAACACGTTTTTCATGTTTTTGACATGTTTAACACACTTTTAACACGTTTAAAACATTTTTGACACGTTTGACACGTTTTGCACGAAAACGACACATTTAACACATTTTGACATGTTTTTCACATTTTTGGCACGATTTAACATGTTTATCACGTTTTCCAAACGATTTTCACGTTTTTTTGCACGTTTCACACGTTTTGAACATGTTTATCACGTTTTACACGTTTTTGGCACGTTTTACACGTTTTTGGCACGTTTAACACATTTTGGACATGTTTTCACGTTTTTGGTACGTTTTCACGTTTTTTACATGTTTTGACAGATTTAACACATTTCTCAATTTTGATACGTTTAATACGTTTTTCACTTGTTTAACGTGCTAAAATATGAAAAATGTGTTAAACGTGCCAAAAACGTGAAAAACGTGTTAAACATGCCAAAACGTGTAAAACGTGATAAAACTTGTCAAAATGTGTGAACGTGCAAAAACTATGTAAACATGTTAAAAATATATTATATATACAAAAATGTCAAAAACGTGTTAAACGTGCCAAAAACGTGAAAAATGTAAAAAAAAAGTACCAAAATGTGTTAAATGTGCTAAAAATGTATTCAATGAACCAAAACGTGTTCAACATGTCAAAAACGTGTTCAAGATGTCAAAAACGTGTTAAACGTGTTCAACATGTCAAAAACGTGTTAAACGTACTAAAAATGTAAAAAAACGTATTAAACGTGTGAAAAATGTGTAAACGTGTGAAAAACATGTTAAATATGTCAAAAACGTGTTAAAAGTGTTAAAAACGTGTTAACCGTGTGAAAAATGTGTAAACGTGTGAAAAACATGTTAAATATGTCAAAAACGTGTTAACCGTGTGAAAACGTGTTAAATATGTCAAATACGTGTTCAACTTAAATTTGGAAGATGATTAGTTTATATATATATAGATTAGTTAGTTAAAAATTTGAACTATATTGTTAAAATGTCACGCGTTTATAAAATTTTGGGTTAAATTTAAAATATAAAGTGTTATTAGCCTAGTTGGTTAAAAGGTTGTACTTGTTTTGTTAGGTTGCAAGTTCGAACCATACTTATAACATTTTTTATTTTATTTTTAACCGTTTTAAGTTTATGGGCGGGTCAACCCACAGACCTAAGTATCCACAACTCTCACATATATCCAAATTAACCACAACTCTCGACCCGACAATCCGGACACTTTAAAAATTAAGCATCATTATATATATATATATATTAGTTAGTTAAAAAGATGAATTTATATTGTTAAAATATCACGCGTTTATCAAATTTGGGGTTGAATTTAAAATATAAAGTGTTATTAGCATAGTTGGTTAAAAGGTTGTACTTGTTTTGTTAGATTGCAAGTTCGAACCATACCTATAGTATTTTTAATTTTATTTTTAACCGTTTTAAGTTTATGGGCGGGTCAACCCATAATCCGACCCAAGTATCCATTTACTCTCACATATATCCAAATAACCACAACTCTCGACCCGGTAATTCGGACACTTTAAAAATTAATCATCATTATATATATATAGATTAGTTAGTTAAAAAGTTGAACTTATATTGTTAAAATGTCACGCGTTTATCAAATTTTGAGTTTAATTTAAAATATAATGTCTTATTAGCCTAGTTGGTTAGAAGGTATTACTTGTTTTGTTAGGTTGCAAATTCGAACCATACCTATAGCATTTTTAATTTTATTTTTAACCGTTTTAAGTTTATGGGCGGGTCAACCCACAATCCGACCCAAGTATCCATTTACTCTCACATGTATCCAAATTAACCACAGCTCTCGACCCAGCAATCCGAACACTTTAAAAATTAAGCATCATTATATATATATAGATTAGTTAGTTAAAAAGTTGAACTTATATTGTTAAAATGTCATGCGTTTATCAAATTTTGAGTTGAATTTAAAATATAAAATGTTATTAGCCTAGTTGGTAAAAAGTTTTACTTGTTTTGTTAAGTTGCAAGTTCGAACCATACATATAACATTTTTAATTTTAGTTTTAACCGTTTGAAATTTATGGGCGGGTCAACCCACAATCTGACCCAAATATCCAATTACTCTCACATATATCTAAATTAACCACAACTCTCGACCCCGTAATCGGGACACTTTAAAAATTAAGCATCATTATATATATATATATATATATATATAGATTAGTTAGTTAAAAAATTGAACTTATATTGTTAAAATGTCACGCGTTTATCAAATTTTGGGTTGAATTTAAAATACAAAGTGTTATTAGCCTAGTTGGTTAAAATGTTGTATTTGTTTTGTTAGGTTGTGTTAGAAAATAATTGTTAGAACTTATGAAAGGTTTAATGAATAGATAAATGAAGTTCAAATAAATATGTTAAACCGCTAAGTCATATCAAGTATATTAATTGGTTTAAATATAACAAGAAGTTGTTGTAGCATAGTGGTAAATACCTCTGTCTGTCACACAGGTGACCAGGGATAAAATCTTACTGGCTGCAAATAATATTTAAAGTTTTGTTATTTCAGGGAAACTGAGCATTCGGTTGGAAATATATATATGTTTGAAGTAAAAGGCTCTGGTCAAGGAGTTCGGTCAATCGGAGATCGGTCAAACCGGTTCGGTCTGTAAAGTTCAGTCAACCGGTTCAGTGAGTAAAGTTCAGTCAACCGGCTCGGAGTTCGGTCAACCAGCACTTAATGTAGCATGGCCGGTCATAAATGAGTTCCGGTTTATTGAATGCTCCGGTTGATTAAATGTAACCGCTCCGGTAATAAATGCTCCGATTATTAAATAAACTGCAGGCAGCAGGTAGCTGCCAGGCATACTTGTCTAAATCCAGAAGCAACCTCCAAGCAGCAGGTAGCTGCCAGGCATACTTGTCTAAATCCAGAAGCAACCTCCAAGCAGCAGGTAGCTGTCAGGCATGCTTGTCTAAATCCAGAAGCAACCTCCAAGCAACAGGTAGCTGTCAGGCATGCTTGTCTAAATCCAGAAGCAACCTCCAAGCAGCAGGTAACTATCAGGCATGCTTTTCCAAGATGTCTAGCAAATCTCTGAAACAGGCGGTCGGCTAAGTGCATGTCTGTCATGTGTCCAAAATGCAAACCGGCTAAGTGCATGTCTTCCATGTGTCCAAAATGCAAACCGGCTAAGTGCATGTCTGCCATGTGTCCAAATTGATCTGTCCAAAAGGAAAGGCGTGCAAGCCTATTTGATCATTACCGGTTTCCAGCGTCCAATCTCATAGAGAGAGAAAATATGACCGTTGTCATATTTTTCATATAAATAGAAGCCAAGGAAGAAATTTTGAAAAGCATCAAAGTATTAAATTGTCAAAAACGGTTCTGAAAATATTAAGAGAGAGAAAGAAATCTCACGCGCGATCCAAAACTATTGTTTCATTTACCGAAAGTTTTACTATACTGTGTTATTTGTATTACATCAGAGTGAAGTGGTGTAACCGGCGAGTAGCGAGTTATGCTCGTCCGACATTGTGTGAGTGTTGTAAACATTCAATTTAGTGGAGATCCTTCTCATAATCTGAGAAGAAGGGGATACGTAGGAGGGTTTGCTCCGAACATCCATAAAAATCTTGTCTTGTGTTATTTTCTTTATTTCTGCTCACTCACTCTAAACTGAAATATCACTTATTTCAAACCGAACCGGTCCATTTCTCCATTCTAACCGACTCCTCCTAAATACTCTCCAAACCGATTCCTATTCGTTGCTTCAGATTGAAACGGACATTTCCGCACTTGAACTCGGTTCAAGAGTCTGTGACAATCTGTATAGTGTTAAGAGCGGTTTTAGTCTCTAACCGGACTATCACCAAATTGTGTTGCGTGTTGTAAGCGGTTACCCTTCCAGAAACTGGAAACACCCCGATCCTCCAAGGGCGTCCCCGCTCCTAACAAGTGGTATCAGAGCGAGGTTCTTAACACTCAAGCAACCGAATATCATCATGTCTTTCATCAACGAGCCCCCCATGTTCTGCATCGAAGAATATGTTGAGTGGAAGATACGGATGGAAGTGCATTTGGCCTCACAAGACGATGAAATGTGGTATGTTATTACCGATGGCCCGATAAAAATTGATAAGGCAAGATACAAATGGACGACGGAAGATAAGAAGATGAATAACCTGGATAATGTTGCCAAAAACATTTTGTTCAAGTCGTTGGACAGAAACATGTTTAGTAAGATCAAACTGTGCTCTTCTGCTAAAGAAATTTGGGAGAAGTTGATCCAACTGTGTGAAGGCAGCGACCAAATAAAGGAGAACCGGAAAGAGGAGAAGGCTCTGATAGCTACTGAAATCAATAACAAATGGGCCGATAGCGATTCGGACGACTCATCATCCAGCGACGGTGATGATAAAGTTGATACATGCTTCGCGGCTGAGAAAGAATCTGAGGTATTTGATTTTTCTTCTGAAGAATTTACTAAAGAAGACTTAGTTATTGCACTCAACGATATGGTCGCTGAGTTCAAAAAATTGTCTTTTCTCATACCGACCCGGACAAAATATGAAACCGGAGAGTCAAGTGGTACCGCTGGTGAGCCAAGCAGAACCAAGACTTACGAACCGATTGGACTATCCTTAGAGAATGAGAAGCTCAAGGAGACAGTCCAATCGTTAACCGAAGAAAATTAGAGAATCAAATATGTCACAGCTTCTTGGAAGAGATCTAGTGAAGCGGTAAGCCAGATGTCTAATTACCAAAGACATCCCAAATGTAAATTTGGTATTGATTATAACAAATCCGCCACTCACAATCATTCCAACGGGATGAAACTCACAAAAGACAATCTTCCTTTCATAAGATTTGTCAAGAGTTCATCAACCGACAATGAGGCACAACGTGACTCAAAACCGGAAAAAGAAATAAAATATGTAAGTCCAACTGACTCGGAAAGATGGCTTCATCCTGAGAGAAGGAAAGCCAACCGGCCAACAAGTAAACAAACCGATACACACCCACATAAAATTAATCAAAAGTCACCACAAAATAAGGCACTCTTAGGACAACAGAAAGATGTCAAGCCAAGCACCGGAAAAGTAATTAGAACCATAACCGGGAAAGTTATCCGACTTATTAAAGTCTGGATTCCCAAGGGACTAATAAGCCACGGACCCAAAGAAAAATGGGGACCAGATTTTCTATTGTCTATGAATGCAGGTAAATCAAGACAGAAGCTTGGAAGAGACAGCATGGCATCCGGACAGTCGACTGCTGACGAACACATCATATGAAGAGAACAAACATGAAGTGGCTAACATCCTCACAAAGCCACTTCTCGAGTCTAAGTTTTATTCCCTTAGAAATATTTTAGGATTGTTAGATTACAAAATTTGAAGAAAAATTGTTAAAAAAAAATCTCCTTAAACCAAACCGTTTTTCCAAAAACCGACCACACATTACAAGTTTTGAATATTTATTCTAAATAATCAAAAAGGGAGAAATTGTTAGAAAAATTAAGTAGATTAATTTTAAACCGGCCACACATTACAATTTTTGAATATTTATTCTAAATAATCAAAAAGGGAGAAATTGTTAGAAAAATTAAGTAGATTAATTTTAAACCGGCCACACATTACAATTTTTGAATATTTATTCTAAATAATCAAAAAGGGAGAAATTGTTAGAAAATAATTGTTAGAACTTAAAGGTTTAATGAATAGATAAATGAAGTTCAAATAAATATGTTAAACCGCTAAGTCATATCAAGTATATTAATTGGTTTAAATATAACAAGAAGCTGTTGTAGCGTAATGGTAAATACCTTTGTTTGTCACACAGGTGACCAAGGATTAAATCTCACTGGCTGCAAATAATATTTAAAGTTTTGCTATTTCAGGGAAACTGAGCATTCGCGGTTGGAAATATATATATCGGTTTGAAGTAAAAGGCTCTGGTCAAATCGACTTGGTCAACCGGAGCTCGGTCAACCAGTTCAGTCAACCGGCTCAGAGTTCGGTCAACCGGATCGGTCAACCGACACTTAATGTAGCATGGCCGGTCATAAATGAGTTCCGGTTTATTAAATGCTCCGGTTGATTAAATGCAGTCGCTCTGGTAATAAATGCTCCGGTTATTAAATAAAATGTAGGTAGCTGTCAGGCATGCTTGTCTAAATCCAGAAGCAACCTCCAAGCAGCAGGTAGCTGTGAGGCATGCTTGTCTAAATCTAGAAGCAACCTCCAAGCTGTAGGTAGCTGTCAGCCATGCTTGTCCAAGATCTCTAGCAAATCTCTGAAACAGGCGGCCGGTTAAGTGCATGTCTGCCATGTGTCCAAAATGCAAACCGACTAAGTGCATGTCTGCCATGTGTCCAAAATGCAAACTGGCTAAGTGCATGTCTACCATGTGTCCAAATTGATTTGTCCAAAAGGAAAGGCGTGCAAGCCTATTGATCATTACCGGTTTCCAGCGGCCAATCTCCTGAAGAGAGAAAATATGATCGTTGTCATATTTTTCATATAAATAGAAGCCAAGGAAAAATTTTGAAAAGCATCAAAGTATCAAATTGTCAAAAACGGTTCTGATAATATTAAGACAAAGAAATAAATTCACGCGCGATCCAAAACTATTGTTTCATTTACCGAAAGTTTTACTATATTGTGTCATTTGTATTACATCAGAGTGAAGTGGTGTAACCAACGAGTAGCGAGTTAGGCTCGTCCGGCATTGTGTGAGTGTTGTAAACATTCAAGTTAGTGGAGATTCTTCTCATAATCTGAGAAGAAGGGGTGACGTAGGAGGGTTTGCTCCGAACATCCATAAAAAATCTTGTCTTGTGTTATTTTCTTTATTTCCGCTCACTCACTCTAAACTGAAATATCACTTATTTCAAACCGAACCGGTCCATTTCTCCATTATAACCGACTCCTCCTAAATACTCTCCAAACCGAATCGTATTCGTTGCTTCAGATTGAAACGGACATTTCCGCACTTGAACTCGGTTCAAGAGTCTGTGACAATCTGTGTAGTGCTAAGAGCGGTTTTAGTCTCTAACCGGACTATCACCAAATTGTGTTGCGTGTTGTAAGCGGTTACCCTTCCAGAAACCGAAAACACCCCGGTTCTCCAAAGGCGTCCCCGATCCTAACAGGTTGCAAGTTCGAACCATATCTATAGCAATTTTAATTTTATTTTTAACCGTTTTAAGTTTATGAGCGGGTCAACCCACAATCCGACCCAAGCATCTATTTACTCTCACATATATCTAAATTAACCACAGCTCTCGACCCGACAATCCGGACATTTTAAAAATTAAGCATCATTATATATATATAGGTTAAAAAGTTGAACTTATATTGTTAAAATGTCACGCGTTTATCAAATTTTGGTTGAATTTAAAATATAAATTATTATTAGCCTAGTTGGTTAAAAGGTTGTACTTGTTTTGTTAGGTTGCAAGTTTGAACCGTACCTATAATATTTTTTATTTTATTTTTAACCGTTTTAAGTTTATGGGTGGGTTAACCCACAATCCGACCCAAGTATCTATTAATCTCACATATATATCCAAATTAACCACAACTCTCGACCCGACAATCCGGACAATTTTAAAATTAAGCATCATTATATATATATATACATATAGATTAGTTAGTTAAAATGTTGAACTTATATTGTTAAAATGTCACGCGTTTATCAAATTTTGGGTTGAATTTAAAATATAAAGTGTTATTAGCCTAGTTGGTAAAAAGGTTAAACTTGTTTTGTTATGTTGCAAGTTCGAACCATACCTATAGCATTTTTAATTTTATTTTTAACCGTTTTAAGTTTATGGGCGGGTCAACCCACAATCCGACCCAAGTATCCATTTACTCTCACATATATCCAAATTAACCACAACTCTCGACCCGACAATCCGAACACTTTAAAAGTTAAAATGTCACGCATTTATCAAATTTTGGGTTGAATTTAAAATATAAAGTGTTATTAGCCTAGTTGGTTAAAAGGTTATACTTCTTTTGTTATGTTGCAAGTTCGAACCATATCTATAACATTTTTAATTTTATTTTTAACCGTTTTAAGTTTATGGACGGGTCAACCCACAATCCGACCCAACTATCCATTTACTCTCACATATATCCAAATTAACCACAGTTCTCGACCCGACAATTCGAACACTTTAAAAATTAAGCATCATTATATATATTGTTAGGATCGGGGACGCCCTTGGAGGACCGGGTTGTTTTTTCCGGTTTCGGGAAGGGTGACCGCTTACAACACACACACTTTGGTGATAGTCCGGTTAGAGACTATAACCGTTCTCAGCACTACACAATCTGTCACAGACTCTTGAACCGGGTTCAAGGGCGGAAATGTCTGTTTCAAGTTGAAGCAACTTATGCGACTTTAGATGATGTTTTAGGAGGAGTCGGTTTTATGGATATGAGTGACCGATTTTAGGAGTATGATTAGTTTGAGGTTAGGCTAAGTAATAAAAGCAAAGGAAAGAACACGAGACAAGGATTTGTTTATGGATGTTCGGAGCAAACCCTCCTACGTCACCCCTTCTTCTCAGGTTATGAGAAGGATCTCCACTAACTTTTATAGTTAACAATAGTACCTCCGGTCGAGCCCAACTTCGCTACTCGCCGGTTACACCAAACTCACACTTTGATGTAATACAACAACTCAACACAACAACACACAAAAAGCTTCCTGTTTTAGACACACCGGTTTTGGAATAAAATAGTTTATCTCTCTAGAACTTAATGCGTTTCGTAATTCGTGACTTTACAACTTTCAGAACTGATGATACGTTAAATGAAGACGACTCGTCTTCCTTTTATAGCTGAGAAGAGCCAACGGTCGTTTTTCTTCTCTCTCTTTTGGATTGGTTGATCGTTATCACGCCTGGTGCAGAGAGGTTGCTTGCACGCTTCATTTTCCTCAACACCTGGCAGTCATGCAGGCAGCTCTGAGCAGAAGATGACGTAGCCGGTTTTCAGATTTGGACACATGTTTGGCATGCACCTCTGGTTGTCAACTTCGGATCAATAAAGCATCATTGCTTTCCTCGCATGCTTCCGATCGGATCTGATCTTCTTTTATTCTTTCAAGACACGTTTCTTTCGTCATGGTACGTCATTCTTGAAGTTTGAATCTTCCGGTTTTTGTGTCTTGTGCAGTATGATCCGGCTGGTATGCAAGTTTTTGTCTTGGCTAACCGGTTGCTTGAGAGAGTGAAAACCGGTTCCTCTGATCTTTAACTTGATCACTTGGAACTGATTTCTTTG